>NC_072007.2:47671083-47974114 GCF_028885655.2 Pongo abelii
TTTGTTGAAAAATCAGGTGTCAGTCTAATTGTAGCTTCTTACAGATGTGTTTTTTTACTCTAACAGCTTTTCAGATTTTCTGTTTGTCTTCAGTTTTCAGTAGTCTGGATATAACATTGGTGATTTTTTTTTTTTTATTTTGCCTAGATTTTGCAAAGCCTCTTGAATCTGTAGTTTAACATCCTTCCTTCTCAGACATCATCTCTTCAAACATTGCTTCTGCCCCATTTTCTTTCTCCTTTCCATACAGGACTCCAATTTTACATTTGCGAGACCTTTTGCTGTGACTCATAAGTCTCTTATAGCAAGTTTTCTTACTTTTTTCTGAGTGTCAGTTTGAATAATTTTCTATTGACCTTTCCTCACATTTGCCATTTCTGTCTTTAGCTATGTCTAGTCTTCTGTTAAATTCTTCCCATAAATTCCTAATTTTCATCATTGTATTTTTCAGTCTATGTTTCTTTTATAGATTTAGATCTATAAGTTGAAGTTTTTATTTAAATTCTCCATTTTTTATCCATTTTGTCCACCTTTTCCTCCACTTACTTTTACATAGTATTTAGTTATTTTAAAGTCCTAGTCTGCTTATTTCAATATCTGGATTGTCTGTTGGTCTGCTTCTATTGTCTGTTTATATTTTTATTTATTATTGGCTATATGGTCTTGTCTCATTGAAAAGTTAATTGTTTTTTAATTATATATTAGGCATTGTACATAAAAGAAGTGTAGAGCCTTCAGATGATATTATTTTCCAACAGAGAGGGCTTCATTTTTTCCTATGTGAAGTACATAGGGTGAAGCACTAATCACTTCAATCTAGTTAGAAATTAAAGTGGATCAGGGCTAGGCTGCAGTTTTGGTTTGTTTGTTTGTTTGTTTGTTTGTTTGTGTTTTTTGAGACAGAGTCTCACTCTGTTGCCCAGGCTAGAGTGCAGTGACACAGTCTTGACTCACTGCAAGCTCCACCTCCCAGGTTCATGCCATTCACCTGCCTAAGCCTCCTGAGTAGCTGGGACTACAGGTGCCTGCCACCACGCCCGGCTAATTTTTTGTATTTTTAGTAGAGCCTCGGCCTCCCAAAGTGCTGGGATTGCAGGCGTGAGCCACCACGGCTGGCCCTAGGCTGCAGTTTTAAGAAGATTCAATTCACCTCTGATTCATCTCTGTATCTCAGGTAATCTTCAGCCTGACTTATAGGATTTCATTGGTCTCTCTCAAATGAAAGCATTAAATTAAATTTCTGTTTTGTGTGTTGGGGACTTGGAGTTGGCACTCAGTGAATGTCCTTTCCTCCATACCAAATTATATAGTTTGAAGAGAAATTATGGAGGCCAAAATATTATACTTATTAGTGATAGAAGCCCTGCTGGAGAACAAGGCTTTAAGCTTGCTGAACAAGTTAGCTTGTCTGTATTAAATCTCAAATTAGGCAAACTTTCTTACCTAGAACCAGATAATGCTGGATGGGATCAAGTCTCCTTATACCAGAGTACTGTGTAGGCATGAGGGCACAGCAGAGAATGTTTGGTTCTACAAGCAACTTCCTCCCAAGACGAAGTAGAGCAGAGTTGAGTTGAGCATGCTCAGTTATCTTCTTAAATTTATCAATCAAATTAATGGTTCCACCTCCCTCGTATTATGGGGAAATTTTTCACTGTAGAAAATAGGAGTGGGAAAAGGTATTCCTCCTCTAACAACATGCACTGGAGTGTGTTCTTGATAGGGCCACAATGCTGAGGCAGAATCACCATCCTCATTTGAGTAAATAGTCCCCTTCATGCATTCATTCCCTAGTTAAGAAGTAAAGAATGCCTAAAAATTAGTCATCCAAAGGTTTTCTTATTGCCAGTTCTCCCCACATTCTCTTACACCAGCGGCTGATAAACTGTGACCCATAAGCCACATCTGGCCTGCTCCCTCTTTCTGTAAATAAAGTTTTATTTGGAATGCAGCCACATCTGCTTGTTTACATACTGTTTATGACTGTTTTCACACTTCAATGGCAGAGTTGAGTACTTAGGACAGGGATTGTATTGCCCTCAAAGCCTAAAATATTTACTGTCTAGTACTTTACAGATAAAGTTTATCAACCCTTATATTAGACCATGGTTGGTTTTGTACCAACCTTTTTCTCTCTCTTTCTGAGGCTTATTTAAAGAAAGAAGGAATAACTGGATAAAAGGCCAGCTACCCTCCTCTCTATCTCTAACACACGTAACATTTGAGGATCTCTGAATATTTCTCATAGTTGTTTCTTTCTGCCTTTTAAACAATAAAGGTTCCAGTCAGAAAAACCAAGGCATGGTGTGGATCTGGGAGTTAGAAGGAAACAAGGCTTCCATGATTGATATCAGCTCTGGTTTTCTGCAAAGGACAAAGTCAAGCAAGGTTACCTATCAGTTCTCCATAGCAGGTAGTGGCCAATGGGTCTCAGACAATACAATGACCTTGAGTTCATTGTTTCTCAGGCTTGGCAGTCTCACTTTGGACAAGCGGGATAAGTGCTTATACACACTTTAAGAATATCTCTAGCCAGGCGTGGTGGCTCACGCCTGTAATCCCAGCACTTTGGGAGGCCAAGGAGGGCAGATCACAAGGTCAGGAGATCAAGACCATCCTGGCTAACATGGTGAAACCCCATCTCTACTAAAAATACAAAAAAAAATTAGCCGGGCATGGTGGCGGGCACCTGTAGTCCCAGCAACTCGGTAGGCCGAGGCAGGAGAATAGCATGGACCCAGGAGGCGGAGCTTGCAGTAAGCCGAGATCGCGCCACTGCACTCCAGCCTGGACGACAGAGCAAGACTCTGTCCCCCCAAAAAAAGAAAGAAAAAAAAATTTGTCGATTGAAGTGTTCTTTTAATTCTAGGGCAGTTTTCTTTAGTTATATCTTTAAATAACTTTTCCTATACTCTCCTCCTGTTATTTCTAGTGAGATGAAGGCTATGTGTGTTGAATCTTCTTTGTCTTCCATATTTAAAACATATTCTCTCTAATCTTGTAAAATATTTATTCTCATTTATTTATTTTTGCTTTTCTCCTCCAGATCCTCCATATGCTTTATTACATTTTTCAGTGTTTATTCTACTTTGTGTTACTTCCTATTTGACCTTTATTTCTAGGATTATTTTCTCAGTTTCTCTCCTGGGCTTTCATTTCTTTGGTTGCCTGGGCATCTTTCCTGAGCACTTGATCTCTATGTGTGCTTTTTTATTGTGGAGAAAATAGTTTTGTTGGGCTTTTGTAATTCAGTTTTATCTGTTCAGAATCAATTTTCATCTACTATATCACAATTTCCATCTGTTCCATGACAATATTTTTCTATTTAATGTCCATTATTTGTCATTTTTTCTATCATTTATTTCTGCCAATATAATTATATAGATTATTTTAATTCATTTTTAAAATTATGAGTTTTGCTTAAAACTCATTAGCCAAATTGCTCTAATTGATGTTTTAAAAACTTTCTGCCTAACCACTAAAAAATACACACTGTTTTCAAGTGCACATGAAACATTCACCAAAATAGAGTATACACCGAGCCATAAACTGAGTCTTAACACATTTCAAAGTGTTGAAATCACACAGAAAAGAGTCTCTAAAAACGATAGAGTTAAAGTTGAAATCAGTAACAAAAATTAATATCTTAATATTAATTTGAATATTTGAATATTATGCAGTGTATTCCTAAATAACCCATATCAGAGAAAAAAGCACAATTAGAAATATTTTGAATTACCAGCCTGGCCAAGATGGTGAAACCCCGTCTCTACTAAAAATACAAAACTTGGCCGGGCATGGTGGCACATGCTTGTAATCCCAGCTACTTGGGAGGCTGAGGCAGGAGAATCACTTGAACCCGGGAGGTGGAGGTTGCAGTGAGCCAAGATCGTGCCACTGCACTCTAGCCTGGGCAACAGAGCGAGACTCTGTCTCAAAAAAAAAGAAAGAAAGAAATATTTAAAATTGAAATAATAATTTAAAAATAGTTTAAGTACAACCTATCAAAATGTGTAGGACACAGCCAGAACAGTGCTTAGATGGAATTTACTGCCTTAATGAATAAACCAGAAGAGAAGTTCAAAGCTATATATATTTCCATCTGAAAATGCTAGAAAAATGAGACCAAATTTAACCCAAGGAGAAACAATCTTTATACAAACTCTGTCCTCCTCCCCACTCTCTATCAGGCATTCCAGATCTATCACAAGCTGGGAGGGTAAGTGACAGAAAAACTTCAGGCCGTTGATCTGGGATTCCCCCAGATGGGGTTCAGGGGCCTCTTCCTTCTTACTCCAGAATTTATCACGTTATAGTTTCTTTGACCCATTTGGTCTTCCCTACCGGTCTTGGACGTTTTCAGGACTGGGTCCAATCTCAACCATCTTTGCATCCCCAGCACCGATCAGAGTCACTGACACAGTGCAGACATTCAACAAGTGGTATAAATGAATAGCTATGCACTTCACTGCAGGTAACCTGTGACTCAATTGTAGAAAGATTTTACAGGTTATGGGGTTTGAGAGAATGGTGACTGCATCCATGAAGGCACCATCTAAGACAGCCGGTTTTGGGAAAAGGTGATCTCTGGTGTGACAAGTTGAGACCTCTGGGCTTTTTGTTCCATTTGTTTTGGTTCTCACTGTCTTGACCTCCTTCTTGGAAAAATCTTTAACATGCAAAATTGCGAGTGGCACATGATACTTGCTTTTCTCTCTCCAAGGCAAATAATGTCAGTCCCTTTGGTGATCCAGGGATCAGAAACTAGACTATGCTCTGATAGTATGATGGAAGGATTAACTCCTGGCCATTCTATTTTAATTTTACTGGCTTAAGAATACTGCAAAAATGGTGAAGCTGTTGTTCCTTCTATACTTATGTCCCTTTAAAGGAGATGTGTCTTTTTCTTGCTGTTGGAGCTGGTAACTATTAGGGACCTCTGATTAATAGCCCAGACAAGCCAGGTGTGGTGGGGCAGGCCTGTAATCCCAGCACTTTGGGAGATAGAAGCAGATGGATCATTTGAAGCCTGGAATTCAAGACCAGCCTGGCCAACGTGGTGAAACCCCATCTCTACAAAAAATACACAATTTAACTGGATGTGGTGGTGAGCACCTGTGGTCCCAGCTACTTGGCAGAGTGAGATGGGAGGACAGATTGAGCCCAGGAGGTTAAGGCTGCAGTGAGCCATGATCGTGCCACTGCATTCCAGCCTGGGGGACAAAGCTAAATCCTGTCTCAAATAATAATAATAATTTAAAAAAGCCCAAAGTGAAACATATGGCAAATGTCCTTTGTAATACAGAGTAGAAATCAAGCCATAGGAAGCAGCTGAGAGAAGGTTTAATGAGATGGAAGGATGTGAGAGTGCTTTTCAAGTACTTAGGAAAGTAAAGAAGAAAACAAATATTTGTTGAGTGCCCACTGGGCTCCTGGTACTCTGAGGCTATTTGCTACACATATTAATTTCTGAAATGAGAAGTAGGAAGAAGCCTATTTTGTGAAATTCTAAAAATTAAGGTCTCAGGTCATTAGGTAAAAATTACAGGGACACAAGGTCTATTTTTTCTCCTGATTACCAGTAGTTGATTATAGAAAATTTGAAAAACAAGCACAAAGAAGACAAATTATCACCTGTGATTGTACTCTCCAGAGATAAATGTTACAAAAGTTTTTTATTATATATATTTTTTATTATAAAGTTGAAGTCATGCAAAATATATTAACTTATAGCTTTCTTTTTGCCATCTAACTGCTGTAATCGTTTTTCTCATGTTGTGAAATATTCTTCATTTTGTGTTCTATTTCCACAAGTCGACGAGCTACATTTTAAAATTGAGGCTCCACCGCTGGACACTTAGGTTGTTTCCAAGGTTTCACTTAGTGATGTTATTAACAGGAGTCATACGAGGGTGGGGGCTGGTCTGGGGAAACATACTGGATGAGCAAGTGAGAGAAGAAAACGCGTTTAGCCTGGGAAAGTCACAGCTTGCTTCAAATGTTTGAAGGCTGTCATTTGAAAGAACAGTGAGACTTGGTCTCTGTGGTCTCAAATGGGAAGATTTAGAAACTGGGTGGAAAGCGTGGGAAGAAGATCCATTCACAGAATGCAAAGGCAAATTTCCTATAGTTGAGGGTGACCAAAGAAGGTCTGGGCAGCTTTAGGAGGTAGTGAGTTACCAGTTAGTGAAGACACTCAAATATAGGCAAAGAAAAATAGTAACTTATAGGAATATAATGGGTTAAATGTGTTTACAGCAGAATGACCTGAGTGTTTTGAGAACATGGAAGATGTTACTTATTTATTTATTTGAGATAGAGTCTTGCTCTGTCTCCCAGACTGGCGTGCAGTGGTGTGATCTCGGCTCACTGCAACCTCTGCCTCCCAGGTTCAAGCAATTCTCCTGCCTCAGCCTCCTGAGTCGCTGGAATTACAGGTGCCCACCACCATGCCTGGCTAATTTTTGTATTTTTAGTAGAGACGAGGTTTCACCACGTTGGCCAGGCTGGTCTCGAATTCCTGGCCTCAAGTGATCCACCTGCCTCGGCCTCCCAAAGTGCTGAGATTACCGGCATAAGCCACTGCGCCTGGCCTTTTATTTATTTTTGAAAGAGGAAAGGGTCTTGGGAAAGGCTTCAAAAGTTAAAATTTGAATTGAATCAAATCCTCTTATTCTTTACATCGGGGCCCAATATTTACACAATGATTTATAGTTCACAGGATTAAAGACTTCCCTTAAAGGATGAGGAAACAAATTCAGAGAGGGTAAGTACACTACTGCAGTTCCTACGGCAAGGAGGTAGTTGAGAATCCACTACGTTCTCTGTCCCAACAGAGAACTCTTTTCTCCAGTTGCTATTATTATTATTATTATCAAGCTCACCAATCGCTTCTAAAACATCCAGACTTGCAAGACATTGTCTGTGCCCTGCTTCATTACAATAAAATGAAAATTTCTCCAATGACTAATGTGAACAAAATGTCATTGTTGTCAGGTAAGTTTTCCTGCATGGAAATTCCATACCCTTTCTTTCCCACAGCAGCCACTGCATGATTAGAGTTTATGATAGGTAAGGATTGGGCTCCCCACAACTCCAGCATCTATGTGTGAGTCTATGATGTCTCTGCTTGCCTTCTGCTCAGGGCGGGCCTCCTTCCCGTGTGGTCTGAGAGCCCTGAATGAATGTACTTCCCACATTAGCCCTGTGTCTCACAGATGCCTTCCATTCTGTCAACTCAGGACCCTGGAGAGCTGGGCTTCCACCCTCCACTCTACCTGTGCAGCTGCAAAGTTCATAGTCCACAAATGTGTTCCTGTTTCCAGCGTCTCCCCTGAACCCTGGCCTCCACCCCAGTTCTTCTGGGCTAGACAAGCTAGAAGGAAATGTGGAGGTCCCCTTTTGGCTACAGGAGTGGGCTGTCACCACCCTCAGGAAACCAGCTCCCTTCTGCCCCTGCTGAGGTGTCCCTTCCCACCCAGCGTTTCTAGCAAAAGCAAATCAGAAGGTCTCTGTGCCATGACCCACCCCATCCGAAAGGCACCCTCATCCAGCAGTCCACTAACGCCACCACAGCCATCTGTGGGGTTGACAGCCCTCCCACCGAACAGCCCTCCCTATCTTCAGGAAGCCGGCGTCCATGCTGGGAGCGAGAGGAAGGCCGGATGCAGATGGCCACCTCTTTCAACTCCAGAGTGAGGTGTACTTCTCTTGCTTTTAACCATTTCCTGGATTTAATTGCTTGCCTACTCCATCCTGCCCTTGCTGTTTTGCAATTCTCTGGTGACTCTGTTCTTGCAAAAACATTCATTTGGTGATCAGTAGATACCAGGCACTGGGTGAAGCACTGAGAATACAAATTCCCAGGGAGCTAGGTTTGTACCCCTGGAGGGTTTCCTTTTCTCCTAGTGCATGGAAGAAGAAACCTACCGTGAAAATAAGAGATAAGTGCCTTGACAAGAGAATGAGGCTTTCCTGGAGAGAGCAGAGGAGATGAGAAAGAATGGGTTGTGTTCTGGGAGCGTAAAGTGGTGGACCCTGAGCAGAGAAGGCCTGAGAGGTCAGATCATGAAGGGATTTGGCACCAAACTAATATGTAAGAATGTTATCCCCAAAACAAAAAAAGTCTTCTAAGCTTTTCAGTGGGCAATGATGTGATACCCAACTGTAGAGTTCCCATGAAGCCTTGAGGAACAGGGTGAAGGACAAAGGAGTCCGGGAGGCTGGTGGGAGGGTTGGACTGTTTATTTGACTCTTTTCTGTTCTGTTTGGATGTTTCAACCATATACTTGATTTTTTTTTTATCTTGAAAACAAACAGGCCAGGCACAGTGGCTCATGCCTGTAATCCCAACACTTTGGGAAGCCGAGGCGGGTGGATCACCTGAGGTCAGAAGTTCAAGACCAGTCTGGCCAACATGGTGAAAACTCATCTCTAATAATAATACAAAAATTAGCCGGGGGTAGTGGCGCATGCCTGTAATCCCAGCTACTCGGGAGGCTGAGGTAGAAGAACTGCTGGAACCTGGGAGGCGGAGGTTGCGGTGAGCTGAGATCATGCCACTGCTCCAGCCTGGGCGACAGAGTGAGACTCCATCTCATTAAATAAATAAATAAGAAAACAAATGATCATGGCTAGGTGTGGTGCCTCATGCCTGTAATCTCAACACTTTGGGAGGCTGAGGTGGGAGGATAGCTTGAGCCTAGGAGTTTGAGACCAGCCTGGGCAACATGGGGAGACCCCCATCTCTACAAAAAATAAAAATAAAAAAATTAGCTGGACATGGTGAGGCACACCTGTAGTCCTAGGTGCTCATGAGACTGAGGTGAAAGGATTGCTTGAGCCTAGGATGTCGAGGCTGCAGTAAGCCATGATTGTGCTACTGCACTCTGGCTTGGGTGACAGGGTAAGATCCTGCCTCAAAAAAACCAAAAACCAAAAACCAACCAAACAAACAAAAAACTCCAATCCTAACCAAACCAAACCAAATCAAACAGTATTTATAATATGCCAGATATGGTGCTTGTGATACAAAGATGAAAATACAGGATCCTTGCCCTAAAAGCACTTCTAGTTTAGAAACAGATATGGAAATACAACATAACAAAATAGTACTAATGCTATAACAACTATAAACATATTTTGCATTGAATTGAAGCAAAAATAGGAAAAATGTTGAAAATGATAGCAGTAAGTGTGCAGATCAATAAATACTGTAGAAATATTAAAAGATGTTCACTACATACTTAGATTAAAAAACCAAGAAAATAAGCCAAAACTCTCAGGAACTATTGAGCTAATGAGCCAATGCAGAAAGTGATCTTTGTAGAACTCTGTGCCTCCTGCCTAATTTTAAATTCCATTACTTAATTGTTTTTCACAGTTTCATTAGGGCATTTTCCTCAACCTGTTAATTTTGAGGAAGCTATTATATACATATGAATCAATATACAAAAGTGGATTTCTTTTCAAGTCTTGCCAAAATGTTGCAAAATACGATTTTTTTTGTTTGTTGGTTTGTTTGTTTTTTTTGAGACGGAGCCTCACTCTGTTGCCCAGGCTGGAGTGCAGTGGCGCCATGTTGGTTCACTGCAACTTTTGCCTTCTAGGTTCAAGCAATTCTCTTGCCTCAGCCTCCGGAGTAGCTGGGACTACAGGCACCTGCCATGACACCTGGCTAATTTTTGTATTTTTAGTACAGACAGGGTTTCACCATGTTGACCAGGCTGGTCTCGAACTCCTGACCTCAATCTGGCTGCCTTGGCCTCTGAAAGTGCTGGGATTACAGGCTTGAACCACCATGCCCGGCTGCAAAATATGATTTCAAGATATTCTGAAACTGTGGAATACACACTTTAATAATTACATATTTACTATTTAAGCTTTATCTTAATGTCACAAGAAAAGAAAATGTTAATGGCAATTCATAAAATAATATTGGTAAACATGCTTACATGATAAGGAAGGCAATGAATATTGTCTTCTCTCTCTCTCTTTTTTAATGGCACCATGAGAACCACATCTTGACATAAACAACTTTGTAACCTTAAGATTCTGGGAGAGAGTCCTTGGTTGCAGGTGCTGGGTTAAGGGGAGGAAGGAAGCCAGGAGCCGTGGCTCATGCCTGTAATCCCAGCACTTTGGGAGGCCAAGGCGGGTGGATTACCTGAGGTCAGGAGTTTGAGACCAGCCTTACCAACATGGTGAAACCCTGTCTTTACTAAAAAAACAAAACTAGCCAAGTGTAGTGGCGCATGCCTGTAACCCCAGCTACTTGGGAGGCTGAGGCAGGAAAATCATTTGAACGCAGGAGGTGGAGGTTGCAGTGAGTGTAGATCGCACCATTGCAGTCCACCCCGGGCAAAAAGAGCAAAACTCTGTCTCAAAAAAAAACAAAAAAAAGAGGGGAAGGACAGTGAGAGCAAGAAAGGCGTTGGGCTAGCCCTACTTGGGAGATAGCTAGAGAATGAAGATGGCCACAGACACATTGACTGGGGTGACATTCATGTATCAATCTAACAGCATCCCGTGGCCTTCCATTTTTCTTTTTTTTTCTTCCTGTTTCTTTTTGCAGTAAAATCTCAAAAAAGAAATCAATTAAAAAAAAAAAAAAAAAAAGGCTGGACACGATGGCACACACCTGTAATCCCAGCACTTTGGGAGGCTGAGGCAGGCAGATCATGAGGTCAAGAGATTGAGACCATCCTGGCCAACATGGGTGAAACCCCGTCTCTACTAAAAATACAAAAATTAGCCGGGCATGGTGGCAGGTGCCTGTAGTCCCAGCTACTCGGGAGGCTGAGGCAGGAGAATCTCTTGAACCTGGGAGGCGGAGGTTCCAGTGAGCTGAAATCACGCCACTGCACTCCAGCCTGGGCCACAGAGTGAGACTCTGTCTAAAACAAGAACAACAATAACAACAACAAAACAAAAACAAACCACAAACAAAAAAGCAAAACCCCCAAATACTTCTCTGCCTTCCCAAATAGGCATCAGATAGATATACACAGGCAGGGCACAAATACACAACAAACATATTTTTAAAAAGTCACAAAATATCTAAATAAATGCAAATAAAAATAAGAGGGTGTGGCAGGGTGTAGGAAAAAGCCATTGTCACACATTACTTTTAGGGAGTGCAAATTGGTGGAGTCACTTCTGAGGAATATTTTGGTAACATGAACCAAAAGCTTTTTAAGGACACATACTTTTATCTGAAGGAGATAATTGGACAGGTGTGTAAAATGGATGTAGGCCATGTTTATACAACTTTATCTGTAGTAACAACAACAACAAAAAGGAAACACTTCCTTAAAAAATAGAGGAGCAGTTAAACAAATTATGGCCTATTCAACTGATGGAATACTAGTAGCTGTTAAAATGATTATCTAAATTTCAGTTGATTAACACTAAAATGTGCTCATAGTATAATTGTAAGTAAAAACGGCACGAAACATATCTGCAGTGTTGTATGTGGGTGAATGTACTCATGTCTCCCTAAGAAAGTCTGGAAGGACATATGCTAATATGAAAATACCAATAAGTTTTTTTTTTTTCTGGGTGATATGTATGAGTAATCATTACCTCTTCATTGTTTTCCATATTGTAAAATTGTCTGTAATGACCGTGCATGACTGTTACATTTTGTTTTTGGACCTTAGGTGCAAAGAATTAAGAATTAACTCCTTGGCCAGGTGTGGTGGCTCACACCTGTTATCCCAGCACTTTGGGAGGCTGAGGTGGCAGGAGGGCTTGAGTCTAGGAATTTGAAACCAGCCTGGGCAACATAGCAAAACCTCATCTCTACAAAAAATACAAAAAGTTACCCAGGCATGGTGGCATGCGCTTGCAGTCTCGGCTACCTGGGAGACTGAGGTGGGGAGGATTGCTTGAGCCTGGAAGGTGGAAGCTGCCGTGAACTGTAATCTTGCCACTGCACTCCAGCCTGGGCAACGGAGCGAGACCCTATCTCAAAAAAAAAAAAAAAAAAAAAAAAGAATTAACTTCTTATTTCATGGCATGGCATACTACCATTGTCAGTTTATAGAAGGCCTTTTTCTTGTTTTAATTAATTTTGTTTCTTTGTGCATTCAGGACATAGGCATGGGCAAGGACTTCATGTCTAAAACACCAAAAGCAATGGCAACAAAAGCCAAAATTGACAAATGGGATCTAATTAAACTAAAGAGCTTCTGCACAGCAAAGGAAACTACCATCAGAGTGAACAGGGAGAAATGGGAGAAAATTTTCACAACCTACTCATCTGACAAAGGGCTAATGTCCAGAATCTACAATGAACTCCAACAAATTTACAAGAAAAAAACAAACAACCCCATCAAAAAGTGGGCAAAGGACATGAACAGACACTTCTCAAAAGAAGACATTTATGCAGCCAAAAAACACATGAAAAAATGCTCACCATCACTGGCCATCAGAGAAATGCAAATCAAAACCACAATGAGATACCATCTCACACCAGTTAGAATGGCAATCATTAAAAAGTCAGGAAACAACAGGTGCTGGAGAGGATGTGGAGGAATAGGAACACTTTTACACTGTTGGTGGGACTGTAAACTAGTTCAACCCTTGTGGAAGTCAGTGTGGCGATTCCTCAGGGATCTAGAACTAGAAATTCCATTTGACCCAGCCATCCCATTACTGGGTATATACCCAAAGGACTATAAATCATGCTGCTATAAAGACACATGCACACGTATGTTTATTGCGGCATTATTCACAATAGCAAAGCCTTGGAACCAACCCAAATGTCCAACAATGATAGACTGGATTAAGAAAATGTGGCACATATACACCATGGAATACTATGCAGCCATAAAAAATGATGAGTTCACGTCCTTTGTAGGGACATGGATGAAATTGGAAATCATCATTCTCAGTAAACTATCGCAAGAACAAAAAACCAAACACCGCATATTCTCACTCATAGGTGGGAATTGAACAATGAGAACACATGGACACAGGAAGGGGAACATCACACTTCGGGGACTGTTGTGGGGTGGGGGGAGGGGGGAGGGATAGCATTGGGAGATATACATAATGCTAGATGACGAGTTGGTGGGTGCAGCGCACCAGCATGGCACATGTATACATATGTAACTTACCTGCACGTTGCGCACATGTACCATAGAGCCTAAAGTATAATAATAATAATAATAATAATAATAAAAAGAAAAAAAAAATCGAAAAAAAAAAAAAAGAATTAACTTCTTATTTCATGGCATGGCATACTACCATTGTCAGTTTATAGAAGGCCTTTTTCTTGTTTTAATTAATTTTGTTTCTTTGTGATCTGTTTTAGATACACGAATTACCTTAAAAATAAGAATAAACAAGGGCAGGTGCAGTGGCTCTTGCCTGTAATCCCAGCACTTTGGGAGGCCGAGGTGGGCAGATCAACTGAGGCCAGGGGTTCAAGGTCAGCCTCGCCAATGTGGTGAAACCTTGTCTCTACTAAAAATACAAAAATTTGCCAGGTGTGGTGGCGGGCACCTGTAATCCCAGATACTCAGGAGGTTGAGGCAGGAGAATTGCTTGAACTGGGGAGGTGGAGGTTGCAGTGAGCTGAGATCACACCCCTGCACTCCAGCCTGGGTGACAGAGCGAGACTCTGTCTCAAAAAAAAAAAAAAAGAAAGAACAAACAATAAAGTTTGTACAAGGGCAGCAAGTGAAGACTTTTACTCAGAAGTCTGTAAGAACAGTAGGGGTGTCAAATGCCAGGCCATGCCACTGTCTAGGGACCAAATGCAAATTGTTCACCTTCTCACTTGGCATAAGGAGCACTGATAGGAATACTGGTTAGTTTGCTTGTTTGTCCTTGGAATATTTATTTGGGTTATAACTCTCAGCGAGATTCCAACTACTGGACTTTTAGGCTTAGAATAGTGCATCACCAAGAGTGGTCACTAACGGATGTAAAGCCAACCAAAAGAAAGCACCATCTTGGCAGGCATCTGTGCGTTAGTTTCCCTTAGTGCCACTACAAAGTACAAACAACTAGGTGGCTTAAACAACAGAAATGTATTGTCTTAAATTTCTGGAGGTCAGAAGTCCAAAATCAAGATGTTGGCAGGGTTGGTTCCCTCTGATGGCCATGAGACAGAATCTGTTCCATGCTTCTTTGTCAGCTTCTGGTAGCCTCAGGTGCGCCTTGGTTTGTAGATGGCCACCTTCTCCTGGTGTCTTTACGTTGTCTTCCCTGTCTACGTTTGTCTTGGTCCAAATTTCTCCTTTTTATAAGGGCAGCAGTCATTTTGGATTAGGGTTCAATCCAGAGACCCAACTCGATTACCTCTGTGAAGACTCTACCTCCATATAATCTTGAATCATCTTGGTGTGGTGGAAAGAACATGGGCTTTGCAATTAAACCTGCGTTTGAATCCTGGCTTCACCACTTACTGGTGAGTGGTGACTGCCTTGAGAAAGTCATGTAATTACTCAGGACTTGTTTTCTCATCCACATAATGGGGATGTAATGTTGCTGTGAGGATTAGAGATACCCTAGAACGTGCTGGGTAAGTGGAGGCTGTTACTACCTATGAGCTGAGGGCCTTTGCTTTTCAAGGTGAACAGTCTATGAATAAACACATCTGTAAGTGAATCTAATGGGGAGAGTCTTAGATGACAAGGATTTCATCTGTGAACCAGCTCAGCTGGCATCTATACCGGAGTCCTTCCGGCCTACATGTGGTCACTTTTTTGGAGCCAGCTGTAATTTACAGGTTACGTTTTTAGGTGAAGCCGGTATAAAACCATTTTACAGAATTCCAACCTGGATATGACATTCATTGACCAATGTTGTCTAAGGCTGTCACACTGGGGAAAAAAAGGGTGCAGCCTTCTAGATACGAAGACCTTCTATTCCCCCATGTTTATAATCTCAGGATTCTGCCCCACTCCGATAATCTTCTAGGTTGATTTGAACTGAAGACAAGGACACATATCTTGAGACATTGTCATATTCTGTTCAGGTTACCTGGAAGATTAACTATACAAGTTTCTTCCATTACCAGGAATAAAAATTTGAGTCAATTTAATTTAGTATTAAAGGTTGCAAATGCTGACGTGCTCTGATAAAAGCGAAAGCTTGGTGAATGGGGTGGGATGGGGTGGGGGCAGGAAGGAGACCCACAAGCAGAGAGGAAGGAGTTGGTTGTATAGGTGGAAGCTTAAGCTTGGGAGGAACCAGGTAGGGACCTCTCCTCTGAATAAGAGGCGCTCTGGGCCACTTCCTCTTTCTTCAAAACAATTAAGTTGACCGTGGACCTTAATCACACTAGCAGGGCAATTTTGAAACAATAATCCGAAAGAACTTTTGCCAGCTACGGCAACTTTTTTATATCATGGAGATCAGCCTGAAAGCAAGCTATTTGCCTGACCACTTTTTGACCAATTTATTTTCGGTTTAGTCAGGTTTCTTTCCAAGTCTGTGCTAATCTGAATGGTTACCTTAGTAATTACTTTTTGACTAATTTACTTTCGGTTTAGTCGGATTTCTTTCAAAGTCTGTGCTAATCTGAATGGTTACCTTAGTATATCAATGTCCTAGTAACTGTAGCAAGGACATTTTTGCTGGAAATCATTTAAAGCAGGTGTATTTGAGTCATGTAGCATAGACAGCGGCATTTACTGCGAGTTTTTTACATCTAATATTGTTTGTAAGATTTTATCTGTTGTTACATTTGGGAAGTTTATGAAAAAAATTGGTTATGAACACTATCACAAGGTGGCAAAATCAAGCTTAGAAATCAATTAGTGACTCTGCTGTAAAGTAGTATATATATACACACACATTCTTTTTAGCTACACTTATTAAATGCCATTAGAGTCGGTACAAAATACAATTTTTAGCTGGTGGCTCTCTACCGATTACAACGCAGCCAGCACAGCATACTTGGGTTTTCAAGCCTCGGGAGCTCACCCAGCAATATATAGCCAGGATATTAATAGAGTTTTGATGGTTAAGGACAAGCGGGCAAATTAAGACTCTGGAAACCGAGAAGGTGTACAGAAAAAATCAGAGAGCTGGACGACAAAGACATAGTACTAGCACAAGGGGATTCATCTAAGGGGCATTCCGATGCAGCAGGCAGGCTGCGCCCAGAAAGGTGGGGAGGGGTTGGAAGCAGATGGGCAGGCACGGGCGAGCGTGCACAGCCTGAAAAAGTTTTCATGATGGTTCCAGCCTAATTTCCCAACGCTGGTCTTGGGCGCCACAAAACCTGAGCGGCCCGACCGGAGCTGGGTGCCAGCCTCAGGGCCGCCGGGCCCGGCGCAGCGTCCGGAATTCCTGCGATGTCTGGGGCGCGGCGGTGGCTCCTCCCCGCCCCCACCACGGCCTCCGCCGGCATTTTCCGGCTAGGAGGCCCGCCAGCCCTTCGAAGAACCGGCTCCACGCGCGGCCGGTCGCGGCCGGCGCGCTTCCCGCGGAGAGGCGAGCGCGGCGCCCGGACCGCGGTGAGAGCCCTCCAGGCCCCGGCGCGCGGGGTGGGCTTCCTGGGTCCCCGCCCGAAGGCCGCGGCGCCCCTCCCCCTCCCCCGCCCCCGCCCCCGCCCGGGGCAGCCCGCCCCTCCCCCCGGAGCGGGCGGGGCTGCGGGCGCCGACGCGGGCGGGGCTGCGGGCGCCGACGCGGAAGCGCGGGGCGCTAGGGCTGCGTGGGCGGCGGCGCGGGAGGCCGCGCGCGCTCCCCGGGCCGCAGTCGGCGCGGGCGCGGGGCGGGGCGAGGCGGCCGGGAGGCTGCGGGCGCTCGCGCACAGGCCTGGCCGCCGCCTCGCCCCCCCTTCCCCAGCCCCTACCCTCCCTCGGCCTAGCCGTCCCCCTCCTTTCCCCTCCCCCGGGCGAATCACGCGCCCTCCTCTGACACTCGTAGCGGACCCGAGCTCCGAATTTATCCTTCACGTGACCTGAGGGGGTTGGGTGGTTGGCTGGGGACAGAGGAGGAGACGGAAAGGAGGGAACGGAATCTGCCGTTACCTGAGCAACAGGCCCCGCCCGCCGGCTCAGGGCCGGGGGGCGGGAGGAGGACGTCAGCACGTCAGCCGGGGTTTTGCGTTTTGATTGACAGTTGCTATAGCGACCGGGTCGGTCCGTCGCCATTTTGTTGGTTGGTTTTTTTTTAAACCCTTTCGCTTCCCGCCCGAATAATAATAAAAAGCCCCATTGGAGTGAGGCGGGGGTGGCGGCGGCAACCGCGGCGGGCGTATCCGGGGAGACTGCTGCTGTCGCTGCTGCTGATCGCGGCCCAGGTCGGCCTCAGGGAGCGGACACCCCGAGCGGGGGGTGCGGGCGCCGCCGCCGCCGCCGCCGCTTCTGCTGCTGCTGTTCCTGCTGCTGCTGCTGTTGGTGCCGCTGCCGCCGCCGGCGAGCGGGCGGGACCGGTGTGAGTGCGAGTGTGTGTGCGAGGGAGCGTGTGCGAGGGCGAGTGTGCGCGCGAGTGTGCGGGTGTGTGCGAGTGTCTGTCTGTGCGGGGACTCGGGGGCGGGCGGTTCGGGCTCTCCTGGCGGAGGAGCCGCCGCCGCCGCCCGGGCCCCGGCGCTTCTCGCTGCGCAGGTTCGGAGCGCGCGCCATTTTGTGAGATTTACAAAATCCTCCTCGGGAAGAAGCCGCCGGCAGCAGCCGCCGCTCGGCGCCCGGCCTCGCCGACGCCGCCCTCTGCGCCGGGCCGGGCCGCGCGGCCCCGCCGCCGGGAATCGGGGCCCGGGGACTGCGGTATTTGCCGGGGAGGGGCCTGTCGCCTCCCCGGCCCCGGGCGCCGCTGGAACCGCGAGCCGAGGAGAGACTGAGCAGGCTGCGGCGCGGCCGGGAGCCGGAGCGCCGGGGGCGGAGAGAGGCTGCCGGGGCGGCGCTGGCTGCGGAGGCCGCGGCGGGAGCGCGGCGCGGGAGCCCGAGGCTGAGACTCACCGGAGGAAGCGGCGCGAGCGCCCCGCCATCGTCCCGGTGAGTGTCCGGCCCGGCCGCGGCCCCGCCCGGGCTGGCGCTCGGCTCCCCCGGCGGCCCGCAGCCGGGCCCGAGCTGAGGCCGGCCGGGCGGAGGGAGGGACCTGCCATTTTAGGAGGAGGCGCCGCGGGCCCTGGGCCGGTCGCCGGGGGAGGGAGCCTCAGGCCCGGTCCGGGAGGAGCGGCGGGCGCGAGCGGAGGGAAAGTTGCGGAGGGTGGGAGCGGGGGCCGCGGCCTCCGGGGAGCTGGGGCCTGGGGGGCCGTAGACAGCGCCAGACCTTCACTGGCCGCCGGAGCGAAGGGGTGGAGGTTGTCTTCCTCCTCCTCCTCCTCTTCCTCTTCATCCTCTTCCCCCAGCTCCTCCCTCGTCCCTCCTCTCGGTCCCCACCAGTGTGGGAACCGCCGGGGTGCTTCGCAAGGACAATGCACGGGTTAAGAAAATGGGGCCGGCTGCCGGGTGGGCGAGGACGGCGGGGCCGGGCCGGGCGCCGGCGAAGGTCGGGAGCCGCTGCCTGGGCGGCCCTGGGGGTCCGCGCCGGAGCGAGGGGCACTCACTGGCCTCCGAAGTTGGGCGGGGAGCGCGAGTGTCCCCGGCGGCTCGGGTTGGAGGGATGACCTGCCCGGCAGCCGGGGGAGTTGGTGGCTGAGGAGAGGTGAATTAGAATAGATACCTGTGTATCGCCACAAAACTTCACGAGTTTATTTATAGGCACAAACCCACTCTCGCTTCGGAGCCACCAGAGCTGCTGAGTAGCTCAGCACTTGGCGAAAGGCTCCTCCCTAATCTGAAATAGTTAAAAATGGTAAAATTAGTGAGTCAGTGACTCTGGTTCCTTGCCTGTGCTTTTCGCCCAACCCTAGGTGACACGAATCCCATAATCTGGGCGCAGCGCAGGAATGCTAGCACCATTTGGTTCTTGAATTCCGCCCAAATTGTCAGAAAATACGCCTTAGAACATTGTTTTCACAAGTGCCAGGCTGTGTTCTCAGGGTTTTCAGTGGATCGACCAGCTTGCTCAGCCAGTAGGAACTGTTCCCATTTTACAGATGAGAGGGTGAGTCTGGAGAGGGGCTGGTCTAAGGTCATACAGCTGGGACTCCAGGAGCCAGGAGGCTGTAGCCAGTCTGGACTTGTGAATCATTAGGGTGTAACTCATTATTAGAAATACTGGCAAATTTTGGAGTGATTCGTGTTTAATGACTCAGGGTTCTAACCTAGAGGTTGTGTCCCCGTAAGGTTTTTAGCATGGAATTACCTTTGTGGCTTGCCGAGGCCGAAAGGTAAGATAATGGTGATGAGCTCTCTTAATAAACTTTTCAGGCCTTCCCCCGCCCCCCCCCGAGAAAACTATGTAGTCAATTTTTGAATGAAAGGAATTAAAAATATTCCTTGGTGTGTTTTGTACTTCAAACAATTTTGATTATAGTCATTTTCTGAGTATTGATGAGTCATAAGAAAGTTTTGTGTAAAGTTATTTTTAGTTATTCTTTGAATGCTTAAGGGTTCCTTTGTGACCCTTTTATAGTTTATGTGTCCAAAGTATTAATGAATATACTTAGCATTTTGATTTTGCGGTGTTTTAATAATTCAGGGGAATTACTTTTACCTTTTGTTTTCTTAAATTTCTCATATCTTGATCAGTTACTTTAGGAGAATATTGTTTTCAAGTAGACTTTTAAAAATGTGAGACCAGAAGTAAAGTTTCATGTGCTAAGGTTTTAAACTGCAGAAGATCATTTCAAAGAAACTGGTTATGAAAAAAGCTTACTTGATTATAGTCAAGATTTTTTACGTATACTTCAGGTATCCCAGTACTTTGGAGGATTTTCCCTGGTATAGCAGTAGTGTTTATGGTAGCTGTCCAAATTTATTTATACTTCAAACCATGCCAGAAAGTTAAGGACTTCTGTCAATGTCTGCACCTAGTTCTCTTGTAAGACTAGTAACAAGTTCTCTTGTAAAAAGTTTATTTTTACCTCAAGAGAGGCATAAGCTCAGAGATTATTACAGGAGGAAGGGTCACCCCTTGTGTTTGTGCCATGAAGGCACACTCCTTTTTACATAGTGGGTGTTGAAAAAATATTTGAAGAAATAGACCTGAATGAATGGTAATTATTGGTAGGGATGGGAAATGGACTAAATGACCTAGTGAGATCTTTGAGATCTAAGTATAAGATCATCTCTTAAACCTTTTAACAATATTTTGGTGGAACCTATTAGAAACTTAACAAACACATTATTATGTGCAAGATACTTAAAAATAAGTCCAGTTTTTTAGAGGCAGTAACATTTAAGATAATTTAAAACATTCCATATTAGTGCAATGTCTTGTTAGGGAATGTGGACAGTAAAAACGACCATTTGTTAAATTTTTTTTTCCCCTCCAAAATATTGTCTGATGTTTGCTCCTTGGTGTTATTTATGGAGAGTTACTGTTTATGACTTAAAGATACGGGGGTGGAGAGGCCTAGGTAACTGCAACAATGTATTTAAGTAATTTACATTAGGTTTTTAGAGTGCTATGACTATCTGCAAAAGGAAAATTCAAGATACCTTGTTATAAACATGGTATACAGTGACCTTTGGCATGCATTTTGTTTTGTAACTACACAAAGAAAGTGTTAATTTGGATTGAATCTTGGTTTTCACTTGAAAACCTTTTTTTTTTTTTAAGAAATAGCTTAGAAATTTAGACTGCCCTGAGGTGTTTTCGTGTGTCTGTTTATGGTTGACAAGTATCTAGTTATGAGAAGAAAATGTGTATAGAATTAACTGTATTATAGGCGAGAAGGGAGTTGCCTTATAATCTTGTGCCACTAAACACAAGATAGTAGAAGAGTGGGCTTCACTTGTGACTTTCTTGGTATTTGTGATTAGGTGTGTGCCAATTTGTCTTTGCTTTGGCATTAGCTTTCCTCATATTTTAGAGGGCTTTCACATTTCCTGTACACACACAGGAAACAGTTTCACCCCTCCCCAAGAAAAAACTTATCTAAACCCAGCAAAACCCAAAAACTTCCAGAAAGTCTTTATCAAGAACTTAGTTCTTCATCCCCAAAGTTGTGTTAGTCTTATTTTGTAGTAATCATAAGCAGTTATTTAAACTGAACCAAGAATCTTTACTTTCTGTTGAGTGTTTTGGTGATTTTACCTCCATATATGTTCGTCTATTTTCGATTTAGAAGTAAAGATATTACCTGAAACTATTAGTAATGTTTCCTGAAACTTGATACTAACAGTTTGCTCTGTGAAAGTGAATTGTGTGACCAGTATAATAGCACCTTATGTATATATGGTGGTTTTGCCTTTTAAAAGGCTTTTTACCAGATGTTATCTTGACTGTTGGGCAATTTTCTGATGGCTAGAGAGGTGGTAATTTATAACCCAAAGCTTGCTCAGCTTTGGATTAAAAAGTTTGGAGAGTTAAAATTTGTGTTTAATTACTTGGAAAAATCAGCAAATTATATTAAATTACCTAAAATTTCTTCTCAGTTGCTCCCAAATGAAGAAAGCTTTTTGAAATCTTGCCTTATGTCAGTGCTACAATGTTAAGCTAGAGTTGTAAAGTTTACCATAGAGTGTTTGAAAGTGAAATGTAGACTTCATGTGACTAAAATAATCATTGAAGGTTCATATTGGGTAATTGAAGAAAGATCTTATTTGTTAATGTACTGGCTACAAGCAGCCTTAGTTTGATTATTATTTTTTTTGTATATGGAAACAAAATGATTTGGAAATACTGCACTGTGTAAGCCAGCTAGGTATTTAAAAAGTTAAGCTTTTGCTTTGAAATCCTACTTCCAGAGTACTAAAACGAGTGAGAATTGTTTATTGGAGATAATACCCTACATTGAACACCTGAAATGGCGTGGTTTCTCTTGGGCATATATGTTTTGCTAATGTAGAACCATTTTGGTGTCTTGGCAGTTGGTTCTTATACCAGAGCTATGTATCTTCTCTTCTAGAAAGCGATATTTAAAAGTTTGTATTAGTGTTAAAACTAAGTTTTGACAAGTTAACAATTTTTTTTTGGTTTGGGGCAGATGCTCGTATCTGATATATAGTGAGTAATAGCTTAAAATGTGTCTTTGTTCTTGTCAGTGAATATTCTTGTTTTATCTCCCCATGTTAGAAAAGTTTGTTTTAATTGATTTTTTTTGGAGGGGCCCAGTGAACTGGCTTAACATAGAATGAAACTGGCTTTCAGCATCAACTCTTTTAAATAACATCCCTGTTCATTAAATAACCCCCTAATTTTTCTGAGTGTATAACATTTCCAATGACAAGATTTGATTTTTTAATTTTTAAAAAAGCTTTCACAAAAAGCTTTTCTGTATTATCATTATCTATATTATTTGATAATAGAGCCATTTTGGCATCTTGGCAGTTGGTTCTTCTACCAGAGCTATGCATCTTCTCTTCTGGGTTTTTCACAAAAGCTTTTGCATGTCCATAAAATGTTATGGACATGTATGGTTAAGGCTTGCATCTTGGCACCCATGTATTTGGGTAAAAAGATGCTTGAGGCCTGGCGTGGTGGCTCACGCCTGTAATCTCAGCACTTTGGGAGGCCGGGGTGGGCGGATCACTTGAGGCCAGGAGTTCGAAACCAGCCTGGGCAACATGGTGAAACCCTGTCTCAAAAAAAAAAACAACAAAAAACAGGTGTGTTAGTGCCGCCTGTGGTCCAGGCTACTCAGGAGACTGAGGTGGGAGGATCACTTGAGCCTGGGAGGTGGCGGTTGCGGTGAGCTGAGATTGTGTCACTGCACTCCAGCCTGGGTGACAGAGTGGGGCACTGTCTCAAAAAAAAAAAAAAAAAAGTCAGCTTGAACTGTGACATCTGTCTGTCTGCTTGCTATCCAGTTATAGACAGCAGTTGAGGCAGCATGATACTGTGGAAAGATCCCCTGCCCTTGAAACCATGAACAGAGGCTCCAGAGTCTGGCTGATCTGAGTCTCAACAGGTTCTGTTGGCTGTGTGACTTTAGGCACAGTGATTTCACCAAACATTAGTTCTCATCTGTGAAATGAGGTTGATAGTATTAGCATAGGAATCTTGTGAAAATTGAGATAATGCATGTACGTTTCTTCATGAATTTCTTTCTTCTCCTTTTTTCTCTCCTCATCTTCATTCATACTCATTCTGTGATCCTAGCATAAATATTTTCTTCAGAGAGGCCTTCCCCAAACCAGGTAAGCTTCCTTGGCCATGCATTCTTTTTTTGGCTAAGCAGGACCATTTGTTTTTCTTTCGCAACCCTTACTGCAAATATAATTATTCATGTATGTTCTTATTTATAATTGTTCATTAAATTTCATTTAATATAATTGTAAATTTAATTTTTTCAGTAGATTTTAAAGTCCATTTGGAGAGGAATAAGTGTTTCTTGATCATGGCTATAACTCCAGTGCCTGGCACATAGGGGAGTTCAGATTCATGGAATGACAGAATGCGGAACCTGTATGTTGAATCCTTCCTGACTACCACTCCTTAGCCATGTCATCTTGGGCAAAACAGCTTCTCCTCGCTTCACTATCCTGTATGCCAGATATAGATAGCACTGGCTGCCCTGCCCAGGATTTTGAGAATGTGAAATGAGACACTGTAATGAAGTGCTGAAGTGTAAAATGCCATATAAATATAAAATGGCACAGTAGCAATAATCTCAGTAATGGGGTTATTCAGTAGGAAGCTCTATTGTGACTTAAAGTAAGAGTATAGAATTTTAGCTTTGCTGAGTTGGTTGGTAGCTAATATTTAAGAGTTACAATAAATTTAAGCTTTCTTATATGTACTAGTTAGAATGTTGATGGGCCTGTTTTTGACTAAATACAGTGGCTTAAATGAGAAGTTTATTTTTCCTTCATAAAACAACAGTATAACTTATCTAAGGCTGATATGGTGGCACCACGATATGAGGGAGCTTGGTTCCTTCTGTCTTGTTGCTTTCCTGTGCTTACCATTTTCTTCATGGTACAAGGCAGTTTCCCACTACATCCACAGTCCAGGACTAGGATTTTGGAAAGGCACATTCCATCCCTTTAAAGACAAACCTGGAAGTTGCATACATGATTTTTGTTCATACCCTATTGGTCATAACTTAGTCATGTGGCCAGTTTAGATACAAAGGAGTCTGGGACATGTGGTCTTTGTTAGGTGGCTATTTGGCTGAAAATTTGTCTCTACTGAAGAAGGGGAGAATGGGGGATGATTAAACATTGCCTGTCACACTTTGAAATGTTTTGGGAGAAGCTTCCAGAAATAGACTTTGAAAATACAATGGATTGCACTAGTTAATAAGTTTATTTTCTGTATTTAATCATTAATTTTTTAAACTATGGTATGTGAATTCAAATAGACCATTATGCAAAATATATGTAAGGGGTCAGATTAGAAAAACGTGGCTATACTTTCAGTAGTGAAGGGATTTTGGGTCTAATAACAGTTATTTTACTGACGCTTTATTTTCTGATAGAAACATGGTTCTTGATTGCTGTGCTTGTATTATGTAAACAATATTTGAAATCTGAGCTTTTGCATTTAGTGTTAATAGTCCACTGAACCAACTGTATGTCTTCCTGCTCATACCCTCAGCAAACAATGCTGCAGTAACACTCGCATGTTGTCAGGATGTCATAAAGATTTGAGTCACCGAACACTGCAAGAAGGATGATAGAGATATTTAAACATACATTTACTATGTGGTATGTTCCTCTTGAATTCCTGTGGGTTTGAAAAAAGAAATATAAATACCTAAGGTTCCTTTAAACTGTAAAATATTATTAGCTCTAGTACAGACTTGGGAAAACTAATGGTTCCCAAACAGTCTTCTGGAGAACTTGTCAAAGTTAAGAGATTTCCAAGCTCAGATGCCTCTCTTTCTGTAGGTTTAGAGTGATGCTCTGGAATCTGCTTTCTTTTTTTTTTTTTTTTTTTTTTTTTTTGAGACAAAGTCTCGCTCTGTCGCCCAGGCTGGAGTACAGTGGTGTGATCTTGGTTTACTGCAAGCTCCGCCTCCTGGGTTCACGCCATTCTCATGCCTCAGCCTCCCAAGTAGCTGGGACCACAGGTGCCTGTCACCACGCCCGGCTAATTTTTTTGTATTTTTAGTAGAGACGGGGTTTCACCATGTTAGCCAGGATGGTCTCGATCTCCTGACCTCGTGATCTGCCCGCCTTGGCCTCCCAAAGTGCTGGGATTACAGGCATGAGCCACCGGGCCTAGCTGGAATCTGCTTTCTTAAGGACTCCAGGTAATCCTGATGCAGTAGGAACATTTTGAGAAACACCGATACAGTTCATTTTTCACATATTAGAGAAGGAGGTGGGTGCAGGGAAGCTGAGTGACTAATCATTGCCTCAGAATAAGCAGGCCTGGGACTAGCGTTGTTTTTCCTGACTCTTGGTTCTTTGTTCTTTCTACAGAAGAGGGAATAAAGGACAAGGTGTACAGAGTGCAGTGGGATTTTATAGGAATAGTTATCATCTTAAAGTAAGTATATGGCTTTTAATATGGGAGTTCATGTCTAGTGAATGGTTGGTCCAATTGTCCTTTTTGCCCTGTAGAAAAATAATGTGAATATTTAAATACTCAAGTGAATGTTTAAAGGTGAAGTGAATATTTAAAGGTGAGAAGCTGAAGGTTTTAAATAAGGTTTTGTTAGTATCAGCACTATTGTGGGCAGTGCATATACAGCATTAGAATAGATGTATAGGCAGCTACTTACTTGACATGATTAGAAGGAACAAAGGTAGTTCTTGTCCTCAAATTACTACTTTTCTCTTAGGTTGGTTGTAATTTTCACTGTTGGAATTCATTTCATTAGATTAAGGTAAAATCTGGAATTCCCTAGTTTAAAATTAGAATATTCCTAGAGGAATATTCCTTTTTTTTTTTTTTTTTTAGATGGAGTTTCACTCTTGTCACCCAGGCTGGAGTGCAGTGGCACAATTTCGACTCACTGCAACCTCCGCCTTCCGGGTTCCAGCAATTCTCCTGCCTCAGGCTCCCGAGTAGCTGGAATTACAGGCGCCTGTCACATACCCGACTGATTTTTTTGTTATTTTTAGTAGAGACAGAGTTTCACTATGTTGGCCAGGCAGGTCTCCAACTCCTGACCTTGGCCTTCTGAAGTGTTGAGATTATAGGTGTGAGCCACCACGCCCAGCCCTGGAGGAATATTCTTTACCCGTTACAAGGTTAACAGTTTATTTTTATCAGTTATTATTATTAGATCTAGCCTGAAAACCCATAGCCCTAAATTGGAACAGGCATGCCTGTTTTTGCACCCAAAAGTTGCCTTTTGGCCCGCCAAGCCCCCCTATTCCCATACCCATATAAACCTGAAACCGCAGGCCCCACAAGCAGACGAGGAGATGAAGAACAGAACAACGGAACGGCGCGGCAGAGAGAAGAGAAGGAGTCTGAGTGGTGGGAGGAGTTCCACTGGGAGTGGTCAAAGGGGAGAACAGCCGTTTAGTGCAGGTGTCAGTCCAGAAATCAGAATGATGCCTGCACTAAGAATGTTTTGGAAAGGAGGGAAGAACACAGTACATGTGCCCTTTACTGAGAAAAATGAAGGGTATGTTTAGGCCAGGCGCAGTGGCTCACGCCTGTAATCCCAGCACTTTGGGAGGCCGAGGCGGGTGGATCACGAGGTCAGGAGTTCAAGACCAGCCTAGCTAAAATGGTGAAACCCCGTGTCTACTATAGATACGGAAATTAGCTGGGTGCAGTAGTGGGTGCCTGTAGTCCCAGGTACTTGGGAGGTGGAGGCAGGAGAATTGTTGGAACCCTGGAGGCGGAGGTTGCAGTGAGCTGAGATCGTGCCACTGTGACAGAGCAAGACTCCGTCTCAATTTTTTTTTTTTTTTAAGAGTATGTTTAAGAAATGTCACCTTGTGGTATGGTCATGGGAAGGTTCATATGAGTATTCTCTGGTGGCCAGAGGTTGGTAGCGTTAGCTTGCTTCGATGGCTTCCTGTCACTGAGAGAGTTGGTAATGGCACTGTGGGTAATTCTGCCTAGGACCCTGTGCTTGATTAACTACTGGACTAGAGGGAGTGTCCCTGTTTTCTTACTGTCTTATTTCTTAGGGCCCGTATTTGAGCAGTGTTATCAAACATACAAGGTACGGTTCTGATCATCTAGGATATTCTAGTTTTTAAAGAGATCCACAAGTAGTATATAGTTTAAAAAAATAAGCTCTGTGGAATGATAGCAGATCATTTCCCCCTTCTCATGTTCCATAATAATAACTGTTCAGTTTTTCCTGCCAGAAATGTATGCACGTGTATATATACACACACTATTATATATATTATACTTCCAGTATGTATTGTGTTAGAAAACTATGTATGATCCCATTATTTTTAAGTGCATAGACATTAGGTGTGTGTGTGTATGTGTGTATGTACACAGTGTCTATGTATTTAAAATCTAAACCAAATGGGATCATACGTACTAAACACACAGTTTTGCAACTTAAGCTTTTTATTTATTTAGTTAGTTTTTGAGACGGAGTCTCGCTCTTTCCCCCAGGCTGGAGTGCAGTGGCGCAGTCTCGGCTCACTGCAAGCTCCGCCTCCTGGGTGCACCCCATTCTCCCATCTCAGCCTCCCGAGTAGCTGGGACTACAGGCACCCGCCACCACGCCCGGCTAATTTTTCGTATTTTTAGTAGAGATGGGATTTCACCATGTTAGTCAGGGTGGTCTCCATCTCCTGACCTTGTGATCCACTTACCTCGGCCTCCCAAAGTGCTGGGATTACAGGTGTGAGCCACCGCTCCCCACCAGCATTTTTTTTACTTGACCTATGTTAGAAATATTTGCATGTCAGCTCACAGAGCTCCCAGTTTTTAAAATTTGGGACAGAGTCTCGCTGTCACTAAGGCTGAAGTGCAGTGGCACGATCATAGTTCACTGCAGCCTTGACCTCCTGGGTTCAAGCGATCCTCTCACCTTAGCCTCCTGAGTAGCTGAGATTATAGGTGTGCACAACCACGCCCAGCTGATTTTTAAATTTTTTGTTGAGACATAGTCTTGCTATGTTGCCTAGGCTGGTCTTGAACTCCTGGCCTCAGTGATCCTCCCATCTTGTCCTCTCACAGTGCAGCTGTGAGACACTGCCCAGCCCCTATTGTTTTTAATGGTCGGAAAGTATTCTGTTTTATGAATGTACCTCTATTTAGTCAGACTGCATTAAAGGACATTTAAGTTCATATTTTTGCTCCTTTAAACAGTGCTGGTGTGTACTTCCTTGCATGTATAGTTGTGTTCTGTGAGTATTGGCCATAGGATGTCTATTTATAAGGAAAGTGGCTGGTTGGCCAGGTATATGGATATTTGAATATGTATTGCCATATTGTCTTCCAGAAAGTAGCAGTAGTTTATGCTTTCACCAGCAGCGTCTGAGAGTGTATAGTTTCTGAAATCTCACCAACACTGTTGTTATCTTAGATTTTTGTGAATGTAATTGGTGAATAATGATGTCTAGTTGTTTGGATTTGCATTTCTTTAATTATGACTGAACACCTTAAGTTGTGCTATAAGATTTTTATTTTAAATAACAAAATAATTCATTCTTCATCAGATATATGTTATAGTTAAAGTATTTTCTGGGGTCAGGCGTGGTTTCTCACGCCTGTAATCCCAGCACTTTGGGAGGCCGAGGTGGGCTGATCACCTGAGGTTGGGAGTTTGAGACCACCCTGACCGACATGGAGACACCCTGTCTCTACTAAAAATACAAAATCAGCCGGGTGTGGTGGCACATGCTTGTAATCCCAGCTACTCTGGAGGCTGAGGCAGGAGAATTGCTTGAACCTGGGAGGCGGAGGTGGTGGTGAGCCGGAGATCACGCCATTGCACTCCAGCCTGGGCAACAAGAGCGAAACTCCGTCTCAAAAAACAAAACAAAACAAAAAGTATTTTTTGGGTTCCCTTTATTTCTTTACTCTGTTGATTGAATAACTGATGTTTTGATAAATTGTAAATACCTACAGAAAAGGGGGCTCTTGTTCTTCAATTGAGTAAACATTTGCATGTCCTCTGTATGAGATATGAGTCGTGGTAGAAGCTTTTGATTACAAAAGTGAATAAGGTTTGGTTACATCTGCTTTTAATGTTGAGATAGGTGTGTGAATACAGGAAAACTTGAACACAGATAAGACTATGGCCGTTAACAGTTAGAGGGGTTGATATGTGGAGAGCTAGAAGAGCACAGGAAGTAAGACAATTATGGGGATTCGAGTGTGCATTGTGGAGGAGATGGGACTGGGTCTCGATCTTGAAGAGCGGATAGGCTTTTTATGGTGGAACCTGGGGACTTGACAGTCTACTGGAGGGAGTCATGTGGGCAATGGGTGGTGGTGGGAAATGAAGGTGACTTTGAAGAATGACAGAGTCATATGCCTGGAGCATCAGATGAGGGAGGGAGAGTGAGTTTGGTATGCTTAGGGAGTGAAGGGGACACTTGTGGACATGAGAGTGGTGTTGAGTCTTAAATATTATAAAGAATATGAATTTGGGGCGATTGAGGGTTTTTCAGCAGGGATTAGGACAGATCTGTGGGTTGGAGGGAGGTGACACTGTAAGAAGGAGGGTTTGGAAGGCAGGACCATTCTAGATGTAATGTATAGGCATGAGGGAATACGAAGAGGTGAAAAGTGGGAGACAGATGGGAAAACCTTAAAAATATTCTTAATTATACTTTAATTTCCAATAGACCAAAGTGAGTATTTCTGGATTTAAACAGCAACATGGCCAAGTTTTCGGAGATAGGAAAGAGAGTATTAAGCTTTGTTGGCAGTATAGTAAAAGGTTCTAGGAATGCAGTGATTAGGTTTTAGTGGGACATGGAGAATATGTCCTACTGAGGACCTGAAGGAACTGTTGAGGAACTGAAGATAGAATTATTATTGTAGTTCAGACCTTAACATTAGGAAGAGGTGGAAATAATTTGCAGCACCATTAAATATGAACTAAAAAATAGGGCAGTGGGAGAAGGCAATGTTTGAAGCTGTGCCTGTAAAGGGAAAGGTTGTATCGTAATTCATGGTTTGGAAAATAGAGAGTAGCTGAGCATGTGAGCAATTTTATTTTTTTCTGAGCATCTTAGTATTTGCCTGAAAAAAATCTCATATGCTCTTTATTTTTACATGTATCCTAATTGGAAGATTGGTTATTTAAAAAACATTTATCTTGTAGAGTGATAGAACTATTTATTGAGCCACCTGCTGGTGCCAAATATAGAAGAACCTGGGGCCTGGGAATCAGTGCTGAAACAAAGGCCACTCCTGTCCTTGCTGTCATGGATGTTACGTTCTGGCTGGGGGAATCTTTAATAATTCTTGAGTAGGCCTAAGGACTTAGTCTAGAATAGATATAAATTAAATTTTCCTTAAAGCGAACATAGAGTCTATAAAATGGAATAATTTTTGATGTTGCTTTCTGAAGGTCAAAACATTTTTGTTTCATTTTAGAGTCCTTTTAACAGTTCATTTTGACTTAAAAGTTTGTTTGGATAAAAATAGGACTCTAGCCCTTAAGACAAATACTGTCTGTTGAAAAATTTATTCTGATTTGGTTATTTTCCCTCGAAAAGAACAACTGTTACCACAGTGGTGTTTTTTACTTTATCTTTACATCAAATGTTCGTTATTGAGAGACATTGCTTCTGTGTTATAAAAGATTGTTTTGTAAAGGTTTGTTGAAACAACAATGGTAAGAAAACTAATAGGATCTCATTGAGTATTTTACAGTTTAATTTTTTTTTTTTGTATTTCGTTGTTGTGGTTCTGTAGTACAATTTAAAACATCAGTGAAGCTAGGTAAATTTACCTAGGAATTGGCCTGAAGGCCCACAGTTACTCAGCAGTATTAGAGACAGCTATGCAAAGGGAGAAGCCAGGCGTTTTAAGATTCATGGGAGACAGTTTGTAGGAAGGCTGTTTGCTGAATAAGACAAAGATACGGACATGCAAAGTAAAGGATGTGGGCCTATAGGGAAGGTCAAAGAATAAGGAAAGTTCACTTGAGTGAGCAGAAATGGAAGAGGGATTTAAGCAAATAGATGAACAAGAATTCTCTCTCCTAAAAAAAAAAAAACCTACAAAATTGTTTAATGATTTATTATGACTTTTAGGGTAAAGACCACACTAGTCACAGGATCTGGAAGCCCTGCCACCTGAATGATCTGGCTCCTGGTCTTTGCATATGCTGCTTCCTTGGCTTGGGATCATCAGTTCTATCAGCCCTTCTATCACTTCTATCAGCTCTTCGTCTTAAAAATCTCATGTCTCCTTGTACTCTTCCTTCATAACGCTTATTAGAGTTGATAATTTTTTAGTGCTTATTTGATTAATGCCCTCCAGAGATCAGGACCAGTAGTATTTTGCTCTCTTTTGCAATCCCAGTGGTTGGCAGGGTGCTTGGCACATACTAAACACTAAATAAACAGTTGTTGAATGAATCAGTGAACTACATGCTTTGGTCTTTACTAGTTGGTCTCAAGGACCAAAAACCTACAGTAGGAAGATGTTTGTTGGACTAAGAGATGAGCAGGAAATATGAGAGCTTTGAGGAAAAAGGAAAAGATGAAATTTTTTAAAGATAGGATTAGAAAGTTCTATGTAGTCAGGAGAAAAAAATTATTCGTGGAATAACTCGACAAATGCATATGAAATGCCTACTATGTATTGAGAATTAGATACTGGAAATGTGGAGTGGAAAGATTCTGTCTTCTATATTAAAGGAGTGTATAATTGTAGTAGTTTACTGAAATGGGGACAGTCCTTAGTGGTTGTTTGGAGCAGGTGTAAGTTGTGGAGAGGGATCATCCTGGATCAGGATATTCTTCACTGTTCTAGCCTACACAGTGAAGTTCATTCAGCAGTTATATCTGGAATGTAGCTCTGGCATTTGTAGTAGCTTTCAGGTGCATATCGAATATAAGTGCTATAGCCAGGTGTGGTGGTGCGCAGTCCAGCTACTCAGGAGCCTGAGGCAGGAGGATTGCTTGGTTCTGGGAGGTTGAGGTTGCAGTGAGCTGTGTTTGTGCCAGTGTACTCCAGCCTGAGTGAGTACACTTTGAGTGAGACCCTGACTCAAAAACAAAAATAACAACAAAAATCCCTGTAGCTTTGATTATTTGTTTAAAGACTGACAGAATAGTTAAAGTTCATTTGGATTCTTTTTGGCTTTAACTTCTTCAAGTTTGGACAACAGAACAAGAATGAGGAAAAAGTTTGTAGTATGGACAAGTTTTCAAAAGAATTGAGTTGTGTAGTTAGAAAATTGAAGCTGTTGATCTTGTCAGGTGAATGAGCTTTCTTAAAGCTTATAAAGGGATATGTTTGAATATAGTTTTGTAACCTTTTTCAGTGACTAATTTCTGTAGTAAATATTTGGAAAAGCAAATCATCACATAATTCCTGCAGGTCTCTTTGTGCCTGGCTCCATGCTAGGCTCTTGGGAAATAATAGTGAATCAGATGGATATTCATGGTTGCTGCCCTCATGAAGCTTGCTTGCTTTTTTTTTTTTTTAAATTAAATTTTTTTTTTTTTATAGTGATGGAAATCTCACTTTGTTGCCCAGGCTGGTCCAAACTCCTGGGCTCAAGTGATCCTTCTGCCTCAGCCTCATGAAGTGTAAGCCACTGTGCCTAGCAGGTGAAGCTTTCAGTTAGTCAGAACTCCCTGGAGTGAGTTTAAAGGAAAACCTGGCTTGTGGATTGGGTGAGCAGTTCTATTGATTTACTTATTTATTTATAATTTCTTGAACTTCGTTTTGGTAGCACCATTTTAAGCTACTTTAAACTACTTGTTGCTTTATTTCTGGTAACATAGGGAGTGTGGGATCACACTTATTTTACCAAGGTAAAATAAAAACTTGGATCTTCAACCTTTTGGCAGATTATTTTCTAGAAAAGGTATTCTTGTAAATCTGAGTTTCTTCTCTTAAAAAGCAGGCTACTATTTAGTAACAGTAACAATAGCTACTATTAATCAGTTACCTGCAGCAGACCAGCCACTGGCCTACTGAATGAATAACTATTTATTATTAGTTATTTTAATATACCTAGAAAGTGATTGGTATTATCCCTGTTTTATAAGTTGCAAGGAAGTAAATCATAGTAGATTGCATATGCCACCTCCAGATAATAAAAAGCCTAAACAGTTAAGTGCCGTAAAGTTGAACATTTAGAGAAAAAGAAGAGTTTCTGTAACCCATTAACTGAAGAAATAGATAAAAGTTCTGGCATGCTGGGATTGATACCTTGTGCTATTGGTTCATTAGTTTTTTTGGATTATAAACAAGATAATCTAACACCTTTCTATGTTTGGGGAAGTCTATCTTAGGAGTCTTTGTGGGAGGGAGAGTGATCTCCACCATTAAGAAAGCTAATTGTTCACTTTCCCCACTGCTTTTGCAGTTAGGATGCAATCCTGTGGCCTCCATGACTGGCTGTGCTTGACTACCTCAGAGGCCAGTGATCTGCAGAGGCAGGCGGTATGTAGAATCTGTATTCTCTAGTCAAGGAGGGCTGGGAATGGGATAGCAGCTTAACTTTTCCATAGGCAGCAGTGACTGAGATTCCAATTGCAACACTTAGTGCTTGGTGTTAGTATCAGTATAAGTTGCAGTGCCTGAGTCTTGTTTGGTCTTCACTGGACCATATCTGTGGTTTGAATTTTGGATGTTCTTGACTGTGTAGCTTTCCAGCCTGGTCCCCATGGGGTTTTCTGTGAGTTACCTAATACACTTTAATAACTTCCTTTCAGCTTAAACAAAGCCAGAGCCAGTTTCTTTGTTTGCAACTAAGAACCTTTACTTGGAAGATGCTAATTAAGACAATAGGTAATTCCAAGGAACTCTCCTGGGTCAGGTTTACCTGCATGTAGATTAGAATTTACTGAGAAGAGTTCACAGTATATATTAAGTGAAATACTTAGAAACCTGTTTATTGATTTAATTAGTTTGCTGAATTTGAGTGCCTCTTCTTGGCTGGGATATGTTTTAGGTGTTAAGGATACAGGAGTGACAAGATTGACAAGGTCCCTGCACTCACAAAGCTTATGTTCCATTGTAAGATGTAGAGTAAACACGAAAGCAAATAACATAATTACAAAAAGTGATAAATGCCATGAAAAAAATAAAGATGGGGTGATGTGATAGGTAATGGGGTGTGTGTGTATGTGTGTGTGTAGGAGTTGTATCTTAGTGTAAAACATTTAAACTTCACTGTCAGGAATCATGGCTTCTGCTTTGGAGTATTCTGAATTTGCCTTCCTACTGTAAACATCTAGAAAACTGGACAAAACACAGGGAAGAACCGTTTTCAGATATCAGATAATAGGTAGCACAGAACTGTGATCCCTGACAGATGGGAACCAACTGAGATGAGCCCTGTGATGGCCAGTTTTCTGCTTGAAGGCACTTTTCACACCTCAGTGCAGGAAGGGGATCCCAGATAAAGCCATGTGGCCCCACTAAGTTGAGAAAACAAAGATTGGAGTTAGGGGTAACCAAGGGTGGTTGTCATTTGAGGAGCAGAGTTCCAGAGAGGAGGGAGCTATACTGAGAAAGAGTTCTTATACATCTACTTAGTGGTCCCCTTAAATGTTTGATTATACATGTATAAGGTGAAGTTTCACAAAATAACAGTTTCTGGGGGAGCTGTAAGCAGAACAAATCTCAGAGTTTACAGAGGGCTGAGAATTATTTGAGTACCTTGTAACCAGAGTAGAAATGCAGGATTCATTGAGATCCCAGAAGAGTTAATGTCTTAGTAGTGGGGCTAAACTAGTCTTGAAGACTCCTAACTTTGCCTGAAAAAAGCTTAAAAGCAAGCCTTGAAAGAAGCAAACTAATCTGAAACTAATGTAATTGCCTGTTACTACAGTGCCCAACATTGTTTAAAGGAATATAGCAGATCCCAATATTAACCATGTAAAATGTCCAGCCTGCAATCAAAAATTACTAAATGTGTAAAGAAGCAGGTTAACATGACTCGTAATTAGGAGATCAAGCAGTTGAAACCTAGAACTCACACAGATGTTAGGGTTGACAGACAAGGATATTAAAGCAGTTATTGTATTTCATATTCTGAAATATTGTATTTCATGTTCTGAAAGTTTGGTAGAAACGTGGAAGGTATACAAAAGACCCAGATCAAACTTTTAGCAGCAAAAATTATAATACGTGATATGAAAAATATACTGGATTGCATTAATGGTATTTTAGACACTTAGAAGGAAAGATCAGTGAACTTGAAGACACAAGAGAAAACTTGGTCAATAGAAATAGTAATGACAGGTAATAGAATTAGCAGACAAGGTTGTTAAAATGGCTGTCATAAAATGCAGGATCAGATTGTGGTTAATGTTGACATCTTGGACGTGAGGTTTGCTTAAGAATAATTGTGACAAGCAGAAGTTGGCTTCATATATACATCTACATGAAGTTAGAGTAGTTGAAAATCAGTATTTGAGCAGAGCAGGGAGTATGGTAGAAGAACTTTATTATGCAGCAGTATGTTTATCTCTTGCTAAATGACAATATCACCACAGTTAGTAGCTTCAAACACGCACTTCCATTTATTGTCTCAGTTTCTGTGGGTCAGATGTCTGAGCACAGTTTAGCTGAGTCCACTGCTTTAGGGTCTTAGAAGGCTGTAAAGATGTTGGCTGAGGCTGTGGTCTCATTTGAGACTTAACCACAGAAAGATCTCTTCTAAGCTCATATGGTTGTTGGCAGGATTCTGTTCTTTGTACACTGTCAGACTGAGGGCCTCAGTTTCTTGCTGTCAATCAGCAAACATTTGCCATCAGTTTCTTGCCATGTGGTCCTTTCTGACACACCCACTTACTTTTGCAAAGCCAGTAAAAGAGTCACCTTGCAAGAGGTGTACATCTTAAGTGTCGTTAACTGTGGACATGACATCCCATTACCTTTGTTGTATTCTCTTGCTTAAAAACAAGTCACAGGTACTGCCCACACTCAGGGAGAATGGTCTGCACAGGATGTGAACACTAGGAGGTAGGTCATGGGAGCCTCCATCAAAGTTCTCTGAACTTTTCTTTCTTATCGCTTCGTGACTTGTTTCACCGGAATTTTAGAGCTATTAGGCTTTATTGCTTTAAGAAAGCACTTTTAGTATTACCATACCATGTTCTTCTAGTTAATGGAGAAATTAGTCTGAAAGATTTTCCCTCTGTTTCTGCTCTTCTTCCCTGAAATTTGCTCTGCAGACCGCTCCTCCTTGAGATGGTATGAAGGAAATAAGCCTGGGGAAAATTACCTTCTTGGAGATTGACAGCTCACATTAGCATATTGTAGGAAGCCTTCTTTGCACCCGTTAACATAGTTAGGGCAAACTTTATTAAGCTTGCCCTGAGCACTTTATAAACGTACACATACCACTAGCCAGTAAGGTATTGTTTTCATTTAACCTATGATGAAACAGGCTTAGAGGTGAACTAATTTTCCCATTTTAAATGGGAAGTGGTTGATAGGGTAGGATTCAAACCAGGCCTTAGTTTCCACTCTTAGGTTTTATTCTGTATTGCTTCTATATTATGGCGAGTTGTATAATTATTTCACTATATATTAATATTACAAGGTAATACTAATAGAAATAAAGTGCACAATAAATGTAGTGCGCTTGAATCATCCCCAAACCATCTCTCCACCCCCAACCCCCACCCTGTCCTTTGAAAAATCGTCTTCCACGAAACTGGTCCCTGATGCCAAAAGGGTCAGAGACTGCTGCTGTCGAGCAGTACTTGTCAAACTTTCTCACATTGGGGCCTTCATGGACGAAATTGAAGACACTGTTTTGGGTAATCTGAGGGTTTTAGGGGATCTTTGCACATCTAAAACATCTGTGGTGCTGTGTGCCACACACAGCAGTTGGCAAGCTCTGCCCTATAGGTAATTACTTTTTCCTCAATTCTTTTAGCTGCTTCTTCAATTTTCTTGTCTATTCTAAACAATGTGCTTATTGTATCAGGATGCTTTTGGATGCAACTATTGAACCTGACCCATACTGGCTTAAAATAAGAGGACTTCACTCACAATTGAAATTCCAGGGGACAGGCTCAGGGGCTAATTGATTTGGTAGCGCAGTAATGTCTTCAGGGCCCCAGGTTTTCTCATTTCCCCCTTTAGTGACTGGCAGGCTCTATCGTCAGATTAATCAGATGGCTGCGGCAGTGTTAGGAGTTGGATTCAGATGCAACAATGTCCGTGGGAAGAAGGGAAAATTGTTTTTCTTGTAGCTGGATAAGAATGTGGAACCTTGGCCTAGGAACACGCCCTGGATTCAGGAAACACTCACTAGAAAGGGAAATGGGATTACACTTAGACCAGTTAGTCTCACTCCTGGTACTGGGCACGCTCTCCTTGAGCACATGTCTAAATGGACGTGGGTTCCCTGGCACTGGGCATGCTTTCCTTGAGCACATGCCTAAATGGAGGTGGGTGTGCAAGTGGGTTCTGAACAAAATAAGCTTCTGTTAGAAAGAAAGAAAGGGAATTTGGAGGCCGGGCAGGCAACCCTGTCCCTATTTTTGTATTTGACTTAAGATTTAAGACATTATTTGTTGATTTTATTTAAGGTCGATGACTAACATTAAGCCCCCTATCATGCTTTTTTCTTCCAGCTCCTGATTATAGTTATATAATCTTTTTTGGTAAAATCAATATTCCATGCTTAATTATGACTAAGTTTTGTTCACCATAAACCAGATTGTGTACTATGACTATATTTTCCACCTTGTATAATCTTGTTTTTCTAAGAGTTAGTAATTGTATTTCCATTTGCTTTGTTTTCTAGTACTTGTAAGTTTTCTCATACTTTTTAGTAGCCACTCAATATAGTTTTTGGTATAATAAAAAATATCTGACAGTTTTTGTTCCCTCTTACGAACCATCTTATAGAGCCTCAATCAAACTGCTCCTCTATGAAATTCTTGCTCTCTGGACCTAATAGGATCCCTTTTGCATATTTTCCAGCATGGGTGGATCTCCTGTTTCCTGGCTCTCTGGCCATTATCGTTTCTGTTTTTATCCTTCATTTTACTGGAGGACATCTTTCAGTACTTCCTGAGGAAAGGGTACATGGGAGGCTAATTTTTTGAGATACTGTCAGAAAACATCTTTAATCTGCTTTCATTTTTAAAAGTTTTGACTGGGTATAGAATTGCAGTTGGAATGTAATTTTTACTGAGAATTCTGTATGTATGGCTTCATGGCCTTCTAGCTTCATACAGCAGATACAGTTTGAATTTTGGATTTCGTTAAAAAGAAAACACAACACTACAGAAAAGGTAGAAAATATAATGAGCTGCTTGTACTCATCATTCACATTCAACATGTGTTAACTCATGACCTCTTTATAAATGTCTTATGTTTTTATTTCTCCCTCTTCCCTTCATGACCTCCTTATAAATTTCTGTGTTGTCATCTTGTCATCTGTCCCTCTTCCCTTTGATTTTTTTTTTTTTTTTTTTTTTTTGCCCAGGCTGAAGTGCAGTGGTCATAGCATACAGCTGTTTCGACCTCCCTGGGCTCAAGTGATGCCACCTCAGCCTCCCAAATAGCTGAGACTATAGGCACATACCACCTTGCCTGACTAATTTTTCTGTATTTTGTAGAGACGGGAGTCTTGCCATGTTGCCTAGGCTGGTCTCAAAACTCTGGGCTCAAGCAGTCCACCCACCTTGGCTTCTCAAAGTGTTGAGATTACAGGCATGAGCCACCGGCCTGACCCTGCCTCTTTTGCATTTGTAAAAGCAAACCTAGATGTATAATTTCACTTTTGAAAATTTTAGTGTGTATCTGTAAAAGATAAGGATGCTGTAGCACCAATACCTTAGTCATACCTTTAAAAGGTTAACAGTGAGTCTTCCAATATCCAGTAAGAATTTACATTGCCTTGTTTGCCTCATCAATATTTTTTTTAACAGCTTATTTAAATCAGGATCTAAGCAAGGACCAGAAATTGCCTTGTTTGACAAATCTTTTGAGTTTTTTTTTCTCCATTTTTTTTTTTTCGGAGTCTCGCTCTGTCGCCCAGGCCGGAGTGCAGTGGCATGATCTTGGCTCACTGCAAGCTCCGCCTCCCGGGTTTATGCCATTCTCCTGCCTCAGCCTCCCGAGTAGCTGGGACTACAGGCGCCCACCACCATGCCCGGCTAATTTTTTGTATTTTTAGTAGAGACGGGGTTTCACCGTGTTAGCCAGGATGGTCTCGATCTCCTGACCTGGTGATCCACCTGCCTCGGCCTGCCAAAGTGCAGAGATTACAGGCGTGAGCCACTGTGCCCGGCCAGAAAAGTTTGTACTTTATTATTTTTTTGAGATGGAATCTCATTCATTCTGTTGCCCAGGCTGGAGTGCAGTGGCTGAAAAAAAAACTTTTAAATTAAAAAAAAAAAAATTTTTTTTTTTAAGAGATGGAGTCTTATTGTGTTGTCCAGGCTGGTCTTGAACTCCTGGGCTCAAGTGATCCTTCTGCCTCAGCCTCCCAAAGTGTTGAGATTACAGGCATGAGCCACCACTACCTGGCCTTACTTTTCTTTCTCTATTTTAAAAAAAGTGTGTATATATATATTTAAACAAATATATACACTGCAGTCTTGACCTCCCTGGGCTCAGGTGATTTTCCCACCTCAGCCTCCTGAGTAGCTGGGACCACCATGCCCAACTAATTTTGTAGTATTTTTGGTAGAGGCAGGGTCTCATTGTGTTGCCCAGGCTGGTCTTGAACTTCTGGGCTCAAGCAGTCTGCCCGCCTTGGCCTCTCAAAGTGCTTGGAATACAGGTGTGAGCTACCGTGCTGGCTTAAAAGAATATTTTTGATTCGAGGTTGGTTGAACTTAGGGATATATGAAGGACTGTTTTGTTTTTTTTTCCCATCATAGCATTGTCTCATTTTCCTCTGGATTCCTGTTTTTCTGCTTGTTTTGGTTTCTTTCCTTGATGTTGGCAGCTTTCCTGAAATATTTGGCCATCCTTGGGCATGTGGCTTGTATTTAGGAGTAAGACATAAAGCTGATGGGAGCTCTTTGCGAGGGTGAGGCTTGTTCGCTGGAGGCTTAGTAGGCGGATTGGTGGACCCATGAATATGAGTATCCCTAAGGTTTTATGGCGGTGCTCTTGGGTCTCAGGTTGGGGTTGTGAATCCCATGCTGGTGTTCTGCAGGCAGAACTGTGGAAGGAGAAGGGCTGGCATGCACAGTTCTGTCTAAACACTCTTGCTCACTTCTGTAGTATTTACTTGTTTATTTTGTTTTTTGTTTTATTTTTTTTTTTAGAGACAGGGTGTTGCTCACTTGCCCAGGATGGGATGCAGTGGCACAATCACAGCCCACTGCAGCCTTGAACTCCTGGGCTCAAGTGATCCTCCTGCCTCAGCCTCCCAAAGTGCTGAGCTTGCAGTTGTGAGCCACCATGCTCAGCCTTCACTTTTGTTTTCAGTCCTGTGCCTCAAACCTATTTTCTGCTTGATACCTGTCAGTACCAAGTCTCCATATTCACTGGTCCCCAGAGAATATGTCTTTGATGTCTTTGGAGCTAGGATAGTTGCCATCCTCGATGGGGTTTGGGCTGCAGTTTTGGGGTCCTACTACCTTTATTATTTTTCTTGAAAATAACTGAGAAAACTTGCAGGTATGGTATAAATAGCTTATTTTCTACACCTTTTAAACGTTGTTGGCATGAAGTCCATTATTTGAATACTGTAGTGCATTTTTCCTACAAACAAGGGCATTCTCTTACATAACAGCAATACAATCATCAAAGTAGCAGTTTAACATGGAGACATTACTGCTATCTCATCCATATGACTCCATTCTGTTTTTGGCAGTTGCCCCCATAGTGTGGTGTTCTTTATGGGGAGAGAATGTTGCCTAGGATCACTTACACATTTTGTCGTTACTGTTTTTCTTTTTTTTTTTGAGATAATCTCGCTCTGTCACTCAGGCTGGAGTGCAGTGGCATAATCTTGGCTCATTGCAACCTCTGCTTCCCGTGTTCAAGTGATTCTTCTGCCTCAGCCTTCCAAGGAGCTGGGGTTATAGGCGCCTGTCACCACGCCTGGCTAATTTTTTGTATTTTTAGTAGAGATGGGGTTTTGCCATGTTGCCCAGGCTGGTTTCAAACTCCTGAGCTCAGGCAGTCCGCCTGCCTCAGCCTCCCAAAGTGCTGGGATTACAGGCATGAGCCACCATTCCCGGCCTCTTGTTACTGTTTTTCAACTGTCCTGATTTAGAACAGTTTCTTACCTGTTCTTTCTTTTGTGATGTTGATATTTTTGAGGAATACAGGCCAGTGATTTTAGAGTGTTACCCTCAGTGTGCGCCTGCTGTTTCCTCATATTAGATACAGATTAGATGTCTCAGGCAGGAATGAAGCTGTTTTGAATTTTGATGAAGTCTAATTATTAAAAGTTTCTTTTATGGATTGTGCATTTGTTATCCAATTTCAGAACTCTTCCTAGTGCCCTGTCTCTTTTGAATGGAGAGTGGCATTTGGAAACCTATGTCTGAATGTTAGGTGTGCTTGGTAGTGTTAGTGTGTGGGCGCTCCTCAGCTTTCAGTGGACAGAGCCAGAGAATATGCGCATGTCCTGAGCCTCCTGTTCCTCATCTTTCCAGGTTTGGGGATACATGAGCTAGTTTCCTTGGCATCTCCAACTGTAGACACTTATTCTGTGGCTTCCTTTAGTCTCCTAAGCCTGCCACTACTGTGCCATCTTCTATCCATTGTCTAAAAACTTCTTTGTCCATCACTGTCTTGTATCTTGTTTTATTATTTTTTAACTACTGATTTTAGGTGAGTTTTATCTTCAGTGCAGTTTTGTGAGAGAACAGAGGTAAATGTATGGATTATTCAATATGTTGTTTACTTGCTGAAGCTTTAATACTCTTTCAAACCAATTTTTGCCTTTTATTTTTTGCAGTCATCCTTAACCCCTTGTTTACCAGCTCTGTCCCTGATTGGGCTGTTCTACAGCCTGTAATCTTCCACGATTCTCCTTTGTATGGAATGAAGACAGATTTATTAAACTATTCAGATTCTCTTGATAACCTAGCCCTAGTTTATCTTTCTGTTTCCTTTTCTGCAGTTCTGCCATCTTCCCTCTACTCCAGAGCTTACATTTTTCCACTCGTGTTAGGCTCCTCTTCAGCTTTCCTAGCAGCCTGCCTTTGGAGCATACTGTGCTTTTCTGATAACCTTTTCTATATGGCACAGAGCCTCTGCCGGGGCATGTAGTAGGTGTTCAGTGCATTAAACAAACATACAGATCCTCAAACTAATAAAGCCACCCAAACTTGTTTGTTGCCTGTTACCATTTTCCAAATACTGTCATTTAACCCTCAGAGCAACTCTGTAAGCCATTATCCATCTTTCATAAATGATGTTGAGTAAATTGCCCAAGGTTACATAGTTGCAGTTGTTAACACTGAATTTAACAAATGTTTGTGTGCCTGTATGTGACAGGCCGTTTGAGTTTTAGAGACAGTTGGGGAATAAAACTGACAAACATACCCCTAATGGAAGCAGGGTTAAAATGCTCAATCCAAGTGAGGTTGATTTTGGGGCAAGTCTTCTGTAACCTGACGTACTCATCTCAGATGTCATCTGTAGTCTTTCCTGACTTTCCTAGAAGGAGGCAGGGGAGAAGTAGAAAGAATAGCTCCATCTTTTGTTCTCATTAGTTCCTTCCTTTCTTATTACATCATCATATATAGCATTTATAAAATTATTACTTGTATTTGAGGCGTGTCTTGGTCTATTTGTGCTGCTCTAACAAAATACCTTGGACTGAATAATTTATGAAAAATAGAATTTTATTTTTCACAGTTCTGGAGGCTGAGAAGTCCAGTATCAAGGCACCAGTGGATTCGGTGTTTGCCGAAGGCCTGCTTTCTGCTTCATAGATGATGCCTCTTGCCGTGTCCTCACATGATGGAAGGGCAGGGCAGCTTCCTTTAACCTCTTTTACAAGGACACGAATCCCAAAGGCCCCACCTCTTAATACTGTTAGGGCCCAATGTAGAAATTCTGGGGGGACCACCAGTATTCAGACTGGTCATAGTCTGTGCTGCTGTAACAAAACACCACAGGTTAGGTAATTTACAGAAAACAAAATAATTTCTTACAGTTCTGGAGGATGGGAAGTCCAAGATCAAAGTGTTGGCAGGATTGATATCTGGTGAGGATCCAGTCTTTCTGCTTCCAAGATGGCGTTTTGAACGCTGCACACTCTTGAGGGGAGAAATGCTGTGTCCTCACAAGGCAGAACGTGAAAGGGCAGAAGAGACCAAACTTCCTCTGTTAAGCCCTTTTATAATGGCATTAACCAGTCTGTGAGGGCAAAGCCCTTATGACCTGAACGTCTTCCAAAATCCTCATCTCCCAGCACTGTTATGTTGTGGATGAAGTTTTCAACAAATGAATTTTGGGGGACACATTCAGACCATAGTAGGGCCTTTGATAGATTGAGCTGTTTTGGTGGGGAACTGTCTCTTTCTGGTAGCCGGGATGCCTGCCACATGATGTGCAGTCTCAGTAAGTGAGTGCATTGATAAAGAAGTATCCATGGTGTGCTTTACCGACAGCAGGTAGCAGTACTCTCTGTTACTCAAGACTGCCTCTTTGTAAGGGTACAAGCAGTTTCAGAAACTCCACTCTCTATTTAGTTGGGAAGATGTGCTCTCAAAGAGGTTACCTACGGGCACATTTTCACCGAAGTTTAATAAACTGTCTTTTTTCTGGGTGTGTATAGGTCTCTGGTCTGGAAGATGGAGTCTTGATTCCCCCACCACCAATAGTAGCCATCTGGTAGGAGTTTTGAATTATTTGTTAAAGAAGTATGCTGATACGAGATGTCAGAATTTACAAGCCTCTTTTCAAATCAGGAGATAAATTATTTCAGAAGAGGTAGAATGTTTATTTTGAAACATTTTGCAAACAGGCTTGTTGTAATTCTTTCCTCGTATTTGTTGTCATATAACATGTTGAGATTATCTGTTGCTGCTTAACAAACCATGGCGAAATTCAGTGGCTTAAAACAATATTCATTTCTTTGCTCACTGTGTTCCAATTTGGGCAGGGCCTGTCTCCATCCCACATGGCATCTGCTGGCACTGGGCAGTCCAAGGTGACGGATTCCCTTCCATCCCTGGCGCCCTGGGCATCTTCCTCCACGTGGCCTTTCCAGCTGGCACACTTGGGCTTTCTCACAGCTGTGACTGGTTTCTAGAGGTGCCCAAAGTTGAGGCTGCCGGGCCTTCTTAAGACTTACACCTTGAACTGGCAGTGTCATTTCCACTCGATTCTGTAGGCCAGAAGCAAGCCACAGGCCAGCCCAGATTCAAGAGGTTGGGGGTGGGGTGGGGATTGTACAAGGTGTGAACACTGGCAAGAGTGGTTTATTGGGCCACCAAGGAACACTACCACATGAACCAAGTCTCTTTCTGAAAGGGAAAAAGAAAGAAAGATAACTTTTTTATTCTGTTTGTTTTTTATTGTCTAATCCTACTGACCTATTCATTTTGTAACGCAGTGGTGTATTTCTTTTTTTTTTTTTAAACTTTTTTTCTTTTAATTTTTTTATTTTATTATTATTATACTTTTAAGTTTTAGGGTATATGTGCACAGCTGCAGGTTTGTTACATGCAGTGGTGTATTTCTAACTTTTGCTAAAACTCCAAATAGCAGTATAAAATTAATATAATTTTTCAAATTCAGTTGAACTGTACTCATCTTGATACGGATCATAAATACAGATTTGGGAGTGAAGAAAGTAGAACAATGAATACTTTATGGCAGGGGTCTCCAGCCACTGGGCTGTGGACCGGTACTGGTCTGTGGCCTATTAGGAATTGGACTGCACCCCACGAGGTGAGCTTTGGGCAAGCGATCATTACTGCCTGAGCTCTGCCTCCTGTCAGATCAGCAGCGGCATTCGATTCTCATAGGAGCGCGAACCCTGTTGTGAACTGCACATGTGAGGGATCTAGGTTGCATGCTCCTTATGAGAATCTAACTGATGATCTGAGGTAGAACAGTTTCATTCTGAAACCATTTCCCACCTCCTCCTGTCCATGGAAAAATTGTCTTCCCCAAAAGTAGTCCCTGGTGCCAAAAAGATTATGGGATACTCAGCTCCACGTTGCACCTAAAGTAGCAAAAGACTAGATAAAAACCCTGAATATGTACTTCGTGAAATCCTGAATATGTACTTCGTGAAATCAGTGACATAAACCTCCTCCTGGGTTACATGTTACAGTTCACAAACGATCTCAAGTATTCTGCAGTTCGCCTGTGGTTGTCCTTTGTACAGGTGGAAGAAGAGAGGGATCTCAGATTCCCTGTAGTTGCAACCCTGCCCCCAAACAGACCTCTCCCTTCTTCATGCCCTGGATGTGATAGTGTTTCATCCATTTAAATAGTTGTCTTCTTGATTCTGACTTGAGGGATGGGCATTCTGTGATTAGGTTTGGATGTGACAGTGGAAGTTTGTCAGAAACATTTTGGCTCATGGGCCAAATGTATTGGAGTCCGTCCGAAAGCTCACTGGGAAATGTAGATTCTCAGGTTTAACTTAACTAGGCTAACTAAGTATCTTTGAAGAGGTTTGGATGTTATAGAGTTTGAAGATCACATTTTTAGGCCCTATATTGTTATTCTCTGTAAGGATGATGTCGCCCTCCAAAGGTGTAAGGATTGTTATTGGGGAGTATATATTCAGGGCAGCTTGAATCTGTGCTCCCGCTCCTCACCTCATTGTTCTTCGGAGGGGGATGGAAAATCTTAGATATTAATCATGGTTTGTGGCCCTCCAAAAGTTAATCTTACCTGACAAAACCTTATTCCTTAATGTTTAATTTCCCTTGTTAAGGATAAATTTAATTTATTGAATTAAATTTAAATTAAATTTCTCTCCTGGGGATGGGATACTCAAAAAAAGTTGAGAAACATAATCCTATAAGAATTACTCTGGCATAGTACCTGCCCTGCATTATCTGTGTCCCCTCTCCCATCTTAGGAAACCTTAGGATGTGATTTTGGCTATATTATTTTAATACTAAGATTTTACTTACATTTAATGGATTAAAAAGAAAAACATTCTAGATGGGTGGAAACATTTACTGTGTGAAATTTTGCATCCAAGTCAATTGGTTTTTATCCTTGTGAATAAAACCCTGTTAGGATAGACTCTCTTCTGGGATTTGGAAACCTTTTGTCTTCATAATGGCACTGTATACTGAAAACTCTTCATGTTTTCCACCTTGTTAACATACGACAAGCCAGGGCTTTTATATGCCACAGAAAACACAGGAGGTGTTCTCTCAGGGACATGTTCTTAAGTCATTCCTGTTTTTCCTCCTGGGAGTGACTCCTGGCCCCATGTATCTGTTTTCTGTGTAGTGCAGGCCAGTAGGTGAAGTGGGTGGACCACAGGGCCCTGTGCCCTTGTTCTCTAGGAAGGAGAAGGGGTATAGGAGGCATATTGTTATCTGGGTTTATTGGTTTGTGGCTTTGTGCTGGGTATAAATAAAGATGCCACTTTTTTTTTTTTTTTTTTTTTTTTAGGTTGGGGATGGAGGGCAGTAGTGGGAGAAATAGAATAGGGGTTTCTAATATATTACCCTCTTTAAAGAAAATTTTCAAATTTTGAGTTTTCTGTCATTTAAGTTAATGTTAACTTCTTTGTATTTGTCCGTTTTCTGTGTAATTTGTCCAGGCTTAGGAGAGTTAAAGGCATAGTGTAGCCAGAAAACTGAAGTCCTCTGGAAATCTCCATTCACCTGAAAATACATTGCTTGGCAATTGATAGATGCTGGGGTAAATTATTTTTTGAGTCAGTGAATGAAATTAATCCAAAGTTATTTTTTTTTTAATGTAATTCCCTGTTCTATGATTTTAGAATCTAGTCCATAGCGTAATATTGAGGGAAAAGTGAACTGGGAAGTTGAGAGACTTGGCATCCACTATTCTTACTACCTACCATGTTTTAAAATTTCCATAGGCTTAACTTGCGTTGTTTATAAACTTGAAGAATTGGTAGACGACCCTTTGAGAGCCCTTCAGGGTCCAGAATTTTATCAAGTGTGGTGAGCACATTAGAATGTCCTCAACTGATGTAGTTGTGAGAAGGAATTAGTTCCATTTATCATGTAGAGAGTAGTGAATTAGGGTAAACAGTTGAGCCACTGTAACAGTTCCAGCAATTTGATGGCTCTAAGAGCATGGAATCATCTGGAGGTGAGTGCCCAGGTTGGTGGCGGTGACTGCCTCACGTGGTCATTTGGAGTCACGCATTTTTTTCCATCTTGTTCCTCCGCTGCCCTAGGGTATAGTCCTCGTGTGTTGTCTCTGCACTAGCTCAGAAGATGCAGAGTAGAAGGTGCAGAGACAGAGTAGAAATGCTCACTCAGTGTCCTAAGGCCCAGAAGTGGCACTTGTTTTCACATTCTTTCCATGCGAACTTAGCCACATGGCCGTACCCAGCCACAAGGGAGCATGGGAGGTATAACCTAGTTGGGCCGTCATGTGCGGGGCTACCGTTACCATGGAAGATGGTGACTGGAGTGTCTGCCACAACTAGTATATATGAAGCTATTTCTTAGTATATTTTTGGGAACCCTTTTTCCTTATTTTTGTTTAGCAAAGAAATAACGTAATTAATGCAAAAAGTAAATTATTTTGGCAAGTTGTGCTAAGGGTAGTGTATTGAAAGACAAGTTTTGAAATTAATTAGAAACCTAAAACTAACCAGCCCTGATTACACGTTTGTCTCTCTCATTAAAAGTCCAGTGAAGAGTAGTTAGAAGTTTGCTACACTCTGGTTTCTTAGGAGCACTGAAGTACACATTTAGTCACAAGGGACATCTCTTTTCCAGAGCAGAAACCTATAGTTCTCTTCAGTAAACTAGTCCTGTAAAATGAAGCTGCTGCTTGAATATCACCAGGCTTCTTGGGCTCCAAATTCTTACTCTAAATACCCAAAGTTGGCCATGTTTCAGAATTGCCTGGGGTCCTTGTTCAAAATATAGGTTCAGGCCTTATCCTCTGGAGATTCTGATGGTTGTGTTTCTGAATCTGAATTTTTAACAAGCCCCTCAGGGTGATTGTGATGCAGCTGTCAGTGGTATGGGATCCAGTACCTTAGCTATCTGTGCCCCAGTCGCCTTACATGTGAAAGTGCGTAATTAATACTTGCCTGGCTCCTGTACCTCACAGGATTCAGAGAGCATGGGATGAGTTGTATTTCAAGTTATTTCATAAATTTAAAAGTACCGTAAAAGACTGGGCACAGTGGCTCACACCTGTAATCCCAGCAAACTTTGGGAGGCTGAGGCAGGAAGATTGCTTGAAGTTTAAGAGCAGCCTGGGAACATAGGAAGACCTCATCTCTTTAAAAAAAAAAAAAAAAAATATATATATATATATATATATATTTTTACCCGGCAGTGTACACACACACACACACACACACACACACACACACACACACACACACACACACACACACACACACACACACACACACACACACACACACACACACACACACACAGTTAGCCTGGCACAGTGGCAGGCACCTGTAATCCCAGCTACTCTGGAGGTGGGAGGATTGCTTGAGTCCAGTCTTGAGTCCAGGGCTGCAGTATGGTAGGATTGCACCTCTGCCTTCCAGCCTGGGTGACAGAGTGAGATCCTGTCTCTTAAAAAAAATAAATAAAAGTACCGTAAAAATTTTTAGATGGTATTACAAGTTGTTTGGCAAGATTTTGTGTACAACAGCCCTGAAAGGTAAGTGCTATTATCTCCATTTAGGAATAAACTGGGAAATAATAGGTAAAACCCTAGGCTTCTTGATTTTGAGTAATTAAACAGAGACTCAGAAAAAGTTATCTGCCCAGTGTAACTGCCAATAGCAGAACAAACTGAATAATTTATAGATACTTTTGCTTTTACATAGTTTATAAAATATCAAATGACAACTTGATGCCTTTGGTGTCCTGTGTGGAAGACTCCGCTTTCTACTTTGGCGATGTCAAGCTGAATGAGACACATTGTCTGCCCGTATGGAAGTTACAGTCTAGTAGAGGAGGGAAGACTTAAAAACTATTCATTATAATGTCCTTAAGAATCATTTTCTTTTTATGAATGAGCCCAGAACCATAACAGGACAGGTTGTGAATATATTGTACAAGTTCAGAGGAACGGAGAGGCCATGTGAGGCGATCCTTTTGTAAAGAGCACAGCTTGAGACAGGAGGAGAAACTTTTTTTTTTTTTTTAAACCGCAGAGGGAACAGTGCCAGTTGCTCAGAGGACTCTTCTTTCTCTCCTGGTGCATTTACGAGGACCTTGTAGGCAAATAAAATGATAGAGAAACTTGCATAGATGAAGGATGTGTCCCATTCCCTGAAGTCAAGGGAAGCAGAGCTAAGATTGGTTATGCAGACCATGGGCTACGCACTCCCTACAAAGTCACTTTAATCATTCCCAACAGTCTTGTGAGTAGAGAGAGAGGCAGAGCCCTTTAGTGGAAAGAGCATGAGATTTTTAAAACCTAAAAGTGGTTGGCAATGGTGGGGCCAAATCTGGATTGTGTGTGGGTATTCAAATAAGTGGATTTTCCTTTTTTATAAGACCCGTAAGACTCTTCCTCCTTTTTCAGTGTATTTGGTTTGCCTTGATTTTGACAAGAGTGTGATTGCTGCTACCCCATTATGAAATTGGGGATAGAGATCTGTGGGTTCATTGTCAAGCTGGAGGATGCAGGCAGGGAAAGAGTGCGGGAACCGTTCCTGCAGAGTTTGTGGTAGGGGATCTTTACAGGAAATGTAAAGGTTAATTTATTTGGCAAAGATTGTACCAGATCTTAGGGGTAAAGTAGTGAAAAAAAGACAAATACAGTTTGGACTTTCATGTCGTTGACAGTCTTGGTGTGGCATTTTAACATTTACTGTTTTTAATAGAATATGTGACAACTTTCTAGACAGGTACTACTGTTTAGGATTGGGTAGCTCAGTGTTGGGTTTCACTGAGCATGAGAGGCGTGGAGATTTTACATTACATGTCTTTCAGTGCTTCTGTCTTTCTAAAACTTGAAGGTACTCACGAGAAAGCAGTGAGACTGTACATCTTTCCAAATGAGATGTTGATGTAGATTAAGCACAGTTTTTCATCCCAGAATGCAAATTAAGAATACAAACACAGGTTGGAGCATTTTTCATAGGTGACATTTGTAGAATGTATATATTTTAAGAACATTTGGAAAACTTTTTTTTAACCTCCTTGTATTAGTTCCCTGTGGCTCCTGTAACAAATCACAAATTTAGTGACTTAGAACAACAGAAGTTTATTCTCTTACAGTTCTGGAGGCTAGAAGTCCAAAATCAGAATCATTGAGCCTAAATCAAGGTGTTGGCAGGGCCAGGGCTGTGCTTCTTTAGGTGGCTGTAGGAGAGAGCCACTTGCTAGTGGCTGCCAGTACTTCTTGACTTGTGGATGCCAGCATTACTTGACTTGTGGCCACATCACCTCAATCTCTCCTGCGATGGTTGTGTTGTCTTCTTTCTGTGTCAGATTGCCCCTCTCCCTCTCTCTTTCAACATGTGTGATGGCATTTAGGGCCCACCTTGATGATGAAGGATAATCCCCTCATCTCAAGATTCTCAACTTAATCACACCTGTAAAAACCTGGTTTTCCCCCAAATCATATAACATTTATAGGTTTCACAGTGTAGGATGTAGATATCTTTTGGTGGGCCATTTTCCAGCTTATCATACTCCTAAAAATTATTTGGAAAAGTAGGAAGGTTGCTTTTGAAGTAGCAACTTGTGTATATATCATAAGTATACTTCCAGCTATCATAAGAATTAGTCATAGTTTTATAACTTTTTAGTGTTAACTTGATGATCCAAATTTGAGATCCAACCTGGGAGACGGCTCCCAAAATTTTATCACCTAATTTGTTTCTTATAACAATGGTTTTGAGCTACTTTTCTCTAAATAATGGAAGTTATTGTTCTTTTAGGGTCAGTGTAAGCTGACAGTGGTAATTTTTATCAAGTATTAAAAATGAGTCTGAGTTTAGGGAAATGATATGAATGATTGGAATTTATTTTAGCATCTAGGAATTTTATTGACTGAGAAGGTGCAGATTGCAGAAAAGTAGCCAAAAATATACTATGATTGTACCCTTTCTAAAGTTGCTTGGTTGAATCAAGGTTGAAAATAGGGGCCAGGTGCAGTGGCTCACACCTGTAATCCCAGCACTTTGGGAGGCTGAGGTGGGCGGATCACTTGAGGTCAGGAGTTCAAGACCAACCTGGCCAACATGATGAGGCCCTGTCTCTACTAAAAATACAAAAATTATCCAGGTGTGGTGGTGCACGCTTGTAGTCCCAGCTACTTGGGAGGCTGAGGCGGGAGAATTGCTTGAACCCGAGAGGTGGAGGTTGCAGTGAGCTGAGATCGTGCCACTGCACTCCAGCTTGGGCGACAGAACAAGATTCTGTCTCAAAAAAAAAAGGAAAGAAAATAGGTTATAATTGGACTATATTTTTCTTATTGTGCTATATTAGGTAGTTAATTTTGGACTGGTCTAATATAGCTCATTGTGAATAAAATATAAGCACACTTAGGTGCCAGTGGAAGGTTTTCATGGTCATGAGCCAATCATGAACATAAACATGTGTGTATTAATTTTAATATTTGGTTTTTTTTCTTGAACCTGCCTGTTTTTTGTTACGTTTTATAAAATACTTTTTATTTCTTTACACCTTAAGATACATATTTTGAAGTTTTTCAGATAGTCTTGTTATTTCTAGTTCTTTTTTTTTTTTTTTTGGGAGACAGTTTTGCTCTTGTTGCCCAGGCTGGAGTGCAGTAGTACCATCTCGGCTCACTGCAACCTGCGCCTCCTGGGTTCAAGCAATTCTCCTTTCTCACCCTCCCGTGTAGCTGGAATTACAGGCGTGCCCCACCACACCCGGCTAATTTTTGTATTATTAGTAGAGACAGGGTTTCACCATGTTGGCCAGGCTGGTCTCGAACTCCTGACCTCAGGTGATCCACCCACCTCAGCCTCCCAGAGCACTGGGATTACAGATGTGAGTCACCGCGCCCGGCCAATTCTAGTTCTTTTGGTGTGAAATTTGGTTTCTCTTTTGTAGTGAAAGGTTCTTTGTATCTTTCATAATTACTGTGTATAAGCTCTTCTTCACATGAACTTTGGAAGGTGTTCTACATTTTGAGGGATATACACATTACATATTTTCAAATATTTAGAGTCAGTATTGTTCCAACTCCTACTTCACACTGACAGTTTCCACTTCCCACTTCCCATTCCCCAGTTGCCAAATGTAATAGCCATAAAGAGCATCAGATTGATTTATCTGCCATCCCTTTGTGCAATTGCTGCCATGTTTTTACTCCTACTTATACATTATATACAATTTTATTGTTTTTGCTTTAAGCTGTATTTTAAACAACTAAAATTTATTTTTGTTTAAAACTCTCAGTTTTTAAATATAAGTATCCAAAGGAAAAATACTTAAGAAAACTTTGTTTCAATTTCATATCAGTTTTCTGTCTTAACACTCTTCAGCATTTCTTGTGCAGGTCTGCTGGCAAGGACTTCTCTCACTTTTTTTTTCCTTCTTAAACATTTTAATCTCTAAATGTCTGTATTCAGTCTTGAGTTTGAAGGTTTTTTCACTGAATGTAGAATTCTAGATTGATACTTTTTGTCTTTTAGCACTTAAATGGTGTTCCCTTGTCTTCTGGCTTCTGTTGTTTGTGATGAGATGTAAGTGGTAACTACTATCTTTATTCCCTCGATATACCAGTCTTTTCTTCTGGCTGCTTTCAAGATTTTCTGTTTCTCTGGTTTAAGCTGTTTTACTCTGCTGTGCCTGGGTATGGTTATCATTTGAAAGATTTTAAGCTATGGTTTCTTCAGATACTTCTCCCTTTTTTTTTCTGTGACTTTATTTACTTGCATTGTACAACTTGATATTGTTCCACGGGTCACTAAGGGTCTGTTCAGTTTTCTTTAGTCTTTTTTCTCTCTCTTCTTTAGACAATTTTCTTTCCCTTTCTCTTTCCCTTTCCTTTTGTTTTTTTGAGACAGAGTCTTACTCTGTTGCCCAGGCTGGAGTGCAATGGTGCCATCTCGGCTCACTGTAACCTCCCCGCCTCCCAGGTTCAAGCGATTCTCATGCCTTAGCCTCCCAAGTAGCTGGGATTTACAGGTATGCACCACCATGCCTGGCTAATTTTTGTATTTTTAGTAGAGATGGGTTTTCACCATGTTGGCCAGGATAGTCTCGAACTCTTGACCTCAGGTGATTCCCCCCCCCCACCCCCCCAGCCTCCCGAAGTGCTGGGATTACAGGCGTGAGCCACTGTCCCTAGCCTAGATTAGATAGTTTCTATTGATCTGTCTTCCAAGTTTGCTGATTTTTTTTTCCTACCATCTTCAATATGCTGTTTAATTTCATCTGGTAAATTTTGCCCTTTGGTTATTATGTTACTCATTTTTAGAGTTTTCTTTTTGTTCTTTTTTTAATAATTTTTATTTTTCTGCTGAGATCCCCTATCTGTTCACACATTTAAGACCATTTGTTCCTTTAAGGTTTTGAAAATAATTCTAATTCTTTGAATGTATAAAATAGCTGCTTTAAAATCTTTGCTGCTAAATTTAACGTCTGTTCTAACATGGGGTTGGTGTTTTACTGACTCCTTTTTCCCCCTTATTTGATCACATTTTTCTGTTTCTTTGCTGCCTACTAATTATTTTTGTATTAAAAGACAACAACAGAGGCAAGGTCTTGTTCTGTCACCCAGGCTGGAGTGCAGGGGTGCAGTGGTGCAGTCATAGCTCACTGGTACCTCACACTGCTGGGCTCAAGCGATCCTCCCACCTCAGCCTCTTGAATAGCTGGGACTACAGGTGTGCACCACTATGCTTGGCTAATTTAAACAAATATACATATATGTGTGTGTGTGTGTGTGTATGTGTGTGTGTGTGTGTGTGTGTGTGTGTATATATATATACACAGGCTGGTGTTGAACTCCTTGCCTCAAGCCATCCTGCCTTAGCCTCCCAAACCATGCCTGGCATGCTTCCGTCGTAACTTTTGATGAATACTGTTTTTTTTTTTTTCCTCCTAAGAAGGTTGATTTTTGTTCTAAAGTCTGGTTGGTCACCTTGAACTTGTGTAGGCTTGGTTTTATACTTTATTAAGGCAAAATTTATTTACCTTATGTAACCTCAAGGTGATTCCTTACTCTGTCTAATATGGTGGACCATGACTTTCAAACTGGGTTTTCCTGTGACTCTTGTCTGGATTTTGTTTTAGACGTTATTGGTACTGATCCTGGAGTAGGCTGTATGCTAGAGTGTGGTTCTTAGTCTTGAAGGAGGAAGGGAATGTTCAGGTGTGTATTAGGGTTCTCCGGAGACACAGAACCAATAAGAGATACACACATACACAGACGTCTATATATGTATATATCCATAAGTAAATAAACAAATATAAATTGATGTAAGGAATTGGCTCACGTGACAGTGGAGGCTGAGCAGTCATAAGATGCACATACCCAGAATAACGCTTGACCAAATGTGTGGGCACCCTGTGGCCTAGGCAGGTTGACACATAAAGTTAACTATCACAAGGTGTTAATGAGATTTCTTCTCTGTGGCTGGATAGGGACCCCAGATCCCCCAGACTTGCTCATTGTCTGTCGTTTTGGTTCTGGTCTCAGCCTCTAAGTAATCATTCTGTGGCTCAGGTGGTTTCACCCGGCCCATGTGCATTCTGGTCCTCATGGCCCTCCTGCATCCAGACTTCTGGAGGTCCCCTTCCGTGCACCTCCCTTCTCTCTGGCACACGGCTTCAGATGCGTGAACTCTAAGCTTTACCAAGCTTTACCTTCACATCTCAGCATGCCCGCCATGCTTTACTGAGCCTCCAGTTCCTTTCACCATGTTGGGAAATTGTTCCCAGACAACCAGGAGACTCATGACCCTTCAGGGATCACAGTCTTGGGCTACCATTTGTTGATTGTCAGAAAACAGTTGGCGCAAATATTTTCTTCAGTTTTGTGGTTGTTTAAAGTGGAAATAGCAGTACTAGTTATTTTCTTGTACAGAAGCAGGATATGTAAGGATTACTGTTTAATAGCCGTTAGGTGTACAGGTTCTTTGCAGGTGCTTGGAGGAATATAAGGATTAATATAGTCAGTTTCCTATTGAGCATGGCTAGGGTGGGATTGTTTAGTGGAATGTATGGATTTAGAATGGTTCAGTATAAGCAAGTATCCAGCTTCATGATTCCAGAATACAGTTTTGCTCTTATGGCATGAACATTCTCAGAAAGTACAGAATCTTAAGGATGAAAAAACAAGCTGAGTGGTGGAGACAGTTTTCTTTTAAATTTTAGCTGTTCCTCTGATTATATTTCATGGAGTAGGTAGATAGTTAAATGATTTTTTAGTGATGTCAGCCTTTGGGTGAAGATGAGGCCCACTGAGAGGACTCTAGAGCAGTTGAACCCCGCTTCCCACCTAGGGTTGGAATCATGGCCCAGGCAGATGCTGTGGGTCCCAAGCTCTGCAGGAATGACTGGGGGCTGCCACTCGTAAAGCAGCTGTCCCATTATTGGATATTTTTGTTCTTTTATCTATTTTCTGCGTAGTCTCCTGCATCCTTTTCCTAATTCCTGGCTTTAGTTCTGTTTTCTTGAACTGTAGGGAGCAAGTCAAGTCATCTCACCTCTGTGAGACTTGATTGATTATTTGCAGGCATCTGTGCGTGACTCCTTCAGTCTTTCATTGTCTTGACTGCACAGCCTTAGTACCTCCAGATCCCCAACCACCTATTACTTTCTCAGGAGTTTTGAACTTTCTCACTAACTTTTTTTATGTGGATCTAGGATTGAAAAGAATCGTGAGCTTAGGAAGCGTTACAGATACAAAGACTACAAATTCGGGTCTCACTTGTCAAATATCAGAAAGGTTATTTTCTGACAGTCCTCCTTCCCCAAATCTAAATGTTTCCCTTTTTTAGCAATCTTTCCCTCCCTCATAACTTTAGCATTGTGTATGGTGTGTGCGTAGTCATACATTAGTGTGATTTTTTTGTCTGTTTTGTACCTATACTGTGAAGTCCACGAGGTGGAGGCACAGTGACAGCAAGCCTCACTCTACATCTCCAGTGCTGGATGTCATCCAGTGTCGTGGCATCATGTGATTTTTAGGGTACTATTCGTGTGTGTTCAGTTATGTAAACTTGTTTCTCAGTTGTATCCGCGTAAATAAGTTCTCATTGTTGATGTTATTGAAGTGTATCCATTTGTATGTATGGTCATTCCTCTTTTTTTTTTTTTTTTTTTTTAAAGGATAATACGTACATTTATTTCTTAAAAATTTCAGGAGATGTCCCAGTGTTAGCCATTTCTTGTCCCTTCTGTGGCTACATCCAGTTGTAATTGTTCAGTACAACACATCAGGTATTTGAAATGCCTCAAATGTCAAGAAACACTAACTTATCTCTGGCATACCATACTTTTCAAAGCAGAAGTATTTTCTGTAATGGTTACTACAGAGTGTTTACTGGTTAATTTTTAGTTAACCAGAAGCATACATTCCATAGCTATTCCAGTTAACTGAGGTTCATATCCATAAAGACATTACCAGAGGTAGAAAAATTTCCCTTTTCTTCAGCTAGAGACCCCAGGCACCAACACACCCTCACTACCTTCTTGAAAATATAAAGTGATGGGACAGGGTGCGGTGGCTCAAGCCTGTAATCCCAGTGCTTTGGGAGGCTGAGGCAGGTGGATCACTTGAGACCAGGAGTTTGAGACCAGTGTGGTGAACACGGTGAAACCCTTCTCTACTAAAAATACAAAAACTAGCCAGGTGTGGTGGCACATGCCTATAATCTATAATCCCAGCGACTTGAGTGGCTGAGGCATGAGAATTGCTTGAACCCGGGAGGCAGATGTTATAGTGAGCTGAGATCATGCCACAGCACTCCAGCCTGGGCTACAGAGTGAGACTCTTGTCTCCAAAAAAGAAAAAAAAAATTTGTGTATATATATATATATATAAAATTATATATATATTTATATGTATATAATTACATATCTATTTATATATGTTATTATATAGATATCTTTAGTAGTGACTTTTACTAGTGAACATTTTAATATCCTAATTACCGTTATTTAGAAAAAATTCTTTTTGAGTTGATGTTTAAAATACTTTTGATTTTTTTTTTAAATCATCTTTTACAACTCCTCCCTACCGCTACTCCCCTAGCTCTCCAGGCCCATTGCCCTGACTAGTAAGGGTTTGCTGTTTTTTCTTCTGGACATTTTTCCTTTGTGTCTTCATTTATATATAAGTGCTCATATTCTTGTTATACACAGATATATTTACACACATAGGTTGGGTATCCCTAATTTGAAGTGTTTAGGAGTAGAACTGTTTCGGATTTTGAAATATTTGCATATATGTAGTGAGATATGCTGGGGATGGGACCTAAGACTAAACATGAAATTCATTTATGTTTTATATACTGTAGGCAGCCCGAAGGTAATTTTATACAATATTTTTGGTAATTTTGTGCACACAATAAAGTTTTGGCTGAGCTGTGGCTGTAACCCATCATATGAGGTCAGGTGTGGGGTTTTTCGCTGGTGGCATCATGTCTGTGCTCAATAGATTTAAAATTTTGGAGTTTTGGATTACAGATGCTCAACCTGCACTTCTGTAACAGAGTAGTTTGAATGCTTAATTAAAATGGCAGTTGAATATTATGTTACCTTTGGTTTTATGATTAAACCTTTTCAAAGTTTTTGTTACTTTCAGATACTCATAAGTAAGGCATATAACCTCTCTAGACCTCACTTTCCACATTTGGTAAAGGATTGATTTGAATGAAATGAAATTGAAAATCTCTTAGCTCTAAATATAACAAATTCTGTGTTAAATTGTGTAATTCATCTCTTATAGATATCATGAAGAATGTGTTGTTTATAATATGAAAAAGTATGAAGATAAAAATCAAATATGACTTTGGGTAGCAAGAAGAGATTTTGGGGGAAGTTGCTGAAATGTACAGTTTTTTCCCCTAAGAGCGGCGAGAGAATGGCAGCTGATCAGACTGGTGGTGGAATCTGTCTCTATTGCCCAGCTTGGCACTAGGAAGTTTGAGCTGTATCGATCCCTCAAAACTAGCTGATGACATCTGAAAGGGAGTTTTACCCCGGCTCCCTGAAGTTTCACATTACAGCTCTACATTTGTGTTAACACAATGAATGCTTAAAAAAAAAAAGTTATACAAATCAAAGCTTACATAGGCAAATCTTTGTTAGTGACTTAGTTAAAAACATTTCTTGAATAATAGTTTCTCAAGCTATTTTAACCGTTTTCCCTTTCCCAGAAGAGCAACAAGAAAATCCCACACATTTTGCTCAGTCATGGTATGTTTGTAAGCTCTCTTGTCACAAAGTGTCACTGATTCTTTAAATTTCTTTTAGTTAGCTTCTTTTGTCCAGTAGCTCACTTATTTTGTGGTTTGAAGATGACTGTACTTCTGACACTTTTCTCACATACTCCTGCTTTAATTTTTTGAAAAACTTTCAATGGCAAGAAACTTAAAACATACACAGAAGTGGAGAGAATACTATAATGAGCTCTCATGTCCCTAGCCTCTTGGCTTCAGCAGTTCTCAGTGTTTTGCGCATCAGATTTTCTAACGCTTTTAGTGTAAGTAATGCCACATTTAAAAATACTCCTTTTAGAAAAGAGGCTTAGTATTTAAAAGGAAATAAATAAACCAGAGTCATTCCCAAGATTTATCTGATTAAACTGTAGAGTTGATAATTATATAAATTTTTTTTAGCACATAGAACAATCATTTTCTATAGCAAAAGTACTAGCTTTTGTGCCCGTTGCATTGGATTGAGGTATAGAGCTAACCACAGCAAACTCATTTGTTCCACTATTAGGTTGCAAGTATCACTTAACTGTGCTTACTTATCTCATCTTCAATATTTACAAATTTTAACTCACATTTGTTTCAGTAAAGCAACCCGAAGTAGATGTTTTAGGAGATGAGTTGGTTTGATGGTTATGATTTTTCTTTTACTCCTGTGTTGACAGTCAGCTGTAGTTGAGACTATTAGCCTTCTGGAGGGTGAGGTGAACAGGGCTTTTTCCACTTCAGGGGCTAGAGGCTGACATGCATGCAGTTACCTGCAGTTCAAGGCAGAGTGGGGTTAGGGTGGTAATGGTGGCATAAATACTCCTGTGCCAGGGTCATGTCTATAGGTGTGTGGTGGGAAGCTCTGGGGGAGACAGCACTGGCATTGGGTTTGGACATGGCATTTATGGGCAGAGGTGGATAAAGAAGACCCATGGAGTAGCCTTAGCAAAAGAGTGGTATTTGGGTAGTAGGACTTTGTTCATGTGGCTGGAGTGTAGATGTGTACTAGGAGATGGAATGAAAAGGTGGAGGTAATAGTAATTTAAAATATAACAGTAAAAAGAAGCAGTCGTGTATTGATCACTTACTGTGCACTGTTTTAAATGGTTTACAGGTGCCACATCTTTGATAATACAGCCATTCTGTGGGTACAATAAGTGATGGAGCCAGGAGTTCAGCTGGGGCAGGCTGGCTCCAGAGCATCACTGGTGCCTTAGGGCCTCAAATACCAGATTAAGCAACGCTAAGCACTTTTTTGGGTCTTATTTTTGGATGGTGATAGCTAGCAGGATATTAACTGATTTTTAAAAACAAATATATTTGTCCATTGTCATGAACTTTTTAACTCTGTTGGAGTTTAAAAAATTGGAAGTACTTAGTGGTTACTCATTGTGGCCCCTAGTTACAGTTCATGAAAGGGACTTTTTAATGTTAAGATGGAAGCTGAATTTCTTGGACATTTTTTTCCTCATAAAAGATGTATATATTTATAAAAATTGCGATACATTGAGAAGTATAATAAATTAGTAATTACTCAGAATTTTATTAGCCAAAGACATTCATTATGAATAATCTTAAATGCTTTCTTTGAGTGTTTTCTGTGTATTTATTTTACTCTTCTAAAACTGTGCTTTGGGGAAAGGCTTTGAGTCCTTTCTAATATAATGGTATAACTTCCCCCCTCATGTAGTGAAGCTTTCAGAAGAATTCAAGTGATCACACAACATCATATCTGTGTTACCTGTTGTGTTGAACATTTATTATTTATAACATTTAATTTTTAATGATAAACTTTTGTATATACATTTTGTATATTCTGTTATGAAATGGATTTCTAAAATTAGAGATTGAACATGAAGCAGAATGGCCTACAAAAGGAACATGAATCTGTGCTACAGACATAAAAACTATTTTGAAGGCTATAGGAACAATGACATTTGCCAGGACTCATGCTTAAATAGACTTTGTACAGCTGTGGAGATCATAAATTGAGAAAGCATGAGATTTGAGCAAGAAAAATTTACTGAGGTTTGTTAAGATTTGAGAAGAGAGATGGAAAGTCTTGCTGTTCAGTTGGAGAAGAAGCTGAGGAATAAGTCTTTATGCATATGAAGAGTGTTTTGTAGGCTGTGTATAGGTATTTTCTGTTTCTTCAGAATGTAGCAAAAAAGTGTGAACTTAAGTTGGTATAGAGGAATTTAGGAGATAATTTATGACTAGGGATTGGAAGCTATTGAAGTAGTTTATCATGACAATTCTTTGAAATGGGTGAGTTTTCATTATATTTAGGATTTTATTCTCCTTAAGGAGAGGAGGGGTTAAGATGGTGTCTTACAGGTATTTCTAGAACTTTATTCCCAAGATTTATTTATTTATTTAGAGACACTTTCACTTTGTCACCCAGGCTGAAGTGCAGTGGCACGATCATAGGTGGTCTCTACAGCCTCAGATTCCTGGGCTTAAGCAGTCTTCCCACCTCAGCCTCCCTAGTAGCTGGGATTACAGGTAAGTGCCACCATACTCGGCTCATTTTGATGTTAATTTTTCTCACCTATTGCATGTCTCCTGGACTTACACAGAAAATAGAAGACAGTTGGCTGGGCACTGTGGCTCACGCCTGTAATCTCAGCACTCTAGGAGGTCACGGTAGGCAGATCACTTGAGGACAGGAGTTCGGGACCAACCCATCACAGTGAAACTCTGTCTCTACTAAAAATAGAAAAAATTATCTTGGCGTGGTGGCGCCCACTTGTAATCCCAGTTACTAGGGATGCCGAGGCATGAGAATTGCTTGAGCCTGGGAGGCGGAGGTTTTAGCGAGCTGAGATTGTGCCACTGCACTCCAGCCTGGGCGACAGAGTGAGATTCTGTCTTTAAAAAAAGAAAAAAGAAAAGGCCAGGCGTGGTGGCTCACACCTGTAATCCCAGCATTTTGGGAGGCTGAGGTGGGTAGATCATGAGGTCAGGAGTTCGAGACCAGCTGGCCAACATGGTGAAACCCTATCTCTACTAAAAATACAAAAAATTAGCCAGGCGTGATGGTGTGTGCATATAATCCCAGCTACTCAGGCGGCTGAGGCAGGAGAATTGCTTGAACCCGGGAGGCGGAGGTTGCAGTGAGCTGAGATCATGCCGTTGCTCTCCAGCCTGAGTGACATAGTGAGACTCTGTCTCCCCCCCAGCCCCCCCCCACCAAAAAATACAGTTATACTACATGAAGGTTTGTAGTTTTGACTGAAAAGGACAAACCAAAACAAGAAAACAAAGAAAACCCCACCTGTAATGCAGGTAGAGTAATAGCATGCTCATGTATAATTGATTTGGCAAGTCTGAATGAAGTCCCAGAAATTGTATATTCAGTTTAGTGAGGCCAATGGAATTTGAAGTACAGGTGTAGAAATGTTGACATTAACAAATGTCATCTGTATTAGGATTGTGACAGTGTGACTACTGACATGGTAGTGTGCCAGTCATTTTTATAGAATGTCTATTGGTTGAGAAAATTCCAGGGTAACAATTTTAAGGTTTAAGTTTTAATTTCATCACAAAATACACATTCATTTTAGAAAATTTAGAGAATACAGATAAGAACGACAATTCCCTGCAGTTTCTCTCTTCTGAGATAACTACTATTTACATTTTGTGCATAATCCACCAGTTTTTTTCCTGTACATAACTACTGTTCTCTTTTTGAAAAACAAATACAATCATGTTATCTGCATATTGCTTTACAACCCACTTTTTCTACATGAAGCAGTATTTTCATTGTATTCTGCTGTGCCAATCTGTTTATTGAACATGTACTGCAATACAGAAATACGAGATCTAGTGGTACTTTTCACCAAGTAGTAGATAATACCACTGGAGTGAGTATATAACATAAGTAATTAACAGAATATAGCAGGAGATAAATGCAAGTTAAGAGGAGAGGCTGGAGTGACTTTAAACTGGATGTAGGCAAATTGAGGCGATCTTGAAAATGGATAGGCAAGAAGGGGCAAATTTCAGGTAGAAATAAACACTAACGCAGAAGGGGCTTAAATGCACTTCATGGAATGTCACATTGAACTGTGAGCTCAGAGGAATAAGATAAGATCATATGTTTCTAAATTATTGAGGGGTTAAATCCAGGTTGCAAGTTCTGTGTCTCAGAAAAGTATGTGTAGCAGCTTTATGCAAAATAAATTAGGGCAGTGGATACAGCTTTTTAAGCACAGTAGTTCCCAAACTTCGCTGGGTCCAGGATTCATCTGTAACATCTTGTTAAAACAAAACACATATTCTTAGGTCCTTGTCCAGGCTTCCTGAATCAGGATTTTTGGGAGTAGAGTCTGATGTAGTTTAGGGAACCTGCCCTAGAGTTTCTTACATAGTCATCAGGCCTAGGAGATAGTTAATTCTAGGAGGCATTTGTAATACTTAAGGTGAATTAAGGACTTGGTTCAAGTGACTAAAGTGAGCATGGAGAGGAATGGAAAGGCATGAGGCACTTCGAAAATGGATAGGATTTAGTAAGACCATTTAGAATAGATAAAGTCAGCAGCTTCTAATGAAATTACTGAAAGAATGGTGGTGAGGGAATAGAGATGGGAAGTTCAAGTGGATAACGTGGTGCAGGAATGTGATGAGGACTTGTAGGCACAGAGAATGGAGGCAGGGATGTGGCACTGTAGGCAGCCACCCAGCAGCTTGTTAGACTAGATATTGAGTGAGAAGTTTGAGTGGAGAAGAGAGTTTGAAGTATTAGTTTGGAGTAAACCATTGAAAATACTTCTTTTGCAGGGAAAGATGTATAGCGAAATGAGTGAAGGGGTCAGGGGATAGAACCAGAGGTCACATCTGAGGTTAGGGCTAAATGTGAAAGAGACATGGATTATTTGGAGGATAGCTAGTGTTGTGAAATACAAGAACATACATTTTAAGAGTTTTTAAGGGGGTGGCATTTGTCTGTAAACTCCACAAAAGTGTGGGAGGGAAAGTAAGTAAAACTGAACTCACTTTACTACTTTTAGTAATAGACTCATTGGAAGAAAATGTAAGCTATTCATGCAGTGTGTGTTTTTGATTATTTCTGGGCCTTGTTATTTTTCTGTGTTTCTGAGATGCAAGGATTATGTAAAGGCAATGATTTATAAAATGATATATAATTACATATGTATAAAAGTACATATAACCAACTAAGTATATGTATGCATGCACTCATGCAAATCAATTATATATTAACATTTTATATATAAATTATATATGTGTGTATATATTGTATTATAGAACATCCTGTGTGGAAAAGTTGGTGCTGTCGGAAGGGAGAGAGAGCAAGGCAGTTTTCCAGTGCATTTCTTATAAGCTAGTTATGAGAAGGGTTTGCAGGTTGCTGATCAACATATTCTTTCTAAATGTCTTCTGTCTGATAGATACTGCTTTGTTAGGGCATATATACATAAATGAGATTACCTTAGATGTTCAGGTTAGTGAGGGAAACGTTACAGTAGATAGCACTAAGCGCTGGATCTCAGCTTTGATTTCCAGAGCACCTAGAGGGTCATTGGGCCACCTCTTTTAAGTTCCTCTTAAGATCTAGAATTGATTTGAATAATAGAAAGTTTGAGTACATTTTGTGTAGGTGACAGAAAAGAACATCCTTAAGCATAGCAGTTAAAGGACTTGTCTTCATGGCTCTTGGTGTTTTCTTCACACCGCTTTGCTCTTAGTTCCTGTCAGCAGAGGGGAAGAAGCAGGCTCTAAGATTCAAATTCATGCTAGTGAAAATTAGAAACAAGCCACATACCCTCAATAGGTGTTTGCTTAAAATGCATTTACATCCTTGCAGTGGAGTACTGTGCACCTGGTAAAATGATGATGCAAATATAAATTGTTGATATAAAGATATATATGTATATATACATATTTTTAAGGAGCAGAGATTCCAACACCAAATTTTGGGTGGTGAAATTTTATTAGGTTGGTGCAAAGGTAATACAGTTTTTGCTCTTGGGAGATTGGGCTGATGGTGACACCCGTTAACCAAGACTGAGAATACAGAAAGGAGAAGTGGATTTTTTCCCTGTTTTTTCCTGCTGTTTGCTCCCTTTTTGAGTAGGGGAAATGGTAGATTCAGTTTAATATGGCCAAAAGCAGTGGCTTAGTTAGTCAGATTTGAATATCTCTCCTCCATTAGTCGCGTGTGACTTGGGATGGTTTCACTTCACCTCTCTGTGCCTTAGTTTTCTCACCTGGACAATGGGAATGATAGTGGTACTTACTTTTTGTGATTATGGGGTTTAGTGGTTTAAAGTAGAAAATTTATACCAGTGCCCATTAAAGATAAGTCATCTCATGCAGTGAAACATAACTGGGACTTTCGAGCTCAGTTCACTGAGGTCTTCTGGGCCTGGAACAAGCCCGTTTTATAAAAGTTGGCTTTACTTACTACATACTAAAGTAGTTCTTAATGTAGACTTTAAACCAACTGTCTTAGAAATGAGCCTTTGGAACCTAGGTCTGCATGTGATAGGGGTACTTTCTAGTGTCTACTTGATAGAGCAGTCACTTTCTAGTAGTGGCAGTTAGGTTCCCGAAAAGCTCTGTGGTCTGAGAACTCATTTTTGAAAATTATCTATTCACAAGAGAATAGATAAACAGTTGATAGACTTGAAGGTCATACAAACCTGTGCAAATCATTGTAAATGTAGGACAGCAAGCAAAATAGAATATCAGTGGTAGTTTACATATTTTGAATTAGTAACAGGGTACCAGTACTATTACTTTACACTTACTGATGATAACTTACCCCCAGAAACTTGTGTTTCTCCCCTTCAGTTTTAGAAATGATGTGTTACTGCATTATGTATTGTTGCAGGTAATGTGTATATGAGGCGTTTCCCTCCTGTTTTCCTCTATTTGTTGGTGTGTCCAAATACTCAGTGCCTGATTTTGTCTTTCAGGCCCAGATGTGGTCTCAGAGATACTGAGTCGATGGTCGAGATAGCCAAAATTTGGGGCAAAACTCATTTGATCTGCTCAGCTTTTAGTTCTTAAACCTTCTCCCTAGTTCTTTTCACATAATTGCATGAGAAAGCACATGCTTCTAGCCTCTTTAACACAAATTTCAGCTATTCCACTTCCAAAATGCCATTGGAGTAGTATAATCCAGCACCCATGTTTATAATCCCACATATTCTTTGACCTTGACCAAGGTTTTAATGCAAAATTAACTCATCTGCTGTTGGTTTTTACCTTCTTTTCAGTTTGTCTCCTTTAATATATATATGTTTTTCTTTCTTTTTGAGACAGGATCTCACTCTGTTGCCCAGGCTGGAGTGCCGTGGCATGATCAGGGCTCACTGCAGCCTTGACTTCCTGGAATCGGGTGATCCTCCCATGTTAGCCTCCTTATTAGCTGGGACTACAGGCTGCACCACCACACCCAACCAAGTTTTTTATTTTTTGGGGTAGAGATGGGGTTTTGCCATGTTGCCCAGGCTGGTCTCCAACTCCTGGGCTCAAGCGATCTACCTCCCTCTGCCTCCCAAAGTTCTGGGATTACAGGCATGGGCTACTGTGCCCGGCCTAAAATGTTTTTGGTAAAGGGAAAATATAGCAATCTGTTAAATGCTGGAATCAAAATTTTTCTACCAGATGAACTTTTGGGGAAATTTAGTATTCTATTCTAAATTAAATGCCTTTTTCAAGTAATTACTGCTAATGAGCTCTTGTTTTTTCGTGTTTAGGGTGGTTGATGCAGAGTAGTGCATATGGGGCTAAAATCAGACTTAGACACTTGGGGGTTCTTGCATCTCTGTATTTTCTCACAACTATTTCAGTGATTCTTAATGAGTGGCATCTTGGCATAGTGAACTTTTAATGTGGGACCATAGTTCACAAACTGTGACCTTAGGCCAGTTAATCCTTCTGACCCTTGCTTTCCCTGTTGATGAAATGGAAGTAACACTACCTACTTGTAGGGCTGTTAGGAGGTCAAATGTGTCAACGTCTATAAAATGCCTTAGCCGAGTGGTTGGTGCATAGATAGTAAGTGTTCCACAAATGTTCATTTCCCTGTAGTTTTACTAACCATTTTGGTGCAATATTATATTCTTTATGAAGTCTTGTGTTTTGGCCTTTTTTTTTTTTTTTTTTTTTTAAAAAGACTGTGACTGTTTTCTAGGGTTTTGAGGGGAGTGATAAATGTTCTAGGTTTTTAGGATTTCACTTGAAATCCTCCTATATAATTGCTTTTTCTCTGTAATGCTGCTTGATCATCTTATTGGAAATAAGAGATTTTTTTTCTTGTGTGTTAGGCATCAAAACTGTGATACTTCTATTTTCCCTTTGTTTGACTCCTTTGCTATTATAATTCTAGGAAATTATTTCTAAAATTGCTATATGGAAAAAGTACTTTCTTCTGTCACTTGTTTAATTCGTTAGTGTAAATGAGCCAAAGTTTATAAGAGAATGTTAGTTAACAGTGTATAAATTTTAGATAATGACATAAGTTTAATTTATGGAATCTAATTTTAGATCTAGTTTTTCTTGATTTCTATTTTGTAGCTTTTCTGTTGCTTATTTTTAATGGGCATCTTCTGAGCTATCTTTTTAGATCACAGTGTGCACTGTATTTTATCTTTTCATATGGGCTAAATTTTGTAAATTGTGAAATATGTGAGCATTTATATAACATAGAAAATGAATTAATAAAAAACAACTTGGTATTTTCTTCCAGCTTAAGAAATGAGGTAGTACTTAACTAGTACTTTTGAAGCTCCTTGTATCATACTGATTTTTTTCATCTGCTACTTGTAATACTTCATACTACTTTAGTTATTTTGAAATTAGATATAATTTTTAGTTTGGTGTCATGACAAAACATTGTCACATTAGAGAACATATTGCACCTGCCATTTAGTTTATTAGTTCCTGGGTTAATCTGAACTTGCCTGTCATGCTGATGCATTCATTTCAGTCCCAGTCTTACATTCTGGATCTCTGTTTATTAGTGTGTGTGTATATATATATATATATATATATATATATATATATATATTTTGGAGACAGAATTTCCCTCTTGTTGCCCAGGCTGGAGTGCAATGGTACGATCTCGGTTCACTGCAGCCTCTGCCTCCTGAGTTCAAGCAGTTCTCCTGCCTCAGCCTCCCGAATAGCTGGGATTACAGGGATGCGCCACCACGCCCAGCTAATTTTTTTTGTATTTTTAGTGGAGATGGGGTTTCTCCATGTTGATTAGGCTGGTCTTGAACTCCCAACCTCAGGTGATATGCCCACCTCGGTCTCCCAAAGTGCTGGGATTACAGGTGTGAGCCACTGCTCCCGGCCTTGTATTTTTTATTTTTATTTTCTGTTTTTTTTTTTTTTTTTTTTTTTTTTTTAACAAATCTTAGTGTATCAGTGCTTTTAATTAGGTGACTTGATTTCTCCCCCACCCCTGCCTGTGGGATACAGACACCAAGAGACTAAGCTCAGTACCTCCCTGAGTATACCATGTGTTTAACAGCCTGTGGAAATTGTCCTGTCCCTGAAGATATGCTGTAGATTAATTTTATGCAGTGATTTTAAGACAACTAAAAAAATGGTTTGTAAGTTTAACTTCAAAAAACCATGTAAGCTCAGTTCCTGGATTGTTCGTAGACCATCACGTTGCCTTTGGCAAACTGAGCTAGAACATAACTGTAAAAGATTTGAGGATCATGAGAGGTTCCTGTGGTAAAGAGAGATGTTTGTCATTAGCATTTGATTGTTACTCCATAGTTTGTGAATGGCTCCATTTGTGGGGCAAATGATGAAAAATATACTCTATATTTTTCTCAAAAAAATGAAAATATGACTGTCTAGATTTTTAAGCTTCTTTAAGAAGAAAATCATATCTGTAGCTTATCTGCAAAGCACATTTGGTGTGTGGAATTATCTGCTTATTGTCATATAAAAACTCTGACCTCGTATTAACATTTTTGTTTTTGAAAAGTAACTAGCCTGAAGGAAGGATATATGGAATAATCACTAGAGTCCTTATTTAAAGTAATCCAAGGTCAAGATTTCTGGAGTTTCTTGTTACTTAGCATATGATGGTTTGGTTGCTATATAAGTCAGCAGAAAATTATGTAACTCATAAGAGATACTTTAGGTGGCCTTTCAAATGAGTAATGATTAATGGATAATGTTTCAAAAAGGTATCAGAAATTCTGATGTGTATTTCTTACCTTTAAATTTTTAAAATAGTAATGAAATAATTTAATCTCTAACAATTTTTAATAAAGAATACTGTTGATAATTGATTCTACTTTCTTATAAAGAACTTTTGTGTCAGTAATATCTACTTCTATCGAAATTGGCGAGGTGTAAGTAGCATCGTAACATTTTCTGGGTGAAGAATATGATGTTGAGAGCCTAAAGGATTTGATTATATAGTTCATAGCTAGAGATTGAATTTATATTTTCTTTCCCCATAGTTCATGTCATAATTTTAAAGACTGACCATTTTAGGGGAAAAGTTATTAGAAAATGATGTTCTTTGAGTAAAGATAATCTTGATTCAGTAATTTTTACAAATAAAGGTATTCTGATGCAGCACTCTAGTGTTCATTCATCCGTCTAGTCATACACCCCCCACAATATGATACCAGCTGGTTGTAGGTCTAGTGTTTAATGTACTACCGTAACAGGCATTTGAATTGGAATGGTAGTTCTTCAGGAATGGCATCTGGAATATAGGCAGAGATTTCAGACACAATTCCTAATTTAAAAATAACTCATATTGTCTCTGAGGTTCTTTTCCAGTGAAGTGTTTAGTATTGCTGCTATTTGGAGTACAAAGTTGGAGCTTTTAAAGAACCTGGGAGTTCAAAAGTATAAGGAGAAATAAATGAAAAGCAGAAATATTTTGAGGCAATAAGTATAGACTCAAATCTATATTATGACCCACTTGTAGCACCACTTGGAATTCTACCAATAAGAGATTTATTTGGGCAAACTATAATGGTTGCTGGAAATTGCAAATCTTAGTGTGGATTATTTTAGTCCAGTTGGTTTCCTTCTTTCGCTTACCTGAAATGAACTATACTGAGGCAATAGGAGCTTTGTATAGTAATTTAGGAGTGTAAAACAGCTTAGGGAAAAAGATTATTAAGCAGGATGATTGGGATGACATCATGTGAAATTTAGGAATTGGAAGCATTGGGAATTGAGAGGGTGCTAACAAAGGAAAACAGCTTATTTTAGAATTTGTCTGGAGGATGTAGAATTGAAGAAGTTTTGGTATTTCTTCTGCAGCGGCCCCAGTGCCCTTGACCAGGAACATCTCTTGGAGTCAGTAGTTTTCGTGAGGCTGGCATAGGAACTTGGCCAACATATCTAACATTGTTCTATTTAAAATATTCCTTGAATTAAATTCCACAGTATCAATTTAAAACATAAATTTTTCACTCAACTCCTTTAGAAGTTAGATTTTAACCTGTACTTGTCTTTACCTCTTCTGCTGATTATCAGTTGACAACACTGAGATTACTTTCATTTTCCTGTAAGTCATTATAAATTTTTCTGGTGGTCAACCATGAGTTATCAGTGGAAGCAATAAGTAGGAAGTACTGTAAAAGAATTACAATAAAATAAGAGAAACCACTTGGAGAGCAAGAGGGCTTGTGGACTTAGGGGAGCAGTTGTGAGAAATGTCTCAGAACTTAATTTACAAATAACATTGGTAGATTGACATGTTGTCTTTCTTATAAAGTAACTTTCATTACCTCTGTCTTAATAGTAAACTACTATGAAAGTGAATTTGTGTTCATCTTGATTTGTGAACTGATGAAAATTACAAAATGTGGAGTTTTTTCCCCAGATAAATTAAATAGTGGAATATTCAGGTTTATTTGATACCTAGAAAATACCTGAAATTTTCCGTGGTAGTCGGCACATTTTGAAACTGTTTTTCTTTTCTCTGACAATTGAATATATTTTATATATAGTTGATTTTGATTATCGAAGACTAAGGAAAATTTATTTTAAGTAAGTTTAAATGTTAGAAAATGAATTTTGCAAATTTGAAGTAATTTTATTCTGTATGTTTTGGGATTGTAGTTATGTTAGATATTCCTCAATTGGGGTAATTGTCTTGCATCATTATCTCTTATCATAATCTGTTTTTCTTCACACAGTGTTATAGTTTTGCCGCTGGACTCTTCCCTCCCTTCCCCCACCCCATCAGGATGATATGAGACTTGAAAGAAGACGATGCATACAGGTGACTCAAGTTTTGAAATACAGTAAAACTCTGGCTAAGAGAATGTGGGAATCGATGGTCTATTTTGAATGGGGGAGCTTTCTGATAAATAGCAGTTAGTGGGGGGAATTGTAGATCAGTAAATGCAAAGGTAGTTGGGCTATTTGTTAAACTTACTTTTGAACTCAGATTGATAATCAGTGATTTATAGTGGTGTTATTACAAATACAGCATAGTAATTGCTAGCATTTAGGCTTTTCAAGAGCTAATATTTTGGTGGGAATTGGAATAATTCTGTTAATGTAAATAACACAGTCACCTTTATGGTTGAATGCATGTCTCCCCCAGAACTCTATTAGAATATGGCAAATCTTTTATGGGAGTAGATGTTAGTAGGATATCATCAAAAAGACTGACAAATTAAGGATATTATACCCATACATATGGTTTCTTAAAAAGATATGCTCTGGGATTTCGTTTATTTTTTCCTTGTTCCCAATATCCCTGCCTCCCATTTCCTTCCTTCCCACCCTCCCCCTCTTATCCTTTTGTCATTTGTATTTTTATACAGAAGAAGCAGTGTGAAGGCATTTTTGAAAGAATATTTTTTGATTGCTCTATAATTAATTGAGGTGATCTTTTACATGGGAAACTGGAGGCTATTCCATACGTGGCTATGTTCAAATTCCTGAAAATGTAGTGCAGCTAATGTATAAAGTGTTAATAACTTTTGAACTTAAATGTTCTTAAATTAGACATATTATAAGGCATTTTGTTGAACTAAGTGACTTAACATTTGAAACTCTGTCAGAGAGTCTTATCTGATTATATTTATAAACTGTTTGAAAATGTGATTGCTAACTGGAAAAGAAATATTTATATAAATTTTGAATTGATACCTAACAGATGCCTAATTATATCATTGGTGTAGTTTTTGTGATTGGTTTTTATTTTTGGCGATCTGGGTTTTGTCTAGGGGAAAAATAATCATTTTATGATTTTAAGATTTTAAAAAAATGTTTTGGTGTACCATTTTGTATGAAGAAATGTGCTTGAATATATTTATAAATTAAATTAGAGATTATATAATACTTTATGTTCATGTAGAAGTCACCATTTTAAGACCGATGTTAATTCTTGTTTACGTCAAAGGTGATTGAGCAATCATCTCTGTTACGCATCTATCATGCATGCACACAGGCTTGCACATGTATGTTTGCCTGTACATATCAGAGGTATGCCAGGTGCACATTCTGGCTGAGTTGCTCGCTGATTGTTAAAAGCAACGTGATGCTGAAGCTGAATATCACCATCATAGAAAAACAAATAGGCATATTTACAGAAACATTTTTAGAATTTTATGCACATTTTTTTGTTGTCAGATTTTATAAGTTTGACCTTTTGGTGCAGGAACTATTTCTCAGCATTGTCAGCTCCTGGATTGCTCCTTGGGCGCTATACTGCACATTGGCTATACCAAGTAGATGCTCACTTTCGACTGAGGTCAGTAGAGGAACAAAGTATTTTTGGGGTATCTCATAGATTTATCTATGAATATTACTGATTTTGGAGGTTTTCTCTCATGAAATTTTGGAGTTGCAGTTTCTATTTATCCTCACAAGACATGGAGGGTTTCCAAATAGCTCTTTTTCTTGAAAGGCTTATGGTCTCAATGGAATGAAATAACTAATGAGTAAATACAGTTTATAGTTATCTAGTTAATTTTATGAATGCTAGAACACAAGAAAATTCTACAGATTAGATTTATGATAAAATCCAATCTCTTATTCAGCCTTGTATTCTTTAAAAATTATCAGCATTTATTGGCTTACAGAGGAAAAAACCCAGGAAAGAAGATCTAGCTGTCTAATAAATATATTAGCTGTTGGTGTATTCCCTTTTTAATAGTTTGAAAGTTAATAATTGTTTTTGAACATAAAATTAACAGCTTTCAGAATCATCATTAATTAATGTAGCAGTTTGGTCTTGTATTACTATGCACACATTTATTCGACTGATAGAATTTCAACACATTAAAACTCATGAGTAGATGTTCACCGAAAGTTGTTTCTAGAGAATGCTTACTCACATTTGAAAGCAAGTGGTCTGCTTTCTCCGAGCCTTGTTTTTACCCTCTGGCATTGTTCATGGTACTGGCTTTGTTATGTTGGTTAGATGTGGTAACTTACTCTCACCTTTTCCTTGATGAGGCACAGGTTCAGGGATGCTGGAAAGGACACTGAAGTAGGCCTTGGCTGATGGGCCTTTCAGAAGTAAACACTTAAGAGTAGGTTTTCAGAGTAACTTTGTGAGGTGATGGATATGTTAATTGGCTTGATTATGGTGATCATTTCATTTTGTATATGTGTATCAAAACATCATGTTGTACACCTTAATATATATACAATTTTTATTTTCCAGTTATAACTCAATAAAGCTGGTGGGAGGAGAGAAAAAAAAGTTTCACTGAACACTAGGCCAAAGTCAGACTTTGATGTATTTAGTTCATGTGTCTTTAGGTGTTCCTGTACTTACTTAATTTGGGAATCTTTTTGCATGTTTTAAAATACATTTAGAACATGAATGAGGTACATTTGGATTTAACAAATGATTTGTTAACAAACATTTATTTGGTGAGCATTTGCTTTGTACCAGGTACTATTATAGGTGCTCTGCTTACAAGGATCCCTGAGCTTATGGATAACAAATAAATGAGGCAGTGGAGGTTTTTGATAAAGTTTTAAGACTCAGCTATTGAATTCAAGGCATGCAGAGAGAAAGTAGAGAGCACTGTCTGGGTAATGACATTGACAGTAATGACTTTACCTGTAGGCAGAGGTTACCAAAATCTCTGCATCCCATTCTTCTCTTCTGAGCTCCACACTCAGGTAACTGCTTCCTGGATGCCTCTCCCGCATATTCCCTCCTCCTTCCCCATTCAGTCCTGTTAGTAATGAGTAACACCATTCTACCCTAACAACATCATTTGGGGAACCTAGCAACGGCTCTTTGCCCTTTTGAATCACAAGTAACCAAATTCAGTTTAAGGTGTAGAATCACTTCTGAGATTAGATTTGGAAAAAGTACTGCCTCAGAGATTACCACGTATATGAACATAAAGACTTTTATATAAAGAAACCTGTGTAAACCAGCATTTCTTCAGTTTATTTGATTAAGGGACCTCCCCTCCCTTTTATTTTTGATTTATACCTATTAATAACATCCTGTGGACCATGATTTGGGAAAATCATGTTGGAAATAGAAGTGGCTGCCATTCTTTGTTTTGTTGAAATGAACTTCTTTAACAACTAAAATTTTTTAAACAATAGTGATATACTAGTCACTTTTAAATGTGGAATAGTTCCAAAGCATACAGAGCTATCACTTTTTGAGGATGAATAAACATGGAAATTTATTTTTAAATGTGCTGATTTGTTCATATTGTCTATGTCATAATTCTTATGCATACACTATATATATATATATACACTCATATATATGAATTTAAGTACTTAAAACCATTTGTGGCAGAGTTTTAATTTTAGATTCTCTTAACTCATTTTAAAATGTGAATTTTGTAGGACAAAATTTTCCTATTTCCAGTGATCACAAATGGGGTGTATGCATTATACAAGAGTTAGAAATCAGATCTGTAAATTACAAAACCCCAACTTTTAAAATCCCATCATATGTGGGATACACTGGGAGAATGAAAGGGCATGTACATTGTAATATTTAGGAAGCTGTCGCCAGTTTGCCTCCCCTTGGAATTGTTCTTCTGGTGGTCGTGTGTGTCTGATCTTTTTCTTTGTCTGTGTCTCCTTCTCTAGCTCTCGTTCATGTCTCAACCCAAGCAGTTTGACTTTTTTCTTACTGATTCAATACATTTATTTTTCTAGTAAGTTAAAAAGATAGTGGATTTGCTTTTGCACTCATGTTTTTACTTCTTGTTTATTAGATAATACAGAATCACTGAAAGAATTCTGAAATGTGTAAATATATATAGATAAGTATAAGGAAACATATCCCAAGTTTTAGTGTCCTCTACAGTGTGGCACATTCCCTTCCAGTTTTTTTTTCATACCATTTTTTAACTAATTGAGATCATTTTGAATATTCAGGATGATGTGGTTGGGTAAGATCCATTTTATACTCGTATTGACTAACATATCATAAATGTTGCCCTACATCATCAAAAGCTAACCATAGTGATCTGCTGTTACTTTGAACTTGGAGCATATCCAGGGTACTCAGAATGCTTTTGAAGATAATTACTTTAGATATTTATTTTACAGTATGCTTATTTCCTAGTTAAGTTAGGTATTTCTTATTTTTAGGCATTAAGTTGTTTTTTAAAGCACTAATACCTGTGTATAGTATTTGGCTGTAAAATTATTTTCTTGTAATTGATTCCTAGGAGTCATAATGTTTGAAAACTTTTCAGGCTCTTGATGCAACTTTTCAGAAAGCTGTTTGGTAATATGTACCACTCTGTACATTACAAGAATGTCTCTTAATTTATGTTTCTCAGCATTGAGTATTATAGTTAAAATAAATCTTCAACAGGCAAAAAGAAGAATCTCTTATTTTGGAACAAATAAAGTAGTATTGTATATTTGGTGGAGGAAATATTAGTGCTTTAGAAATGCATAAAGTAAAAAGAGACAGCCACTGCCCTTTTCCTAATAGTTTGGAGTCTGTCTTTCTAGCAAGTGGTTTTTGTTTAATACGTTTATGGCATTTGCACATGTTGTTTACCAGTTTTATGTCCAGCTAGTCCGATAGTTCCTGAAGGTCAGGGGGTTAAGGCTTATCCTCTTTGTGTGCCCTGTGACTGTCTGGCAGGATTTCTGGGACACAGGAAGTGCTCAGCAAATGCAAAAAGAATAATTTTTGCCATCCTAGTGGCATTTTTAATGCCTAAAAATAAGTATATTAATGCTTGCTTTAATACATTTCTTCAAGTGGTTTTAAGAGTTCCTTATTATTTTCCATTTCTTTTTATGTTTCATAGTTTTATTTATGTTTCTAAGTGGAAACAATTAATAATGATTACATTATGTATGTGTCATATGAAAGAGCATTTGATATTTATAGAAAAAATGGGAAATCTGAGGTAAGCCACATTGTAAAATTGAATTTTTTACCTTAGTGTGTCTATTTAAGACCCAGGTAAAAGAAAATACATTTATATTCATGATTTTGGATTTTAGGTATACTTACTAAGTGTACCTTGAAAGAATGTCTAAGTTCTAGGAAGATGACAACAGAACATAGTTTTAAAATTTTCCTATTTTCCTCTAGAAGAGACAGAGTAACTAGCTCAGCAAAACCAAAATGTCACATTCAGCATCTGCAAGACTGGGTGAACAGTATCCCCACTGACTCACATACAAGTAAGTAGGTGAGAGTGAATGTTTGATAGCAAGACCTGTGTGGTATCAGCATTTGTGCAGAAGGAGGCATGAGGGTGTCTGATGGACCCGAGAATAGGAGAACCGCAAGATAATCAACAGAAGACCCACTGCAGCGAGAGACTTGCGGAAATTATGTTTGAGAAGAGCAGCTGGAACTGGAGATAGATTTGAGTTCCCTGGAGGACACAATAAGTTCTGAAGAGGGGGGTTAGAGTCATCTGGTCCCTATGAACTCTCAAAACCAGTTTAAGCTCCATTCCCAGTCAAAGTCCTACACCAAGGAGACACTGCCGGGAATAGAATCCACATTAAACAAGATGGAGACAATGAGGGCAAAGGAAAAAATGTCAGATGAAAGTGGGAGAAGATAAAAGCACAGGAGATCTTATTCATGAGTCTATATTTTGGGATCCTTCATGAAAACGGAAGAGAACTCTTATTGAAGTCAGAAAAGCTACTGCAGTTTCCCCAAAGTTTTTTATTTTACATAAAAACGAGCAGTGGACAGGGATTATAGTCAAAATCCCCACAGAGTTTTTATAAGAGGAAAGCGTAAGGAGCAGAATATTATTACTGCAGACGATGAAAGCATGCCAGAAAGAAATGTCCACAAAATAAATGAAACTATAACTGGTTTCAAAATAAACCCAGAGAAATTTAGAAAATGATACAAATACTAAAGCACAATGATACAAATACTAAAGTAAATCTGAATAAGGAAAAATTAGAAAAGTGGTGATAACCCAGGAAAGAGAAGTAAAAGATAATTTAAAAAATGAAGCCTAAACAGAGTGAAAAACACAATATAAAATTTCTCAAAAAACTGTTTAAGATGAATAACTGGCTGGGTGCAGTGGCTCACGCCTGTAATCTCAGCACTTTGGGGAGGCCAAGGCGGGCAGATCATGAGGTCAGGAGATCGAGACCATCCTGGCTAACATGGTGAAACCCCGTCTCTACTAAAAATACAAAAAAAAAAAAAAAAAAAAAAAAAAAAAAAAAAAAAATTAGCCAGGCGTGGTGGTGGGCACCTGTAGTCCCAGCTACTTGGGAGGCTGAGGCAGGACAATGGCATGAACCTGGGAGGCAGAGCTTGCAGTGAGCCGAGATAGCGCCACTGCACTCCAACTTGGGCGACAGAGCGAGACTCCTCCTCAAAAAAAAAAAAAAAAAAAAAAAAAAAAAAGATGAATAACCAAGAAGAAACGAAGAAAAATGAAGCATTCCAGAGAAAGCGACAGTTATTAAAGACAGGCAAGGAAGTTTCAACATACAAATAACAGGAGGCTCTGAAGAAGAACTAAAGCAATGAAACTTAACAGATAATAACAATATAACTCAAGAAAATTTGTTGAAATTTGCTTCGCAGATTTTTTTTAAGAGATAGAGTCTTGCTGTGTTGCCTAAGCTGGAATGCCATGTGGCATAGGCATGGCTCACTTGAACACAAGCCTTGAACTCCTGGGCTAAAGCTATCCTCCTGCCTCAGCCTCCCAAGTAGCTAGGACTACAGGCATGTGCTGTCACACCTGGCTAACTTCTTTATTTTTATTTCTGTAGAGATGTGGTCTTGCTATGTTCCCTAGGCTGGTTTTGAACTGCTGAAGACCAGCCTCAAGTGATTCTTCCACCTTAACCTCCCAAAGTGCTGGGATTACAGGTGTGAGTCACCATCTTGGCCTTTACTCACTCTTCAGTCTGCTTTTAAAATTCAAACATTCTCCAGTATCAATATTCTTCTATAGTGCTGTTTTAAATGACTAATCAGTATTCTGTGAATTAGTTATTGTTTGACGGTTCCCCATTTTTGTTAATTAGTTCATGAACAATGTTTAAGTGGATACTATTATGGCGTTTTTTTGTTTGTTTTTTTATTTATTGCCTTAGGTTCAATTCCTAGAAGTTGGAATTGTTAAGGTGAGGCATATGGACATTTTAAAGCCTTTTGATACATTATTTTCAAATACCTTATTAAAGTACAGTTTATGCTTCTACCAGCTACACATCAGAATTTTTCCTACACCCTAGGATCCTAGATATTTTAAAATGTTTGCCAATTCCATAGACAAAACATAACTCAATATTTACATTTACATTTGCTTGAATATTAGACCGAGTATGTTTTTTGGGGGGTTTGTTACTCATGTTTTTTGTGAGTTTCCTTTTATCATTCTTTGTTGATACTTCTTTTGGGTTTTAATTTTTTTTTCTTAATTTACCAAAGTTTCTCATTGAACCCTTACTAGATGCCAATAACTATTCTAAATTATTTACAGGTATTAACTTATTTACTCCTAATGATAACTCTGGTACAGGTACTGTGATTGACCCAGAGAGATGTTCGATAGCCTGCCCCAGGTCACACAGCTAGTAAGGGTTGGAGCTGGGGAGCAAATCCAGGCCTGTGAGTCCCTCCTCTTAATGATCATGCTTTTGATTTTAGGGATACTTACTGTTACTTATTGCTGGTACATTTTCCAGTTTGCATTTGCCTTTTGTTCATGATGTCATTTTATACAAGAGCTTTAACTTTTTGTATGGGAGAACTAAGTTTTATTTATTAGTGTAATGCCTCAAACATAACAGATTCTCAAATCTATGTGTTGAACAAATGAGAATGAACCCATCAGCAGTCTGTTGATGGTGATGACCTTTTATGTAGTGTAATATGTATCTCCTTTTAAAGGGATTCCCAGGGCTTTATAAATGATTTACTCTTTGGTTTTTATTAGGCACAGTAAGCTTATCTGTATTAGCTCTTCTGGAAAGTTTTTTAGATGTAATCACTGCTTTTAAAAGGAACATGTGTTCTTAAGCAAATAGGAGTTGTGAAGAATGTATTTATTGATAATGATTTGAATTGTAGATTCAAAGTGAAATGAAATAATTTCACTCTAGGAATAATTTGATGGGATTTGTTTTTTGTATTTTTAGAAAATTATAGATTTGGCCATTGTTTAAAAAGTTTTGAATAAATTTTAGCTTAGTGTAACAAGATTTTTTGATAGGAAAACTAAAACTACAAAACTTGATATAAAAAGTTATCATTGCTTAAGATTTGGATAGTGTAGATCAACTCCTCAAAAGGTGAAATTTAAGATTTTACTTTTCTTGAATTCCTGACCTCAGGTTATCCTCCGCCTTGGCCTCCCAAAGTGCGGGGATTACAGGTATGAGCCACCGTGCCCAACCAAGATTTTACTTTTCTTTAAGCACTCTTTCTCCTCTTTTCTCTGGTGGTGAATACCAGGCTACTTAACGGTGCCTTCTTAGTTTGGCCTCTGTATTCCTTACTTTAGTCTTTTAAAAAAGTGTAGAGATCCATATTGCTAATGGATATACATTAGAGAGAAACCCAAATAAGTTCATTTTAATTTTTATAAACCGTCCACAAAATATACTCCATGGAATCAGATACTCAAAAAGATACTCAAGATGTAAATATTTATGTTGTTAACACAAATCCAGGTCTGCTTTGTATAAAGTTACCAAAGCTTAAAAAACATTGTTGAGTGCTTGCTGTTTTTGTAACCTACTGGTTGCAGCCAGCTCTTTCCTCTCCTACTGCTGGTAGTAGTATTTTCAGGCCATTTGTATTAGTCTGTTCTTGCACTGCTATAAAGGAATACCTAAGACTGGGTCATTTATGAAGAAAAGAGTTTTAATTGGTACACGGTTCCACAGGCTATACATGAAGCATGGCTAGGGAGGCCTCAGGAAACTTAGAGTCATGGTAGAGAGTGAAGGGGAAGCAGGCATGTCTTACGTAGCCCCAGCAGGAGGAAAAGAGAGAAGCGGGAGTGCTACACACTTCTAGACAACCAGATCTCGCGAGAACGAACTCACCATCGTGAGAACAGCAAGGGGGAGGTGTGCCCCTGTGATCCACTCACCTCTCAAGAGGCCTCTCCTCCAACATTGAGAATTGCAACTTGACGTGAGATTTGTGTGGGGACACATATCCAAAACATAATCACCATGCTTAGCCGATATTGTTAAATTCAGACTTATTCTTTTATATTAAGCATTAATCAGTGAATTTACATGCTTATGTTAATAAAATTTAATCCATTCTGGAAGTAAAAGAATGAAATGTCAGTTTTCCTTTTCCTCGTTTCCATTTACAGGGGTAACCCCTTTTACTATTTTCCATTTTAAAATTCTTCTCTTGGTTGCCTCCATGATTTTTAATACATTAGTATGTTTGTAGCTGTGTTTTACTATTTTAAAAAACTATTGGAAAATGAAACCAGATAGCTCTCAGTGCTACCTCTTTTCCAGCCAGTTTCTCCCGATCCTCTTTTAAAGTTTTTCTGTTGATTATTATTAAAATTTTATAAAACTAATTTAAACCTCATTCTTGGTCATCAGTTTTAGACAGTTTCTCTTGATTTCTCAAGATTTGAAATGAGAGCTTTAGAGCCGTTCGCATTTCTTTTTACCTCACAGCTGTTACCCACCAGACAGTTACTTCCAGCTTGTATATAGGTATATTCACTTACACATCTTTCTTTCACTGAATTGAATTCTTTATTTTTGTCTTAGAATCTTCTGAATATTGAAAACAGAAAACTATACTGGAAGAACATAGTGTATTAAGACTCATGGTGAGGGAGATGTGATACTGTGTCACTAAGGTCGTTCCAGTCATAGGAGAAATGTTACCACTGGATTGAGGTCTGGTACATTTTAAAAGATGATTTAATTCTATGATACGTGTTCAGCTTGCACTAGGATAGTTTTTACTTTCACCTTTGTTCCATGCACCGCACAAATATCTGGGAACCCTTATTGCCCAACTCAAGAGCCGGAGTCTTCTGTCATCATTTTGCCTGTCTCCTAAGTGAGAGGACTGAGTGCAGACTTGGTGTTTGTGGGTGAGGCATGTGGACTGACAGGCAGGCTTCAGTTTATTTAGCGAGTGTGAGCCCTGGCAGAAGATTCTCTTTCTCTGCTTGCCAGGTTGAGGAGGCCTCATTAAGCAGTTTGAACTTGTGGTTTTGGCGTGTCTAGTCCTGGTGCAGGTGGCTTGGTATCCTCACAGGCATTTCTTTGGCCTCAACCTTGGGGTGACTGTTGACTTCTGTTTGAGCGGCTGGAACTCAGTAGGTTCAGTGGAGTAGGTATTTCTTTATAGAGCCACTGGCGGAGGCTGATCATGCGGCAGATAGTTGTTTAGTATCAAGCCAGTCTCTCCCCTTCTTTCTACTCCAGTTTTTCTTTACCACCCAGAATGGCATCTGCCACTTCTGCTCTGGTTCCTGGTCCCAGCTTTCAGCTCTAGATATTTTTGACATTCCTTAAATTATTGGTATGAGCCCAGTTGCCTTTTCTTTTAGAAAACTGACAAAATCTTTGGTTCGCTGGTATGTCTCCATCCCATGCTTTATTTTATTTTGTGATCTTTCTCTGCTTGTTTCTGTGGATGATATAGAGGAATATAGAGGATAAGAACAATATGTTTACTGTATCCAGTGTTTTAGATTTTCTTGTTAGAAGCACCCTCCTTCCCAGCTTGGGAAAACTGAGCTGCTGGGGTGGCTGTTGGCGCCTTCGCTTGCTGTTAGTTTTAAAGGATTGTTTTCGGTCACACTTGAATTGTAGCTATTCTTGGTTCTCTTTTTACCAATGAATTCTGGTAGTATGTTTTAAGAGCTGGGTGGCCTTCCTGGCCTTTGTAAACATTTCCTGCAATGCCTAGCTTTAATGAGCTACGAAGTTGCCCATTGGAGATGAGGCTCTATCGAAAGTCAGCACCTGTACTTCACTCCCTGCCTTTGTGACTTTGGGTTTCGACTGGGTGTTTGGAAGCACTGTTTCTTCTGTCCTTGACCTTGTTCCACATGTTTTACCCCTTACCTCCTGTGAGCAGGCACAGGGCCTTTCCTTGTCACCTGGGCTTCAGCTGCTTTGAGGATGACTACTTATCCCTTGCAGGTGCTTGCCACCAAGGTTCTTGAAAGGGAAGTTTTCGTAATGTTCATTTTTTTAAAAAGTTAGACCAACTATACCCCCTAAACTTAAGTCTGCTTGTTTTCATATGACATAGAAATTGATACAAAAATACTTTATGTAGTTTGTATAGATGAAGTTGCTTAAGAAAGATGACACTTAAACTGTACTATTTTGTTGTCTTGATAAGTATAGTACAAAAACCAGTTTTTAAACCCTAAAGTTAATTTGCAAGAAATTGATACAAAAATACTTTATGTAGTTTGTATAGATGAAGTTGCTTAAGAAAGGTGACACTTACTGTACTATTTTGTTGTCTTGATAAGTACAGTACAAAAACCAGTTTTTAAACCCTAAAGTTAATTTGCAAGAGTCTTTTTGTTTTGACAGTATACTATCTGTTATAACTTTTAGCTGAATAAAATCCTAACAAGTCAACTTTTATGTTTTCATGATACCTAAATGAGGGAGCAAAAGTATGTTTAGTGTATGACAGTATACTAAATATACTGTCTTGTATATTTAGGGAAATATACAAGACAGTTTTGTATATTTTGGGAAAGGGAGGGAGGAAGAGGATGGCACTGTTCCCCAAATGTGAGTTAGTTGATTCAGAAGAGTAAAGAATAGTCCAATAGTCCAATATTTAAAAATTTATGTCTATAATCCAGATTTAAATACCAGTTTACCTTCTGGCTTTATAAACAGTCTTAATGAGAAGTAGGGGACAAAAAAGAAGCAGGATTGCCCTTAGGTTAGAGAATAGAAATATCTACTTGGCTTAAAGTTTTTATGAAAGATGTCCAGCAAAACTATGGTGGCAGCCTCACTTTAGAGAATGAGGTATTAAAAACTTGACCAAGGTAGTCATGCCAGACTTTTGAATATTTTTCCAAATAAGATGGCTTCAAATTGAAAAATTTTATCCACTTGATGTTTTTCAAAACTATAAAGCTGCGTTCTATTTCTACCTAAAATATAGAATTGTTAGTATGGTATGATTTGTCATTTGAGATGATCTTGGCTAATACATTACTGGGCATAATAATGGCTATTACACATTGAGAGGATAGAGGCTGTTTCTGTGTCTCAAGCATCATTAACTGCAGATAAAAAAAGTTAACAGTTATTCTAAATATATTTCTTATAGGGGAGAAAATGTAATCAGTATATTGTATGTTTTAGTCTGGCGTGGTGGTGCAAGCTTGTAATCCCAGCTGCTCGGGAGGCTGAGGCAGGAGAATAGCTTGAACCCAGGAGGCGGAAGTTGCGGTGAGCCGAGATCGCGCCATTGCACTCCAGCCTGGGCAAAAGAGCAAAACTCCATCTAAAAAAAAAAAAAAGTTAATGATTAATTGTATACTTAGAAAACTTAACTTTCTTTACTAGGAATTCTAAATATATATATATTTATGTAATGAAGATTTTAGTTTAGTAAGTTAACTATTTTAAGACATGTTTAATGTTTAATTTCTGATTCTAAAAGTAGTACTTTTTGGTACTTTCCTAAACTCCATAATTTAAGTAACTTTAAAAAGAATTGATGCTAAGCTAAACATTTAAATTGAGGATTATCCCAGAGCATCTGTCACTAGGCAGATGATGTTTCCTTATGTCTCTAGTCCCCAAAGGAAAGTAGGAGTGCCAAGTTTTTAATATTTGTCCCTTTCAAGAACGGGAAAGTTTTGTGATATGAAAAATGTTTAAGAGGTGGACCAGGAAACAGTCCCTTTTGACATGGAAAATGCCCAAGCTGAGTTAGGATTGCTTTATCAATATGGAGGGAATAAGAACCTGGGAGAACAAACCAAAATATTAAAGATTCATGAGTAAGAGTATGAATGAAATTGGCTTTAAAATCTTTCCCTTTTATTTCTCTCTTACCTTTATCCTTCGGAATTAAAGGAGGCTAATGCAGGTTCCAAGTAGTTCAAAAACGTACCAAAAGTTGTCAGAAGTTTAAAGGGCTGAAATTGAGTCTTTCAGGGAATGGATTAAATACTTTGGTTTAGAGAGTGATTTTCAAACCTGTCTTAAGCCTAGACTCGTAGTGTGTAGATGATAGTATGGTGAATGATCCTGAGCTAATCTCATGAAAGCTTACATTTAAATAAATTTTCATATGGACAAGAAACCAAGAGACATTGATGTGTGACTAAAATATTGATTATTCATGGATACTGCGAGAGCTTTGCTTTTTATCTGTGGGATCTTATGCATTATGTTTCTAAAAATATAGTTTCTTTGTTTATAGGATGGGGGGGTTAATATTAGATTATTTTTAAGTTTCCTTCTAGTTTTAGAGTTATTGATCCTTTTTCTGACTTTTAGAACCTGACTTTTCCAGTCTTGGTTTCATTGGATTTTTAACGGGTTCCAGAATTCCTGAGTAGAGAGAACATGGGAAGAAATTAAGGGACAGGTGTGGGTGATGGGTGCTTAGAAATGGTGGAAAAGTGGCTTCAGGAGAAGAGAAATTGTAGTGTTAGGGATAGGACCAGCATGCTCTTCTCTTGGAATCTGATGCTTGAAATCTACTCTGTCTTAATGAAATATGCTTTACAAATGCTAGATATCTTTCTGGAGACGTTTATAGACACTCTATGAAAAAATATTTAAAAATCACGAAATTTTTCATGATGTGGAATGAATCTGTACTCTATTTAGGAGGAGATAATTGCTAGGCTAGGTGGGACAAGTTGATCTATTTTAAAATAAAATTGTATCTTTTATAAGGCACAAATGGGAACTGTGTCTCCTTGACATGTTTCAAAGCATTTCTCTGAATATGTGAGATTAAAGAAACTCTCAACCACTCAGAATTGTCAGAAACTGATGTTCTTTAAAAGTATCTTTGTAGCTCTTAGTATGTACTGACACAGTTGAAGTTTTTAATGTTTTATTCATTATTAGACATTTTGCATATGAATGTAATGTCTTTTATTTACAGTTACATCTCAACTGAACTTGGTTCCCAGATATGAGTATTATTTACTTGGTCTCAGTCTTCATGTTTTAAGCTCTATAGATTAATACTTAATTGGGTTTTATTTTAAAATTATTTTTGAAGCTATATATTAAAGTTTGTCATAATAAACCAAATGTTAGTTTTCCTCCACCTGGGAATACTTGAGACTTCAGTGAGCCACGCTTTCTGTTATGCCCACCTCTTTAGTCTTTACATTATAGAATAAAAATGCTTTGTGTGATTTCTCTAAAATGTAATGTTTGAGAATCTATTTTAATGTATAGAAAGACATTTACATAATGCTTTTGAGTAGGTGGGGAAAAAAGTTGAAATGTTGATGGCAGCATCTGTTAGAAAAACTCATATGTCTATATAGTAAAAAGTTAAAATTACAACAAATGCACTACTTTAACTGTGTTTTGCATGTTATTCCATGGGATCGCCTTTGGAGTAAAGTAGAATATGTTTCTAGTCTTTTATAGTTGCTGTTAATTTTGTTCTAAACGTGAAAGTGTTAACAGCAAGTTGAAAATGTGACAAAGCTCAATTTCATTTCTTGTTTATTGCTTGTTTTCCTATTGGACAATTGGAAGTAGCTTTGCCCTGGCAACTAAAATAGGCTATTTGCATAACCTAGTTTGATTGGCTAGCATCCTGACTAACAGTTCCAATCATATGGTGTCGGTTTAGTGGTAGGCTATGCTAATTAGCCGCTGTTGCTGGGGTTCAGGGATGGTTTCTGTGTGCTGTTCCGCTGCATTGTGTTGCCTGGTGAGAGACATTGATAAATGAGCGTTTAATGATCTGCAGCAGTTCCCACTCACTGCGGGCAGGCGGATTTTAGAAGAGAAGTGGAAATAAGGCTTTAATTGCTCTGTTAAATAACTGTAACCAAAATATGTGTATTACATTTTAGAAATTAAGTTGTATGAAATCTTTAATTAAATACTTCATAATACAAAAGGAAAATACTTTAGCTTTGTCTCTTAAAATATAACTCAGGTAGCAGCACTATGCACAGGTTTCCTAAAACTGAAATTTATCATTTTTTCCAGATCAGAAATAGTACCCTTGTAGTAAGTAGCATGCTTGATTTTTCTTATGACTTTGACCTTTTATAAAGATACATGTTTGTGTTTAATAAAATGTTGCAAGCTTTTGGGCAGAATTTATCTTGTACTGCTTGTGTAGTCTAGCAAATAAGAGCACAAACTTGAATTCCCTGTTCTTATTCTTCTGTTGAATTTGAAGATCAGGTTGTTATTCACTACCTCCTGCTATTATTACTTCTCTAATTGAAGTCAGATGTTTTAACTGTTGCTTGTACCGTTATGGTTGGTTTATGTGAAGTCTTTATGGGTACTGTCGGGTGGTAGGTTCTGTAGGAAAAAAAAATCGGTTCTTTGTTTAAGGAACATGAGGTGAAGAATAAATACATGTGATGTTAGATTAAAAATGCAAGATGACCATATGGAAAAGTGCTGTAAGGATTTATATGGAAGGGTATAGGGGAAAATATTATCTAGGCCTTTTTATGATAGGGACATGGGAAATGGATTGAGAGTCTGGGAAAGGGTTAAAGAGGAAGCCCATAGAATTTGTGTTAAGGTTTTAAATAACACTTGGGTTTCAAACAGCTGCTAGAGAGTAATAAGAAGGAAGAACATTTTAGGGTGAGGAATAGATGAGCAAAAGTAATGTTTCTGGTATTCAGTTGTCAAATGTAAGTAGTCACAGTGATCAAGGACTCCGGGGCCTTAGGTGTGTCAGTGCCCCAGCTTCCGGGCAGGCTTGTGTCATTCCCTTGAAATAAGACCTGGTGTCTTACTGTTCCAGCTAGCATCATATTTGGCTTTTTGTCACTTGGTTTTGTTGGAAGCAGGGCTCTCCACTTTTTGTGTCTGATGGTTAAAGCATAGGACTCTTTTGCCTTCTTTTGTCTCTCCCATTGGCCCTAAAGCGTTGAAACATGGATGCCAAAAATAATCCATGTGAATTTAGATGTTTGTATTAAATTTTCTATAAAGTATATCCCTTTAATTGTTCTGACCTTTATTTAAGAGCATAGTAAAATTAGACAAGCCAACTGGACAATCTTACAGACTAGTAAAGAATGAAAACCAACATTAAACCATAACATTTGATTCTTAATCACTCGTTCCCAGGCATATATACTGAACATGTATTGTAAAATAAATTTACAGAAATGCTTTATTCAACCAGTCAGAGGGGACCTAGATTCAGAATTTATAATTTAACAGAGGTGGATATGTCTTTATATAACTATATGATATGGTGGAGTATTGATTATCCATGCTGTAAGAGAGGTGGAAATTCAGAAGAGGGAGCAATTTTTGGATTGGGACTAGGAAAAGATTCTTGGTGAAAATGGTATTTCATATGGTCTTGAGGAATGGGCAGTATTTTAACGGGTGACGTTTGAAGGCTACAGGGTGTGGAAGATGCTATACCAGTTGAAGATGGGGGCCTGTTCGAAAATTGCATTTACTAAGGTAGATGGTAGAGGAGACTATGTTGTTGAGGGCCCTAAGTGGTGGATAATATAGACTTTGAAGTTTTTCTTGTAAAAAGTGGGGGATTTTTGAATTTTTTACAGCAGTGGTTCACAATGTGTTTTTTTAAAAACACATGCCCTCCATGAATGTTTGCAAGTTTCAAAATAGACATTTCTTTGATTTTTAAAATATGAAAATGTGGTATTGAGTAATTCCAAGGGGTTTTTGAGTTGCCATCATCTAAAATGAGATATGTTGTAGGAGAAGCAGATTTTTTTGTGGAGTGGAGGGAAGGGATTGATTGTACTTAGAGTCAGGTTTTGAATGGGTTAAAAGTTTTTAAAACAGCTTTATTGTGTTATAATTGGCATACAATAAACTTCACATAATTGAAAGTATACAATTTGATGGATTTTGATAAGTATTACTTGTGAACTTTTACCACAAGTCAGATAATGAAGATTTATTACTTCACTTGTTCCAGAATTTTATATAAACAGGATTATATATGTTCTTTTTGCCTGGTTTTAGTTCTTTTGAGAGTCATCTGTGTTGTGATACCTATTGGTAGTTCACTGTTTTTATTGCTGAGTAGTATTTCATTGTGTGTATATACTTTGGTTTATCCACTTAACCTGTTGAAGGACATTGGGGTTGTTTCCAGTTTTTGTCTATTACAGATAAAGATGCTATGAATATTGTTGTACAGCTTTTTGTATGGACATATGTTTTTATTTCTCTTTATTTCCTAACATTGGAGCGACTCAATCATGTGGTGGGTATATGCCTAACTTTTAAAGAAACTGCTAAATGGTTTTACAAGGTAGTTGTACCATTTTACATTTTCACCAGCAGTTCAGGAGAGTTTCAGTTGCTTCACATTTTGCCATATTTGGTGGTCAGCCTTTTTAATTTTAGCCATTCTAGTACTTGGGTAGTGATATCTCATTGTGTTTCCCTGTGATTAATGTTGTTGAGCATCTTTGTATGTACTTTTTTGCCCCCTGTGTGTCATGTTTGGTGAAGTGTTTGTTCAAATCTTTTGTCATTCTTTTTTTGGTTATTGAGCTTTTAGAGTTTCTTATACATTTGATACAAATCCTTTATCAAATATATTATTTGCTAAGCTTTTCTCCTAGTCCATGGCTTGTCTTTTTATTCTCTTAAAAGTGTCTTGAAGATCTGATGTTTTAAATTTTTATGAAGCCTAATTTATCCATTTGTTCTTTTATGAAAGCTGCTTTTGGAAAGTTTTGTCCCACGATCAAAAACGTTTTTGCCTATGTTTGTTGTTTTTTTTTTCCCCACTAGATTTTATAGTTTTAGGTTTTATATTTAAGTCTATGGTCCATTTGGAGTTAATATTTGTTAATAGTGTGCTGCAAAGTATAGGTCAAAGATCACCTTTTTTTGCAAATGGATATTCATTTATTGTAGAACCATTTTTCAAAAGGACTCCTTTCTCCACTGAATTGCCTTTGCACCTTTGTCAAAAATAGTCTTCCATATATGTGTGGGTCTGTGGACTTTCCATTCTGTTCCATTATAACTACTCTAGGTCTTTTGCATTTTCATATGAATTTTCAAATCAGTTCGCTAATTTCTTCAAAAAAGTCTGCTAGGATGTTGATTGGGGTTGTGTTGAATATATAGATAATTTCAGAAGAATTGATACTTTAACAATATTGATTCTTTGGACCCGTGCACATATATCTATTTAGCCCTTTCTCTCATTTTATCTATTTAGCCCTTTCTCTCATTTTTCTAATTTTCAGTATGCAGTTTTTTCATGTATTTTGTCAGATTTATGCCTAAGTGTTTCATATTTTTGTCATTGTTTTAAGTGGCTTTTAAATTTCAGTTTCTGATGTATACAGTACTAGCACATAGAAATACAATTGATTTAAATATATCCTTGTATTCTGCGACCTTGCTAAAATCATTTAATACTGCAGCTTTTTGGTAGGTTCCATCACATTTTCTATCTAGATAATCACATTGCCTATGATGAGAGACAGTTTTGCTACTTTCCAGTTTGGTTACCTTGTATGTATTTCTTTTTCTTGCCGTTCTACATTGGCTCCAACCTCTATGGAATATGGAATATGGAATATATATGGAACGTAGACTACAATGTTGAATAGAAGTAGTGGAAGAGGACATTCTGTTTTGTTCTTTATGTTAGAGGAACAAACAGTATGTTAGCTGTAGAGTTTTTTGTCAGTGTCCTTTATCACAAGGGTCCTCAAACCCTGGTACTGTCTGCAGCCAGTTAGGAACTGGGCCGCACAGCAGGAGGTGCCGAGCACTACCACCTGAGCTCTGCCTCTTCTCACATCACCTGAGGCATTAGACTCGCATAGACATGCACATGCAAGGGGTCCAGGTTGCGTGCTTCTTATGAAAGTCTAATGCCTGATGATCTGAGGTAGAACAGTTTTTCATTCTGAAACCATATCTCCCCCCATGGAAAAACTGTCGTCCATGAAACCAGTCCCTGGTGCCAGAAAGTTTGGGGGACCGCTGCTTTATCAGATTGGGAAAGATGCCTTCTATTTCTAGTTTAATGAAAGTTTGTTTTAGGTCAAGTATGGATGTTGGATTTGTCAAATGTTTTTTCTGCATCTCCCGAGATTACCACATGGTTTTTATTTTTTAGTTAGTTTGATGAATTGTACTGATTGATTTCTTAATGTTAAACTGATAATAGCGTTTGCTGAAATAAAGGTCACTTTGTTATGATGGTCTTTATTTTGATTGTTTGCTTCAGATAGTTACAATTTTGTTTAGAATTTTTATATCTTATGTTCATGAAAGATATTGGGGTTTTATTGATTTCTGTTTTTCTGTTTTGTTGATTTCTACTCTGGATCCTTATTTTTGTTATTTCGTTGACTTTGATTTCATTTGCTTTTTTTTTTTTTTTTTTTTTTTTTTTTTTGGTGAGACGGAGTTTCACTCTGTTGCCCAGGCTGGAATGCAGTGGTGTGATCTCAGTTCACTGCAACCTCCGCCCCCTGGGTTCAAGCGATTCTCCTGCCTCAGCCTCCTGAGTAGCTGGGACTACAGTTGTGTGCCACTACGTCTGGCTAATTTTTTGTATTTTTAGTAGAGACAGGGTTTCACCATGTTGATCAGGCTGGTCTCGAACTCCTGACCTCAAGTGATCCACCTGCCTCAGCCTTCCAAAGTGTTGGGATTACAGGCGTGAGCCACTGTGCCCAGCTTCATTTGCTCTTTTTCTAGTGTATTAAGGTAAAAAGCAGAAGCCATTGATTTAAGAACTCTTTTCCTTTCTAATAGAGGTGATTAATGCTATAATATTCTCCCTATTGCCTTAGCTGTATCAAAAATTTTGATATATTTTATTTTCATTCTTTTCAGAATGCTTTATAATTTGCTGTTTGATTTCTTCCTTGAGTTGTGGTTATTTAGGACTATTTTGTTTCGAGTTATGGTTTCTTCCTTGATTTCTTCCTTGAGTTGTGGTTATTTAGGACTATTTTGTCTTACTTATATAGTTCTGTTACTTTATTCTGATTTAGTTTGTCACCAGAGAACGTATTTTGAATAACTCGATTTCCTTTAATTTATTAGGGTTTGTTTTGTACCCCATAATGTTGTCTATCTTGGTTAAAGTTGCTTTGTGCCTAGAAAAGAATGTATATTCTGCTGTTCTTTGGTAGAATATTCTCTAAATGTGAATTAGGTCAAGTTAGTCGATAGTGTTGATCAGATCTTGTATATCCTTATTGATTTTCTCTCCACTTGTTCTATCAAATATTGAGAGAAGGATATTGAAATCTCTTAATACAATTGTGTCTATCGTAGTTTTATCATTTTTTTTGGTCTGTGTGTTTTAAAGCTCTGTTAATAGGTTCATAGATGTTCAGAATTAGTATGTTCTCTTGGTGATTTGGCACTTTTATCATTGGAAAATGACTTTCATCTCTTGTGATATTCTTCAGACTGCAGCATACTTTCTTTGATAATATAGCCATTCTGTCTTAATTTTGATAGCATGATATATCTTTTCCCAAATGTTTACTTTTAATCTGTTAATGTCTTTGTATTAGAAATTTATTTCTTACAGACAGCATATAGTTGATCTTGCTTTTCTTGTTGTTGTTGTTCCTGGTCTGAAATCTCTGCTTCTCATTTGAGGTATTTAGATCATTTGCGTTTAATGTGATTATTGGTATGTTTTGGTTTAAATCTGTCATCCTGCTATTTATTTCCTATTTGTTTCGTCTGTTTTTCCCCTTTCCTCTTTTTCTCCTACCCTCTTTTATTCTGCCTTTGGATTGATTGAAATTTTTAAATGATTTGATTTTCTTCCTTTTATTGGTTTATTCATTTTAACTTTGTTTTTTAAATTTAGTGATTTCTCTTTATCTTATCACAGTCTACTTTCAAAGGATATTAGATCACTTCACGTGTAGTGTATTGACCATACCATAGTATTCTTCTATTTCTCTACTACTGTCCTTTTTACTGCCTTTAAAATAGATTTTGTTTGTGCATGTTATTAACCTTACACTACATTACTATTATTGTTTAAACACTCAAATGAGATTTAAGTAAGAATTCCTGTACTCTTATCCATATAGTTATCTTTTCTGGTCTTCATTCCTTTGTATAGGTCCATATTTCCATCTAGTTTCATTTTCCTTCATCTCGAGTACTTCTATTAACATTTTTTATAGCGCATATTTACTAATGATATATTCTTTCATCTTTTAGGTATCTGAAAATGCCTTTATTTTGCTGTTTTTTTTTTTGACAGATTTTTTCGGTGGGTATGGAACTCTAAATGACATTTTTTCTTTCAGTAATTTAAAAATGTTGCTGCACCATCTACTCTCTCACATTGTTTCTTACAGAAAATCTTCTTTATTCATTTGTATATAATATGTCTCTTTTTCTGGCCGTTTTTAAGATTTTCTGTTTATCATTGGTTTTTAGCAGTTTGATAATTATGTACCTTGGTTTAGTTTTCTTTGTGTTTCCTATGCTTGGGGTTTGTTGAACTTTTAGATCTATGGGTTTGTAGTTTTTATCAGATTTGGAAGATTTTTGACCATTAGTTTTTCTAATTTTTTTGTGTTCTCCTCTCTGTCAGGAACTTTAGTTACATGTATATTATTAGAGTGCTTGAGATTGTCCCAGAAGTCAGTGAATGTCTGTTAACTTTTTAAAATCTCTTCTGTTTTGACATCCAATTTCAGTTGTTGAGTAGTCATTTGGAATTCTGAGGTAGTTTTTATTGCTGTGTCTTCAAAGTCACTAGTCCTTTTTTATGTACTATCTAACCTTTTATTAGTTTTACCCTTTGTGTTTTTTATCATTCACATTGTAGTTTTTATTTCCATTTCTATTTCATCATCTCCTCCTCTTTTTTCTTTTTTTAAAATAGAGACAGGGTCTTCTATGTCTCTGTTTGCTATGACAGGCTGAGTTTGAACTCCTGGCCTCAAGTGATATTCCTGTCCCAGCCTCCCAAAGTGCTGGGATTATAGGTGTGAGCCACCATGTCTGAACTGTAGTTTTCATTTCTAGAAGTTCAATTTGGGTGTCTTAAAAAATATTTTCCATGACATCCCTTAAATATTTGAATACATGGAGTACAGTTATAGTACCTGTTTCTGTTTTTTGTTTTGAGATAGGGTCTCGCTCTGTCACCCAGCCTGGAGTGCAGTGGTGCTTTTATAGTTCACTGTGGCCTCATACTCCAGGGCTCAAGGAATCTTCTCCTGCCTCAGGCTTCTGAGTAGCTGGGACCTACAGGCATGCACTACCAAGCCCAGCTAATTTTTAAGTTTGTAGTAGAAACGAAGTCTCTTGGTGTTGCCCAGGCTGGTCTCAAGGGAGCCTCCTGCCTTGGCCTCTCAAAGTGCTGAGATTACAGGTGTGAGCCACTGTCCGCAACCATAGACCAGGGTAGGAGATATCTTTTCTTTTTTTTTCCCCCCTTTCTTTTAGAGACAGGGTCTTGCTGTGGGGCCCAGGCTGAAGTGCATTGGTGCAATCATAACTTACTGCAACCTTCAACTCTTCGAGATCCTCCTGCTTCAGCCTCCCAAAGCACTGGGATTACAGATTGAGCCACCACTCCTGGCCAGTACCTGTTTGTGTCCGTTTCTGTTAATTCTAACAGCTGTATCAATTCCTGATTGGTTTCCATTGATTGATTTCCCCCACCCTTATAGGTTGTGTCTTTCTGCTTTTGTGCGTACCTGGACATTTTTTATTGTGTACCAGCCATTGTGAATTTTCACTTTGTCAGGTGCTGAGTATTTTTGTATTTCTTCTGTAAGTTTTCTTGGCTTTTGTTCTGGAGCAATTGGGTTACTTAGAAATAGTTTGATCTTTGGGTCTTACTTCTGAGATTTTTTAGGTGGGACCAGTGCAGTGTTTAATGATAATTATTCTTCACTACTGGGAGCAGTGTAGTCCTGTGTAGTTTATCCAATGCTCAGTGAGTATCGATGTTTCCCATTCTGGTTGGTGTGGGAAGCTTCTGGTGGTTTGCTGGCAGTCTTGGGCATTCCTTGGCTTCTGCTGCATTACGCCCATCTCTGCCTTCTTTCTCACACGGCGTTCTTCCTGTGTGCGTGTCTGTCTCTGTCTAAATTTCTCCATTTTATAATAACACCAGTCATATTGCATTAGTGCCTACCCTGATGACCTCATCTTAACTAATTACATGTGCAGCAAAACTTTTTCCAAAGATGGTCACATTCTGAGGTACTGGGGTCAGGATTTGAGCATAGAATTTTGAGGGGACACAAGTTGACCTGTAACATTGCCCCTGGAATGTTTCCTGAATATACTTCTGTGCTCTTAGGGTGTTACACACCTTCTTCTCTCAGCTTGGTATGCCCTTGTTCCTTTCCTCTGCTTCTCTTTCTTAAAAGCCACCTGCTGATGAGAACCTCTGTTTAGAAGGTTTATCAGATTGTACCTTTTATTATAAATATTTACATGGCACATTTCTGCACATAAAACATTTTTGAAGACCTGGAGAGGATTTGTCCCACTTCTTTCACTGTCTCCCAGTACCACCTGTAGTACTTTATAACTAGTGATTACCCGAATTGAGTACGTTAATGAGTATGTCTGAACAGACAAGTTGCAGATGGACATTTTAAGAAAGATCAGTAACTGCAGGAAGGATTGGAGGCTTAGGCATCTGGAGTCAAGAATTCATTTTGGAGATGATTATAGTAAGTCAGGCACGCATTAATTTATTAATTGAGCCTACTAAGTATGGAAGCCTTCACTGGGTATCAGGAGTAGACCTGTGACAATTTCAGAATTTGCCTCTGTCCTCGTGGACCTTACTGTGTGTGGGGAGTCATGAGGTAAGAACAGAAAAGATGGACAAGAAGGGTTTTCCTGAGGAACCCTAGACAGACTTTGAGAATGATTAGTCATGGAGGTGAGGATGAAGCATCGAAAAACACGTTGCCAAGCCTGGATGAATGGGAGAGGACTGTTAGTAGAAATGAGAAGTCAGGCATTTGGTGGGTAGGGGATGATAAATTAGTTTGCTTCTAGATAAGATTAGTAGAACATCTAAGTAGGAAATCCAGATTGCAGAAAACTCACAGATGAATGGTGGAATGGTAGATGTTTTTGCTTGGTTATAAAGGGAGAGAGAGCACCAGCAGTTAGTTGGGTGAAGGGGCTGACAGTCAAGAACAGAGATTTTTCTGGGTAGGTGCTACACCGAACATATTTGTAGGAAGAGGGGAAGTGACTGGGGCACTGGGAGGTGACATGCAATTATTTCCATTTTACAAATGAGAAAACTGGGACACCTAAAAGTTAAGAAAGGTGCCCCAGGGACACAGCTAGTAAGTGGTGGAGCCAGAATTGAAATCTGGGCAGGATGGCTGCAGAATCTGTGCTCCTAGGCACAGGATGGTGCTTCTGATAGTTTTCTTTAAATCTATTAGCTTTTTAATATGTTACTTTGCTTTCTTAGGGAATTAATACTATAAAGTTAGAACACCAGCCCTGCTTGTCACTTACAGAAGGCAAGAGTAAACACGAATATAGGGCAAGCAGAATAATTCAACAAAACAGAATGCACAACGGAAAATAATGGAACTATTTGCGATCAGTTAGTAACTAAGGGGTGGTTTCTGTTAGATGCCAGGAGGTTTAAGATGATGAGGAATGTTGCAGAAAATAAGCAACAAGTATTTGAGCGTTTACTGTGCCAAGCATTTCATGCTGTGGTGCGGGGGATGTAGTAGTGAATAAGACAGAGTCCCTGCTTTTGTGGAGCTCGTTTTGTAATGGAGAGAGAGACACAATAAATATCTGAACAAATAGAGTTGGGGAAGATGCAGTTTTTGCTGGGAAGATCAGGGATAGTCTTTCCATGGGAGTGCTTTTTTTCAATTTGATTTGATTTATTTCAAATGAACAAATGTATCTGTGGGGTCGTCTGGTTTATAGAAGTGTCCATCAGTCATGCAGATCTCTTGTATCATGAACAGTGTGACATTTTTCCCCATTGGAGTACAGTAGTAACAGTTTTTCCATATCAAAGCCCAGCACCATCTATATAAAAGAGTAGTCATTTTTATCAAATGCCAAGAAAAAGTTGGAAATTTTAGCACCCTGTCCTTACCAATATTAGCAGTCTTAACATTCTTACTGGCAGGGCACAGTGGCTTATGCCTGTAATCCCAGCACTTTGGGAGGTTGAGGTGGGAGTATTGCTTGAGGAGTTCGAGACCACCCTGGGCAACCTAGTGAGACCCTCATCTGTATTTTAAAATAAAAAAAGAACATTGTTACTGTAATTGATGTAGGAGGAAGGGCATCCCTGCTTTTAAAACAGTAAATCAATCTTGCTACCAGAGTGTCTTAGGCGTTAAGAAATGAACGTAGTGATGTGCAGGAAAATTTAGTTGAAAATTCTTGTTAGTGACCCATACCTACTATCCTTGTTTCTCTGTGGAAGAACATGCTGCAACTGCAGGTTTGAAAAAGTTTTCCTGAGCATTGGGCCTCTCAACTCTCTCATTTTGCATATAATGGATTACACTGCTGTCTTATTTTAGCCATCTGCTAAGAAGTATTAGCTCTGAAAACATATTTGCTTTTTTTCTAGAATGCATTGAACTAAATGCATTACTATTAAGATAAATACTGCAGTGGATGCAACTCTTAAAAAAGCTAACAAGTTGCATTTTTAAGAAATTCAAAATGAAAATGGCCTACTAAGGTCTGTGGGGAAAACTTTTAGAAAATCATTTAAATTGATTTTCCCTATTTAATAAAGTAGTTAATGGGAAAATTCACATGGCTTTCCAGCTATTAAAATATTCCTATCCTGACATTTGAGAATCTACAACGTATAGGCAGGTTTGAAAGTCTTTTTTTTTTTTAATTTGAGTGGTGTTTGAGAGTTTATAAGTGTGCTCACACGTGTTACCTCACATGAACCTCACAGAGATGTCAGAATGGCATCATCCCAACTTTACAGTAATGGCAGATGAGCCTTGGAAAAGGTCAGGGTCACACAGTGAGTTAGTAGATCTGAGGCTAAAATGGACTTTACTGTTTATCATATTGTTTACTGAATGCCTGTAATATGCCTTAGGTACACAAGAGATCTTGTTCTGTGCCCCTCCTTGTGGCGGTGGAAGCACACGGGACAGGCCAGAGGAGGAGTTCTGCTCCTTTTGTGCTCCCTCTGGGATTTGGGAGCATGCAGTTCTTAATAAGAATCCCCACTCCCACTCTCCTGATTGTTTCTAGTCTTGCCACCATTCCTCATTGCTACCACTTGTCCCCTGTGTGAGAGGGATGGGTTGGGAGGGGAAGAGAGGGCACTTAACATCTGATTACAGAGGCAGAGCTTTATGTGTAATAAATGCTCTACTCTCCTAACAGGAGAACTTGCTTCTTTTATATCCCCTTCCTCCCTGTCAATCTATGATTGGATCTCAGGAGGTGAGTTGAGTCATTGTTTCCTGAGGGCCTGTTTCCTGCTCATTCACTAAAGATGTGTCCGTGAATGAAGCAGCACTTCCACCCTCAGGATCTTATGTTATAGTTGGGAAAGTGACAATGACACATCTCATGTAACATATAAATAAATATATTTTATGATACTAATATATAAGTGTACATATATACACATTTTTATGTGTGAACATACGTTAAAAAAAACATAATTTCAGAATGCCTCACACGAATCTTGCTGCCACTTAAGCCTTTAAGACCTAAAGTCTGCTTACCTTTTTTTGTAAATAAAGTTTTATTGGAATATAGCCATACTCATGGGTTTATGCATTATATCTGTGGCTGCTTTTGTGCTACACGGGAAGAGTTTTGATTAATTGCAACAGAAGCTTCATCTTCCGCAAAGCCTAAAACATTCACACTCTGGCCCCTTAAGAGAAAGCTTGCTGACCCCTGCTCAGGATGTAGCAGGCATTGTACTCACGGCCATGGTGCAGCTGCAGACTTAGAAAAGAAGGCTTGAGTTGGCGAGCTGATGAACATGGCAGGTAGGTGGAACTTAGCAGTGGAGTGGGTAGTTTCTATCCTCTAGGTGTGGGATCACTGTGCTAAGTCAGGAAGTGTGGCTAATCTTTGCTTAGAGGTGGGGAACTTGTGCTTTTAGGAAAGCACTTGTTGGTGTTTTCTAGTAAATGTGAATTGTGGCGATTAAAAAAATTGTATATTAAAATTCGGAATTAACAAGTTTATGTAAATTAGAAAGTGACAGTTGCTGCTGTCCCCTCAATTCCCACTCTTCAAGGTGTTAAGAGCTGTTAAGAGATGGAGTTTTTTCCCCTCTGAGTATTATCTTCTACTTAGTAATTTAAAAATCTGCTATATTTTAGACCATCTTTTTTTACATTGTGACCCTGAGGTTCACTTGATTCCCAAAATGTAGTCGGGATTGTTCAGTTGAGTGTTTGTTACATAGAAGATTAACGTGTAAAATATTTCAGAAGACATTTTGATAGACACCTCCCTGTCAGTTGATGAGTTGACATTGTTTTTCTAAATAGTTTTAGAATTAGGCTTTTTATGACAAGTATTAAAGCACTTTGTACTATATTACTGGTATTTTAAATTTTTACAAATTTTCTTAAAAACTCTTGTTCTGGTGGAGGGTCCCATAATCAGAATCACCTGAGAAACTTCAGAACAATGCTGGTGTCTGGTCCCCATTTCAGGCCTAGCAAGTCCAAAACTCTAGAGGTCAGGAGATCATCTACATTTGTAAAAGCTCTGCAAGTGAGCTATGGAGTAGATAACACTTTTTATAACATAACTTTGTTTTTATAGTAAAAATTTGTGGGAAAATAGGAAGGTTTAACATGAAATATTATAGGTATGATTTATATTTCTAGTACAGGTCATGATTTATGCTGAAAAAACTTGTATATTTTATTTAAACTCAGATATTGAGCGAAGGAGGGAAATATATATAAAACAAGTATTTAAATTTTTTTTTGTCTGTTTTTGAGGCAGAGTCTTACTCTGTTGCCAGGCTGCCAGGCTGGAGTGCAGTGGCACAATTACGGAGCACTGCAGCCTCAACCTCCTGGGCCTAAGTGATCCTCCCATCTCAGCCTCCTAAGTAGCTGGGACTATAGGCACATGCCACCATACCTGGCTAATTTAAAAATTTTTTTGTGGAGATGAGGTTTTGCTATGTTGTCCAGGCTGGTCTTGAACTCCTGAGCCGAAGCAATCTGCCTGCCTTAGCCTCCCAAAATGTTGGGATTACAGGTGTGAGCCACCATGCGTGGACCTAGGAATTATTTAATTTGATTTGAAGAGTCATATCATTTTTCCCCTGCTTTACTTTTGTACCTCTTCTCCAAGAAAAAAATCTACTCTCTCAAAAACCGCAAACACATTTCTTAACTTTTGGGAGGTAGTTTTGTTTGTATTAGTTCAGGTCCATACTGGAATACGTTTGACCAATGTTTTCAAGCTGAGAAATGACATTTAATTATTTGTTATCATTTCTAGGTAGATAATAATTTCTGTATTTACTAAGGTAAGCTAACTGGTTTAACGAACACACCTAATATTTCAGTGGTTTAAATCAGTAGAATTTCTTGCCATGTAATAGTCCAATGACTGTTAGTATAATGGGATAACAGCTCTGCTCTGCAGTTATTCAGGCTCTGAACTATGGGCATTTTTCCTATTTTAAATTTAATAGTGTCCAAAGGTCATCCTAGGTTTTGGCATTCGTTGAATGGGGGAAGAGCATGGAGGTTTTCACACGCAATTTTTATGGGTCAGACATGGTAGTGGCACACATCACTTCCGTTGACATTTCATCGGCTTGGTCTTAGTCACGTGGCTATGCTAACTGCAAGGGAGGCTGGAAATGTAGTCTAGTTGACTCGGAAAAAAATGCCTTTGGTTATCAATTAGCAATCTCTTTCGTGTGGTCAAGGTAAACAACATCAGCAAGACATTGACTTCTCTCTGGGCTACCTAATTATTTCTTTTTTGCTTTTCCTTTTCTCATTTTCCCATGTTTTTGCAATTACTCTCCACTTTACCCCATAAATATCCTCTTTTTGAGGTGATGTCCCTCATTCTTCATTTACTTTCAAGTCTAGTCAAGTCTCTTGCATGCAGACAACAGAAACCCATTCCTGGCCAAGTTGGGCAGAAAACAAATGTAATGGAAGGCTATATGTTAACCCATAGAATTAATTGAAAGCTGGAAACTGTGCTAGCAAAATTAAGTAGGGGCCAAAGCAGGTGGCAGCAGAGGACACAGCCAGGGTCACAGCAGAAGACCAGTCTGCTTTGGATCCCACACCTGGCACTTGTGCAATGCATTGCTGTGTGAGCCTCCACTTTCCTGCCTCCACTGTGGGTATTCTGTTACTGTCCCTACATCTTGCAGGAGTGACCCCTCAAGACTCCAGAGTCTGAACAGGAGCATGTGATTGTCTAAACTTTGGTCACTAGCAAAGCCCTGGTTACCAGGGGGGAAGGTAGGAGATTTGTTAGTTTGGCTTTTGTACTTGGTGGCATGGCTTTTTTGCCTTCCATGATTCTCATGAACTGTGAAGAGTGTTCAGATACCAAATGGCCTAAAAATGACAAATACCTATGTGGGAACCTTTTTCATCAGGAGAAATAAGTTGTGGTATATAAGATGGGAGGCTGTGTTCCAATCTTGATTTCTATCACGTCGTTAAACCTCTGGGTTGCAACTGCCCCCTCTGTAAAGTGAGGTGGGGGAACTAGATGTCTGATAGTGTCTGTTCATTTATTCACTCATTAAATAAATATTTAGTAAGTGCCTTTTATGTGCCGACACAAAAGAATTATCATACCCTTGCCTTGCTGTATTTGGGTGAGTCAGCAGAGAAGTCATTCTGATACATTTAGGGTGAAGTGCTCAGATACTCTAGCCTTGGGCAGGGGTGTAGGAGCTCGTGAGAGTTCCCAGACCAGCCTGGGCAGAGAATGTTGGAGTAGGGGATTCAGGGACCACACTCTGCTTCTTTCACTCATTCGTTTAGTGTTTCCTTTAAGCCTTTGCCTTGTTGTTGTTATGAGAATACAAAAATAAATAAGACCAGTCCTTCCCTCCAAAGCATTAATTGTGAGAGCATGCTGATGGCTTTAGCAGGCAGCATGCTTGCTATGTTGAGATGAGAGCAGAATACAGTCATGCACCAAATAACATGTCAGTCAGTGTTGGACTGCATATACGACAGTGGTCCCCTAAGACTGTAATGAAGCTACAAAAATCCTATCACCTAGTGATGTCTTGGGATCCTTACCCAAGGAGGTCTTGGCTTATGTGTATGTGTATCTTAATTTTTGAGAAAAATGTTTAAAAAGTAAAAAAAAGTTAAAAAAATGGGAGCTTACAGAATAAGAATGTAAAGAAAGAAAACATTTTTGTACAGTTGTGCAGTTTTAAGCTGTTATTACAAAAGAATCCAAAAGTTAAAAAAAATTAAAAAGTATATAAAGTAGGCTAAAGTTAATTTATTACTGAAGAAAACAAGTTTTAAAATAAATTAGTGTAGCTTAAATGTACAATGTCTATAAAGTCTACCGTAGTAGACAGTTTAATGTCCTAGGCCTTTGCATTCATTTACCCATCTGTCTTCCTCTCCGTCCTTCCATCCTTCCGTCCCTCCATCCCTCCATCCCTCCATCCCTCGATCCCTCCCCCACCCATTGCAACTTCCAGTCCTGCAAGCTCCATTCCTGTAAACGCCCACACAAGTGATCTTTTATATCATATTTTTATTGTACCTTTTCCATGGCTATATCACAAATAATGAGGGTTACAGTTGCCCTCATTATTCAGCACGGCTGAACAGGTTTGCAGCCTAAGAGCAGTAGGCTCTACCATCTAGCGTGGGCGTGCAGTAGGCTCCACCGTCTAGCGTGGGCATGCAGTGTATACTCAGTGATGTTCTCACAACCATGAAATCGCCTGACAGTGAATTTCTTAGAACATATCCTCATGGTTAAGTGACAGGTAAGTGTTCTGAGGGAAGAATGAAGTAGGGGACCAGTTCCCTGTAAGATTCTGAGGAAGTTTCTTAGAATGACATTTGATCCTGGGTCTTGAAGTTTGAGTTGAAGACTTCTAGGAGGAGAAAATAGGAGGGCGGGGATAGCATGCTAGCTGGAGAGAAGAGCTGCTGAAGAGCACCATTGAAGAATGGTGAGAAGTCGGTGCAGTTAAGTGTAAGGATGTCATGGAGGGGACAGGATGGAGAGAAACGGTGGGAAATAAGATGAGAAATATAAACACTTAACCTGGGTACTCTGGGTATTTAAAGTATTGTGAAGTATTGATGATTTTGAGCCTTTTTTTGTTGTTGTTGTTGTTGTTCTGGACGTAAACTTTGACAGCAGTAGGGGGAATACACTGAGCGGGGTGTGGGGCGAGGGTCATGGACCCTGGATAAGGAGCAGTTATTGTAGGGGATTCCGCCTGGCCCCTTTCTGGATTAAGATCTTGACAGAGTAGGGAAATAAGCAGCTGGATTCATGAGACATTCCAGAGGCCAAAGTCACAAAATGTAGTTAGATTGAGGGGGGTTGAGGTAAAGAGGGTGGGGAGGTGGAAGTAAGAGAGCGAATAAGATTGAGGATTCTAGCTTGAGTGGATGGATGGGTGGAGATGCCGTTTATAGAACTGGGTCAAACTTGGCGCTACTGCCTGCTCCCCAGCCCGTGCAGACACAGTTAAATATAGCATGCCGTGCTTTCCAGCTGAGGCTTGAGTTAGCTTTGGAATCTTTTCTATAGCAGTGGGTGCTCCAGACAGCCACTGCCAATCTATTTGAGTTTGTACTGGAGAGGAAACCTATTTGCCTTCCCTGTCATAGGAGATGGGGAGGGGAAGGGGAAGGGGAGCAGGGAGAGGAATCCCACCCACACTAGTCCCTCTTTCCCTGCCCTGTTTTCTTCAGAACACATCATATTCTGATCTCACATTCCCCTGTTTTTTTTTTTTTGCTTGAGGATTCTTCTGTGCCCAGCAAAATACAAACTCCAGGAGGCCTGAGATTTGGCCCATAATTTTTGCATTTACACCTTTAATGTTAAGAGCGTTGTCTGGAACAGCACTGCCAATAGAAATGTAAGCCACTTATGTAATTTAAATTTTTCTAGGAGCCACATTTTTAAAAAAGTAAAAAGAGGCCTGGAGTGGTGGCTTACGCCTATAATCCCAGCATTTTGGGAGGGCAAGGCAGGTGGACTGCTTGAGGCCAGGAGTTCCAAGGCTGCAGTGAGCTGTGCTTGCACCATTGCACTCCAGCCTGGGCAACGAGGGAGAGACCCTGTCTCTTTAAAAAGAAAAAAGTACAAAGCAACAGTAAAATTAAAACTTAAAATATATTTTAATTTACCTGGTGTTTCCAAAACCTATTATTTCAATTTATAATAAAAAAAAAATTGAGGTATTTTACATTTTGTGTTGCTAAGTCCTTAATCTTGTTTTTTCCATTTATAGCACATCTTAATTCTTTGTAGCTACATTTCAAGTATTCAGTAGCCACATATGACTGTTGTTGACTGCATTGGACAGTGCAAGTCTAGAATATAGTAGGGGCTCAGTAGATGTTTGTTGAATGAATGAAGGAGAGGAAGATGAGTTGGTTGTTAAAGGTTGATTGTAGAATCGAGGAAGGGTTTTGTTCTCACAGTGAGGCAGGAGCATATTTTTATGTTTAAGACAGAGCTAGGAGAGAGAGAGGAGGAGATAACAGAAGTCAGCACTGACTGATGGAGGAAAGCCGGAGCAGGTGTTTGGTCCAGGGGTCTGCAGCCAGGTAGATGGGAGGAGAGATGCCTTGCTAGTTACTTCCCTGAAGGATAATCCCTGAAGGATAATCTTCAGTTACATTTTAAGAGACTCAACTCCAGTTTGTTTGGCATAAACTTCTAATTGAAATGTATTATAACTCTTCCTTCCCCACATTTTAGGTGCTGGTTAGTTGAGGGTCATTTTTAAAGTCTTAAGGTGTTTCCCTAGTGACTTAACAAAAGAAAGGAAAATAAAAGCCTCTTTTTTTATGTACAAAATAGGAAAAGTCTTATTGGTATATCTCAACATCTTTACTTTGCTATCACTCAGCTAGAAAAATAAGTATTTTCTATACTAAAAATTAACTGAATCTGATTTTTAGCATTATTATATTTGGAATTGTATAAATTATATATTTTGTAGTCAATATAAAATAAGGTTATTTTCCCTACAGTTGTCCCTCAGTCTTTACATACTTGAGTCCTCAATCTCCTACATAGTCTTTCATATTAGGAGATGTAGTCTCTTTTTTTTTTTTTTTGAGACAGGGTCTCACTGTTGCCCAGGCTGTAGTGCAGTAGTGTGATCACAGCTCACTGCAGCCTCGACCTCCTGGGCTCAAACGATTCTCCTACCTCAGCCTGCCAAATAGCTGGGACTATAGGCATGCGCTACCATGCCCGGCTGATTTTTAATGGTTTGTAGAGGTGGGATCTCTCTGTGTTGCTCAGGTTGGTCTTTTAACTCCTGGGCTCAAGCCATCCTTCTGCCTCGGCCTCCCAAAGTGCCGGATTGTTAAGTGTAAGCCACCGCACCTGATCTCCATTACTTTGAGTAACAAAGTCTTATTTGAGGTTGACACATAGACATGGAGCAACCTCTGTCAATAGTAGTTTTGGATGCTTATGGAGGTCACTTGATGGAATGAGTCTAAAAAATGAAGCAATGAAATGTAACAGATTTTTTAGGTTATGACCTCACATTTTCAGGTAATGATATTCTAAATCTTTCAAAAAATCATTTAAAAAAGTATTGTTGTAAGTGAAAATAATTAATATACCTATTGGGTTAATGGAAAACACCACCTTTCTAATGTTAAAAAATTTTATCTCATTGTTACTTGAGTTAAAATATCCAGTTATATAGTATTTTACAGGGATTCAATAAGTGTTGTATCTAAAACAACTTAGAAGTTAAGATTATGTGCTGCGGAAAACCAGATGACTTAAACAGGATTTAATGACGACAAAGACGCTGATGTTAAAGATGGAGTAGGCTTTCCACTATATTGAGAAGGGCACCTCATCCAGACTGAGATTTTGATAAGTGAGATTGGTCTGATCTCTTTGCTTTTGGGACAGCTTTATATTCCTGAGTGTGCTGTGCTCAGCCAGATGTGATAATGTCAAAGCCGGTAGTGATTGTAGAGATGGTTATTCAGGGGTGGTCACCTTTTTTTTTATTCGTGCCCCAGCATACTTGAGCAGGTTAGGTTACATTCTGGCAAAAAACAGGCTCCCAGGACAATTCTTGGGAGATGGGGGAGGGAGAGAGTGGTGTATATATTTTGAAGAGGTCTTAACTATGCAGTGATCCTACCCCTGTGTGTGAGGGGCTCGCTCTTCGGACAGATGACATGTTTTTCCCAGTGTTAGGGAGTTAACCTTAGAGCTGGGACCAGAACCCTGGACTTGCTCCTTGTGCCAGTTTTAATTTTCTCAGCCACACCCTTTTCTTTCCTTTTATTGTTTTTGTACCCTTTTTTCTTACTATTTTGGATAGAATTTTAAATGTCATATGTTTAATAAGATGGAAACTGCTGATATAAATCAGGAAGCAGTCTTTGAATTTTAAATGATGGTACATTTACGGAGACATTATCAACAATTTAGTTCCTTTTTCTGACTTTTTAAGTCACCTCTTTTTCCAAGTCACCATGGCTTGGAACCGCTGAGTCATTCTTGAATCCAGCTGTCTCTTACCTGTCGTCTATATTGAAACAGGTTTTGAAGTCCTGTCAGTCTGCTCTCGAAGTGTCTCTTTATGCATCTCCTTCCTTTCCTTTTCTGACATTTCCCTCCTTAAAGGCTCTCACCGTCCCGTGCTTGGACTGGGTGCAGTAAGTGACTGATAGATCTCTATTTGTGGTTCCTCCCCGTTCCAGTCCACCCTACGCATTCGTTCTATCATTTAGCATTTGCCATTTGCCAGGTACCATTTTAAACATTAACCCTTTACTGTTCTTAATACCTTGAGGTTTAAGTACTGTTATAATGTTATAAACCCATTCTGCAGATGGAAAGGGAGGTATGGATTTAATTGATTTGCCCAAAGCGACACAGAAGTTGGTAGCTAGCTAGTAAATGGCAAAATTGAATCCAGACTCCTTATGGTGTTAATTGCTATAGCTAAAGATGAAACTGGAGTTGTGCCACTCCTTGCACACTTTTATCTGGCACTCTCTTAGGCTGTTTTAGAAAATCCCATGTTTTAGCTTGCCATTCTGTTGACCCAGCCTGCCTTTCTAGCCTTAACTTACCCCTCTGTCTATATTCTATTTTCCAGCCAAATGTGAGGTGACGTTTAAGCTGCTACTTGAAAGAGAAGTGGGAGTTAGGCAGAGCAGTAAGGGAATCATGTTTGGGGAAGAGTGAAGAGTGTACTTGAGAGAGTGTGGAGGTGCCTTGGAGGAGCTGGAGCCTAGAGGCGCCCCACGAAAACAACACAGGAGGCTGCAGGTGGAGGTGGGTGCCTGATTGCAGAACGCTTTCTAGTTGTCTTCCACAGGACATTTTTGGGAGCTATTCACAAGATTCATGGCTACCATGCTCTAAAATTTGATGTGAAGTTCATTTTTCCTGGACTCCTTATTTAATTCCTCTCTCTTTTGGCCCAGCCACCCCTCTGCCAGTTTCCACGGGTGGTGAGCAGGCTGTTTGGAAAGAACGTCCTCGAGCAGGGTGCTGTTTCCTAACCCTGCGTCTCTTTCCCCTCTGAGATCAGTTTATCTTCATTCACTTGCAGGTGTTCAACAATCTTGTCTTTTATGGGGAGTTTCTAATGTGTCTTGAGCACTTTCCCACCCCTCCTATCTTGGAGGCATGGTTCAGAGTGGAAAAGGGCGCGGGCCCACCTACCTCTGGCCTTCCCACCTCAGCCACCATGCTTAGGGCCGTGGTGGAGTGCTTGACCTCTTTCTGTGTACAATGCAATACATGCTGGAATAATGCCACCTTATGCATAGGGCTTTTGTGGGTGTAAGGGCATACTGGAACAAGTTGGCATAGAATAGGAGTTCAGTGAATGTTGTCACTACTTCTTATTACTTTTTAATTGTGGAAAAACTCACAGATTCTGTAATAAAGGGTCATAGAAACCTGCTTTATCCATACTACCGTTATTGAGAATACTTTCTGGTTTGGAAAATTTGCTTGAGAGTAAAAAGAAAATTAATTAATTAATTAATTAATTAATTAATTTAGTAGAGAGAGAATCTCGCTCTGTTGCTCAGGCTGGAGTGCAGTAGCACGATCCTGGCTCACTGCAAACTGACTCCTGGGTTCAGGTGACTCTCTTGTCTCACACTCTGGAGTAGCTGGGACTACAGATGCGTGCCACCACACCTGGCTAATTTTTGTATCCCCCCCGCAAGACGGAGTCTCACTCTGTCGCCCAGCCTGGAGTGCAGGGGCGCAGATTCGGCTCACTGCAACCTCCGCCTTCCGGGTTCAAGCTATTCTCCTGCCTCAGCCTCCCTAGCTGAGACCACAGGCGTGTACCACCACGATCGGCTAATTTTGTGTGTGTGTGTTTTTAGTAGAGGTGGGGTTTTGCCATGTTGGCCAATCTGGTCTCGAACTCCTCGCCTCAAGTGATCCGCCTGCCTTGGCCTCCCAAAGTGCTGGGATTACAGGCATGTGCCACCGTGCCTGGCCTTTTGTGTTTAACTTTTAAAGCGTCTCTGGTCAGATGAATATTTTGCCTTTTGGGTATTTTTAAATGGAAAATTTCTGTAAATAGTGTTTTAATTAGAATCACAAAGCCAAATGATTGCCTCATTGGATAATTTTAAGTATTATGCTGCAATTCAATATAGGTACCAAGTACTTAACTAGACTTAAAAATATCTTGTATGTTTAACAGCTGTTTAGCTAGAACTAAAAAAGAGCGAGTCCTCTATGTGTATGCTTCTCCCCTTTTCTCCCTGGGATGGGAGAAGGAAAAAGTTAATTTTTTCCCCTTTGACTGCTGTTGCTGTGCCTGCTTTAGAAGAAGACAGAGGTAAAGATCAGGGAAGGCAACTTTCTTTCCAGAGAAACGTTATGTGCCTGAAACTTAGTAACATCTTCAGACACTTCTTAAAATGGCTTGGTTATGGCATAGCTGAAGGTCTGAGCCCGTGGTAGGTAACCTTCTGCCTGTGTTGTATTTCTGGCCTCCTCTGTGTGTTCTGACCCTGCTCCTCTAGAGAGGAAAGCAGCTAAGCAGGCACCTTTCAACTTTTGAATGGCTTCATAGTATTTCAGCATTTAGATGTGTTGTGCCGTTCCCCCTCTTTTTGTACTTACGGGTTTCTTGGAAGACAGCTGTAATGTGCCTGTAGGCCGGCTAGACAAAGTTATGTCAACGGGGTGGTGGGGGAGGGCATCTCTGGGTAATTTACTGTGTGTGTGTGTGTGTGTGTGTGTGTGTGTGCGCGCGCGCGTACATACACATATGTATTATATTTTAAAAATTTTACATAATTAGTATTTCACTATCTTTTTGATTTTGAGAAAAATGAACTAAGTTGAACTCTAACCACCATTTATTAAAATATTTCTTTTAAGCTCTAAACAGAGGCTCCAGATCGTCTTTGAGGCACACTTCCTGTCCCCTGGCAACTCTTTGTGTAACGTTTCAAACCCAAGGCATTGTCCAAGGGAGAGGAGTACTTTGGGTTTACATGGTCGAGGGTGATGATGAATCCTCTTATTTCATGTGTAAGAAGACCGGCTTATTTGTTGCCATGTCCCACTGATGCTGGGGCCAAGGCAAGCAAAAGGGGACGCTTAAGTCCTAGCCTAATGCCTGTCTTCTGTAGAGCAAGCTGAACTTTAAAAAGTATTTCTTGTTTTACCTGTTTTGTAAATGAATATGCTAAATTTGCATGGTGCAGAGGAATGTGAGATATAGAGAGCAGGCCGAGGTCCATGGGGCTTCATAAAGGGCATTTTGAGCAGCTGGAGGCTTGTGGTTACCATGTCCAGGCTCTTGCCCTGCTCTCCTTAACTATCCTACAGATGCCTCTGACCTGGGAGGAAGGAAGAGAAGACCTCATCTCCTGACTGAGAGTGGGAAGTGGCAGTCACTGAATGTGCTTGCCGTGTGACATTACTGCACGTCAGGCTGGCAGTTCAGTTTTGTGTGTGGAGGACTGTTTCTAATGCTCTCTGCTATTTGCTGAACCATAAATAAGGATACACCATCTGACAACTACTATAATAGTATGAAGGACAGCTTTGAAATCAAGACGTCTGATAGCCTTAAGCTGTGGTCACTGTCATTTTTCTCTTGAAAGACCCTGGACTCAGGATCTGGCTTACCATCTTTGATGGACAATCATTTTATTAGCTTGCTTGAAAGAATTAGTTCCTCTGTTATAATCACTGTAGTGTCAGTTGGAACGACTTGAGCCATTTTTGTAAAACTTGTGAAATCTTTATGTATTTATGAAAGTTAAACTTACTGAAGGCTGAATGACTGCAGTGAAAGTATGAATCCTTTAATTAAATAAGTGGTTAGCATTTATATAAGCAGTCTAATCAGGACCCCAAATATTTGCTCATTTTCTTTAGGACTAACCTGGATGCCTGATGGAGTAATCATCACTGTGCTATGCAGATCTTGTAGATTTTTGAAAGTACTTTCTGTTTCACAGTGGTGGTAGATTTTGTTTGTTTATTTAATTATTTAGGGGGCATGTTCTCAGTTTAGCCTGATTAGTTACCTGCTGAATAAATAATGCTATTCTAATACCCTGCTAGGAAGAAATTTATGTAATTGAAATTCTGATTTCTATGTAACGTTCTGTTTTCGTATTGAGACATGATACTGCCTGACAGGGCTGCTTCAGCAGCTGTCATCTGGTTGGTTGTTTCTTGTGTTGTTATCTGGATTCTGCTAGCCTAAAAGGCATTCTTCTCTGTGCCTCTGCAGGGCTGTCCAGTGAGTCATCTAAAATTAAACTTCGATCAGAAATAAGTTTGGTTTTTGTTCCCGCAAAGGACTGGAGTGAGTGGGCTTGAGAATACTTGTATGCAAATTAAAAATATATATATTCATAAATATTTGGGAGCATTAGGTCAAGTGCCAGTTAAGTCAGGAAGGATCCCGCAGCCATAGTCATGAAGATAAACTTTTTAAATTGCTTTTGCTCAAACTTAAACATGTTTGTGAGAATTTTGTATAAGCGACCATTATTTCAGTTGCTATGTTAGACATGTTGCTTTCTTTAGCATGGATTTTTTTTTTCGGTAAACTATTAGTTTTTAATGTGTCAAAAGATTTTTTTTTTGCAGTCATTTAAAATCAATTGTCAGTTAATACCTAAAATTCGGCAGATTGTATGTTTTATTTATTGCAACATGTTAAGAATCTTTTGTTTCCTGTTGACATTTAAAAAATCTCCTAATGGCAGATTGATTTGTCTGTGCTCTTTTTGTATGATTAAGTCAGGCAGCAGAGACTTAGAGAGCTTCTGCTGTTTTAAGCCACGGGGAGGCAGTAGCGAACAGAAGGGGTGGGGGAGTCTTGTGGCCTTCACATCTCAGAAATGTTACTGCGCTAGGAGAGAGACTTTGGCTTCTAATCCACTGTTAGCCACTAGCCCCCAGTCAAAGTTAGAGAACCACTGGTCTTCATTCTTTTCATTAAGTGTTTGGACTTGTCTAAAAAGGTTTAATTTCACCTCCAGACTTTGTCTTGAGACATTGCGTGTCTTTGTTTACCTGTCTTTTGTTTCCAAACTTCCCTACACTCATTCCTAGATTTAATTAAGGGCTCAAAGACTGCTCAATACCTTGTTTTGTACTAAGTAGGGAAGAATTTTAATTTAAATAGGTTTCATTACTGATTATTGATTTAAAATTTATGGGCACTACAAGAAAAACTATTTCTCTACCTGGAATTTTCACAACTGCCAATAACTTAGTACTAGGTGGTATTATCTGCTTTATTTATTCTTGTTATTTAAAATATTTTATAACTTTAGGATATTAGGGAAAATATAAATTTACCCATATTATATGTTATCCTGTGTACAATATGATAATTTATGGAATCCAGCAGCTATATTTTGGATTACTATTTTAATCTTTTCTGTCTTCCAGATGGTATTACCAAAAATAAATCCTTGGCCTCCTATTTCAGCTGTAAGAATTTGGCTTACCTTTTGTAATCGAGGGTTAAGGGCCCTTTTACTGTAGGGTTAAGTAAGATTTTCTGTTATTTAGTTGTTGAGGATAGTACAGTTCCTAAAAAATGATATGTGCTTGTTAAATACAGAATGAATGAAAAGCACACATCTGCATATTAGTCTTAAAGTTTTAAGATGATTATTTTTGATTTTCAAATATAGTTATTATTTTATTTTAAGTTATACATTTATTTAAATTATGTAAGTTATAATAAAATGGCAAAACCACAACTACTTTTACACCAACCGAATACTTAACATTTATTTCTGCTGTCCTGTGTGCTGTGATTGTTTTATTTATATGTAATAAACTCCACAATGTTATTTTTGCTTTGAACAGTCAGTTGGCTTTCAAACATATTAAGAAAAAAATGTCTTTTATATTTATCTACATACATATTTACATTTCTGGTGCTCTTTATTCCTTTGTGTGAATCTCAGTTTCTATCTGGAATCATTGTCCTTCTGTGAACTTGTGTGAACATTTTTTGAGGGCGGATCTACTGCTGACAAATTCTTTCACTTTCATTGGTCTGAAAAAGTATTTTGCCTTTGTTTTTGAAGGATGTTCTCACCGGATATAGATTTGTAGGTTAAAGGTCTTTTTTATTTTCATCATTTTAAGATGTTTTATTTTCTTCTGGCAGTGCACATGGTTTCTGGTGAGAAAGTGGTGACTCCCCTGTATGGAAACAGCTGTTTTTGTCTCTGGCTGCTTTTACAATTTTTGTCTTCATCATTGGTTTTCAGCAATTTGGTTGAGTTGCCTCAGTGTGATTTTTGTGTGACTTTTTCCTTTATCTTTTCTTCTGCAGTGTCTGAACTGCTATTAGGTCCATTCAGTGAATTTTTCATTTGAGTTATTTTGTTTCTCATTTTTAGAATTTCCATTTAATTCCTTTTTATAGATTCTATTTCTTTATTAAGAGTCACTATTCCCTTATTTTGTCCATGTTTTCCTTTGTATTTTAAAACATTCATAATAGTGGTTTTGGTCTGCTAACTTTACTCTTTCTGTCATGTCTGAGTCTTAAATGGATTTTTCCTCCTGAATACAGGCCACATTTTCTTGCTTCTTGCCGTGCCTAGTGAATTGGGCTGGCTATGGGCATGAGGAATGCTGGCCCGTGAGTGTTTGGATTTATGTTGTTCTCTTTAAAGAGTGTTGAATGTCGTCCTGGCAGGCTGTTAATTCACTTGCAGACCATCTTGATCCTTTGAGAGTTGTTTCAGTCTCTTAGAACAGGGGCCAGCCTTTACTGTAGGGCCAGATTAGTCCTAGCCCTAAATGTGGATTTTCTGGGGTCTCTGTTGAATGTCTGTGGGTTTCTCCACTGTAGCCTGTTTGAACACTCAATGTCTTACAGTCTTGTGTGAATTCTAGTAGTTATTCAGTTCACAGTTCCCTGGTAGTTGTTCTGTGCCTGGCTTCATGGTCCTTCTCCCAGTGCTTGTGCAGCTTAGCATTTGGCCAAAGAGTCAAGGAGAACCCTATGTACGGATTGATGGAGCTCCTTCTCTTTTTGTTACCTGCTGCACAAAGTGCAGCCAGTTCAGTGGCCTTGAACTCTTCCTTCTGTCTCTGCAGCACAGTGAGATTGCTGTGTTCTGTTTGGGCTCCTCCTTTCTATACTGTACCCTGCGAAGGGCCTCTAGATAGGAAACCAAGGTGATTGTAGGGCTCACCAAGATTGATTTCTTTTTTCAGTCATCACTATTCCGCACTGCCTGTTGTCCAGTGTTTGAAAACGGTTATTTCGTGTGTTTTGACTAGTTCTTTAGTTGTTTATGGTGAGTGAGGGAATCTGGTACCAGGTACTCTACAGAGGTCAGAAGTAGAAATCTGATAATACAAATTTCTAAGGGTAACATGTTTTTATCCGTAACCCATTGTTACTAACAATTTTAATATATAGATTCAGTTAATCTTTCATGCTGAAAAACCTGAGCTTTTATTTATGTCTTACATTAGCAATTTCATTGTGTTTCTAGATAATTGAGTATGCTGTTTTGGCTAATAGGTTGACAAGCTTGTGTGTGCATGTGTGTGTGTGTTTATGCATTCTGTAGTAACATTGGCGTGTATGTGTGTGTGTGCACGCGTGTGGTGTATGCATCCTGTAGTAACACATATTGGCCACTAGAGGGTAATAAGAAATCAGTTCATTTGTTCTTATTGGATCACTGTTACTAAATAGTCCTTATCATTAGACTTTTTGCATAGTCACAGTCATTGCTTGCTTTCACTTTAATATATATTTATTTAACACCTTCTGTGGAGCCAGGCACTGCACTGTGCGCTTGGGATATAAAAATGAGTAAGAGCAGTTGACTGAGCGATAGCTGTAGCCTGTGCTATAAGACTTTTCTCTGCTTTTGATTCAAGAACCCCTCATTTAAAAAATACTACATTCATCCTTACCTCCCGTGCAGTCCCTTCCCTCCCTCTCTCAATGATTTCTTCACAGTCTAAATATTCCTGATGGATTCAGTTCATTCCTTTATTGCACAAATATTTATTGAATGCAGGCCATGTGCCAGGCACTGTTCTTGGTGCTGATGATAAAATCATGAACAAGGCTTACTCATGGACTTTCGCTCACTTACCCTCTTAATCATGTGCCTTTATTTCCAGCCATCATTAGAGGTGCAATTCCTTTAACATTTTGTCTTCATTTTGGATGTGCCTTGTTGCTAGGGACCTCGTGGGTTTTTGCCCACATAAGCTTGGTTGCCCTCCTCATTTCTTGGTGGATTCTGTCTTAGAACCTCAGCCTCATGTTTCCACATTTAGATGCTATAGTTTTAATTAAATTATTTTCATTTACTTTTTGTTCTTTAATATTGTTCTTTGATTTAACTGTTTCTCTTTAAAATCTACTATCAATTAATACTGTCACAGGAATGGTCCCCTGTTAACACATTACTAACAAAGAAATTCAGGTTAGGTAAGAATAACATTCAGATCTACAAGTAGAGCTACGTGTGGGTTATGTATCGGAGATAATGGCTTCTGATACTTGTTATTTTTACTTTTTTGTTTTTAAACTTAGGGTCTTTTCTCATGCTTTTTGTATTTGCTGTTTCCTCTGTGTTTACCACTATCTTTTTGAATCTTATGTCCCAGTCTTTGAGATGTGTTGCTTATGAAATATTTCTCTGTAGAATCAATGCCGATCCATACTGGTAATATGGTCTCTAGTTATTATACTTCCTTGCTAGAATGTAGTAACGTGGCTGAAGTAAGAAAGCTGCTTCATTTTTCTTTTAGTAAAATACTGAATTTTCCCCAAGTTTAGCAAAGTTACAGAAACATGCTCATGGTAAAAATGATCCATACAGTTCAGAAGCACGTAAAGACAGAACTCCACATGCATGATTTTTTCCAACATGCTTTTCATACTGTTTGACAGCAGTTGAAAATATTTTGGAACTGCACTCCAAATGATGATTTTAGATAGCTTTGAATTATTTGTTAAGTTCATCATTAAATTTTAACATTATCTGATGTTAAAACATGTATTGTGATACATTCTTAAGCTAAGATATTCTTATACTGAGTTGAATAAAGATTATATAATATGGTAGATAGTAGGTTGAACCATATGAAATTGCTGTTTTGTAAACCAAAGGTAGTCAAAAATCTATCAGCAGTTTCATATGGTTCCGCATAATACTTTATATGATCATCCCTGTTACAGGATAAACTGAGTCATTTTTTTAATGAACATTTGCATTAAAAGGGAAGATAGAAACTTAAGAGTAAAAACATGGGTAATTTGCTTAATTATAAAATCAGGTTAACTAGAAATACGCATATTAGTTTTGTCCCCTTGGAATCTTATCATAGGAAAGGAATGAATGAATGGATAACTTAAATACTTTTTGGTGTTGCAGGAGGAAATTAAACTTAGGTTTTTTCTGAATTTCATACACAGCAGTCGAGTTAAGAAAGGAGACAATGAGCATGTGGCAAGCACACCTCGTTTATATACCATGTTTACCAGCAGTCCCCCTGTACTGGTGGCTTAATCTTTCTTTCCTTTCACTAAATAACTGATAATGTCACTAACTAGTTATGATATACATAGCTAAAAAGTACCAGAAGTGAAAAAGTTTTTTCTTGCTAATTCACATTCAGATCACCCACAGCAAATTCCAAAAAGAACATCAGATTCTTTGTCACCTAGCATATCACCATTATGCATGGGAATGTGTATTATTCTCCCTAAAAATGTTTCAACCTTATAACTAGAAAAGTAAATCTGCTGGGGAAAAAAAGCCCTCTAGTGTATTGTTTAGATAGACCATAACTTATTTTTGGATTATCCACTACTTGAATTAGTTGGAGAACAGCTTTCTTTTATTAAGGTGACCAATGCTTTTCAAAATAATATTGGCATCATCTGATGGCTTGTTAGAAATGTTGACCCTTGGCCAGGCATGGTGGCTCAACGCCTGTAATCCTAGCACTTTGGGAGGCCAAGGTGAGTGGATCACCTGAGGTCAGGAGTTCAAGACCACCCTGGCCAATATGGTGAAACTGTCTCTACTAAAAATACAAAAATTAGCTAGGGGTGGTGGCGGGTGCCTGTAATCCCAGCTACTTGGGAGGCTGAGGCAGGAGAATTGCTTGACCCTGGGAGACAAAGGTGGCAGTGAGCCAAGAGTGTGCCACTGCCCTCCAGCCTGGGTAACAGAGCAAGACTCTGTCTCAGAAAAAAAAAAGGAAATGTTGACTCTCAAACTCTACTGAATCAGAACCCTCATTTTTAAAAAGATTCAAAAACAATTTGCAGGCACATTAAAGTCCAAGAAGTGCTGTTACAGATTATGAATGGCATTGTCACCTCCGCAAGACAGTGCTGATGCAGCCCCTCAGTAAGTGCTTGTTGAATTTAATGCATATAATTCACTCAATCTAGATTCAAAAAATGAAACAAGTATTTCAGGAGGGTAGTGATAACAGCAGTAATCAAGGGAACTACCTGCTTCTTCGTAATTCTTTCATAGCTATCTCGATGTCACACAATTACCCATCTTTCCTTCCAGATGCATCTTTCAGTCTGATTCTGTCCATGCTGGATGGTCATTTGGATGTCTTGTGAATACAGTAGATATACACACGTATGTGTATGGATGAGAGAGCAACAGAATTAAAACAAATCAACATAGTATATGAGTTTAGGGAGTAATTAGATTTTGATTAGTCAAGGATGCAATCTTTTGTAATATTGTAATATATAAGGTAACTAAAAAATAAAAATATGGGGAGATGATGATATAAAAAATTCCAGCAAAAGGTAAGAAAGGAAAAGGAACATAAAACAGTTGGAACAAATAGATTGTTAGTGTTCATTTATAGATACAGCTCAACCACATACTCTTTACAAGAGATAAACCTAAAATACAAGGAAACAGAAGAAGGTAAAGGTAAAAAGATGGACAAAAGACATACTATACAAAAATTGATGCAGAGAAGGCTTGGTGTAGTCAGACTGATAACAGATAAAGCAAAAAGCTTTACTGGAAATAAAGAGGGCAGTTTATAATGATAAAAGGTATTATTCATCAGGAAGGCATAACAACCCTGAATTTATATTATCCAGTATAACACTTTAAGTAGGAGATTTTTAATACATTGTTGTTGGTAACTGATAGAACAAGATGAGACCAAAAATTTAAAAAAAATACCTATATAAGACAGCATACTTAATAAAATTAAACCTTTGATGAGGCTGACCATGAAGAAAGAGAAGACCTCATTAACCGGTGTTGAGGTGAAGAGGATATCACAAAAGCTTATGAGAAGATATTATAAAAACTTGATGTCAGTCCATTTGAAATTTAGATGAAGTTAGACATACTATTAGAAAACTACAACTTAACAGACACAGCAGGAAATAGAAAATCTGAATAGTCCTATTAAACATGATCCTTAATGGAAAGAGCTACCCACTGGTTTTGAAATCTTTGGGATTTACAAAAGAAAAAAAAACAAAAAACAAAAAAACGGAAACTACCCACAAGCAAAACTCCTGGTCCAGAAGGTTTCACCAGTGAATCTACCACACACACATAAAATCATGACCAAATTGCATTCCAGAAATAGAAAAATTTTTTTGTTTGTTTTCACAGGATCTTGCCCTGGGCTAGAGTGCAAGTGGTACAATCATGGCTTACTGCACCCTCCTCCTCCTGGGCCCAGGTGATCCTCTCACCTCAGCCTCCTGAGTAACTGGGACTATAGGCATGTGCCACCACACCCTACTAATGTTTTAATTTTTTTGTAGAGATGGGGTCTCACTATGTTGTCTAGGCTGGTCTCGAACTCCTGGGCTCAAGTGATTTTCCCACCTTGGCCTCCAGATTGCTGGGAGTACTGGTGGGAACCACCATGCTTGGCTCGAGGAAAGTCGTTTATCATTTCAAAAATCAATCAGCGTCATTCACCACATTAACAGAGTAAATCAGAAAGGTCATCTCATTTCAGTAGATACAGAAAGAGCATTTAATAAAAGTCAGCATCCATTCATGAGGAAAAGGTCTTAGAAAACTAGCAGTAGAAGGAAACTTTGTTAATCTGGGAATAGTATCTGTTAAAAACCTGCAGCAACCATAATACTGGAGAAATGTTGAAAGCTTTGTTTCCAAGAAAGCTGTATTTCCAAGATTGAGAATATGTGAGAGTAGTGGCTGTTACCTCCTTTTTAAATCATCACTGTACTAAAGGTCCCAGCAAGTAGAATAAGGCAAGGGAAAGAATAAGGATTGGAAAGGAAAAATAAAATTGTTCAGATGCTCACTAGCCACATGTGGCTATTTGCTACATTACTGATACAGGTAAATCCATCATTGCAGAAAATTCTGTTGGGCACCACCATTCTATAGAGATCGATTCAATGCAATTTCAATTTCAACATCTCAACATGGGTTTGTTTTGGTGGATTTGATGGGGTGAATCAGGAACTTACATGGAATAGCCAAACTTACTTACTTTTTTTTTTTTTTTAGAGGTGAGGTCTCTGTTACCCAGGCTGGAACACATACAGTGGCACAATCATAGCTCACTGCAGCCTTGAAATCTTGGGCTCAGGCAATCCTCCCACCCGAGCCTCCTGAGTATCTGGAACTACAGGTGTGCGTCACCATGCCCGGCTTTTTTTTTTTTTCTTACAGAGATGAGGTGGTGGTGTGTTTCCCAGGCTGGTCTCAGACTCCTGGGCTCAAGTGATTCCCGCCTCGGCCTCCCAAAGCCCTGGGATTACAGGCATGAGCCCCTGCGCCTGGCCTGCCAAAACATTCTTGAAGAACAGAATTTCCTGTTGGATCTTAAAATTTTTAAAGCTATTGTAATTTAGGTAGTGTCCAGTTCTTGAAAACAGACCTAGGTAGGTAAGTCTGTATCCGGTAGAACAGAATAGGGAGTCCAAAACTAGATCCAAGCATAAAGGGAAATGTGATTTATGATAAAGATGGGGTTACAGAGCAGTGGAGAATGTTTGTCTTTTAAATAATTGGTTAAGGATCAATTGGATGTTAATTTGGAGGGGGAAATGAAACTTGATTCCTGTTTTACACAGAAGTCAAATGCAAATGGATTTTGCATTTAGATGTGAGAGACAAAGCCCAATGTTTAGAAGGTAATAGATTTTTTTCATGACTTTGATATAAGGAAAAATTTCTTAGACTCCAAAAGTACAGTACTAATTGTAAAGCAAAAGTTGATAAAATTAAGAACTTTTATTCATCAAAATATACCATTAAGAGAGTGACAAGGCAAGCTGCCTGTAACCAATAGGGGCTCACTCATATTCAGAATATGTATTTTTAAAAATCCTAGAAATTTGTAAGAAATGGGCTTACAATTCAGTAGAAAAAATAGAAAAGCAACCTGAATGTACGTTTCACGATGTGATGTATAAGTGGCCAATACACATGCAAAAATGCTCAGAGTCACTAGGAAAATGCAAATTAAAACCACGCTGGAGTACCACAGCACAAATACACTTAGCATAATGGCTGAAATTAGACTGATGATTGCATGCCATAGTGAAGGAGTGGAGCGTGAGAATTTTTCATAAACTGCTAGTGGATAAATTGATTGGAACAAAAAAAGACCGGAAAAACAACAGGACAGCATCTCTGTGTATACCAAACGATGCATAACAAGAAGCTTACAAGTGGCAGTGTTCATAGTAGCCCCAAACTGGAAATAATCCAGGTGGCAGTCAGTAGTGGAATGGATAAATTATCATTTGTCCATATTATTGTAAAGCAAGGTAATGGATAAACTACAGTTTATAGGCATAAGATGAAGTAAACAATTCTACTCTGTTACATTAGTTTGTACTTGCCATGCTGTAAATATATACCTGAGACTGGGCAATTTATAAAGAAAGGAGGTTTAGTTGGCTCATGGTTCTTTCTTCAGCCTGTACAGGAAGCGTGAAAGCCTCTGGGGAGGCCTCAGGAAAACTTTCGATCATGGCAGAAGGCATTGGGGAAGCAGGCATGTCTTACATGGCCTGCAAAGTCAGGCAAAAGGGGGAGGTGCCACACAGTTTTAAACAGCCATTTTTCGTGAGAACTCTTATCATGAGGATAGCACTAAGGGGGATGGTGCTAAACCATTAGAAACCACCCTCATAATCCAATAACCTCCTATCAGGGCCCTCCTCCAATATTGGGGATTACAGTTCAACATGAGAATTAGGCAGGACACAGATCCAAACTGTATCACCTGCTCATATGAAAACATCACGCCTGTAATCCTAGCACTTTGGGAGGCTGAGGTGGGTGGATCATGAGGTCAGGAGATCGAGACCATCTGGCTAACATGGTGAAAGCCTATCTCTACTAAAAATACAAAAAATTAGCCCATCGTGGTGGTGGGCACCTGTAGTCCCAGCTACTCGAGAGGCTGAGGCAGGAGAATGGCGTGAACCCGGGAGGCGGAGCTTGCAGTGAGCCGAGATTGTGCCACTGCACTCCAGCCTGGGTGACAGAGCAAGACTCTGTCTCAAAAATAAATAAATAAATACAAATCTGGTTTTGGAGGTCAGGATAGTAGTAACTTTTAAGGAAGAGGAAGGAGGTGTAGGTTAGAAAGGGTCATAGAGTGGTGTGGTGGGTTTCTGGGATGCTGGCCATTTTTTCCCCGTTTTGTGACACAGATTGATTTTATGATAGTAATTTAAGCTTTGTGTTAATGATTTTTATACTCTTTTCTACAATATTGCACTAAATAAGTTTAAACATAGTATAGAACAGTGACATGGATAATAAAAACAGAAGCTAACATTTTTATAAAAAGTGTTCGGTGTGTGTCACAGGTTTCATTCTGTGTACCTGTTGGTGGTATCTCATTTAAACTTTGTAACAAGGAATAGAGTCAGTATAGTAATACCTCTGCTTCATAGATAGGGAATCTAAGGCTTTGAATGGTTAAGAAATTTGCCAGTCACAGCCTTAGTCTTTTACTGTTTATAAGAACTTTTTATATATTAAGGACCTCAATTCTTTTTATTTATATTCATTCCTACCTTTTTCTTTTTAGTGTTCAGATTTAAAAGCCCTCATCACCCCAAATATTTGAATTTAGATTTTCAATGTTTTGCTTTTACAAACAACACCAGGATAAACATGCTTGGCATCTTTGTGCCATCATTGATTATTGCCTTAGTGTAAGTTTGTAGAAGTTCTTTTAAAAAGTGAACAAGGTTGTTCTACAGAATTGAATGAATGTGTTTTTGACTATGAATGATGAAATGTTTAGAAAAGTTGTCCATCTTTCATCACAGTTGTACTGTCCTTTTACTTATTTAATAAACATTATTAATCATGTAGATTGGGAAAGTTAAGGACCTTACTGTAATGGAGAGAGACAGAAGAGAATCTAAAGTCTGAAAGCAATGCTAGGGGCAGTTGACATTCCAGCTTTAGCAGGGGTGGAGGACTTAAGATTTGTATTTTAGAAAGGTCACTTTAGCCATGTTATTGGGTAGATCCAGAATTGCAAATAAAATAAAGACAGCTATTAGGAATCTGTTTTGATAATCTTAAGTGAGATATGTGGTGATGTAGATGAAAAGGTTGTGTTTGAGTGTTCTGTTAGGAGAGGGAATGAGCAAGATTGGGCCTCTGTGAGGGAAGAACTCTAACATGACTGCCAGAGTGTTGATTCTCGTTGACTGGGTAGGAAATGGTGTCATTCCCTGTGGTGGAAAGTAGAGGTGGAACTTATGTTTGGGGAGCTTTGTTCTCTTTGTTTTGCAGAGTCTGTGCCACATTCAGGTAGAGATGGTATGCTCCACAAGATGGGCACTGGCCCCATGAGCCTTTACTGCACATTGACTGTGTGTTACTCTACAGTACTTGCAGATAACATTGGGCCATTTATTAATTGCCAGAGCTGTTCTGAGTATGTTGTATGTATTAAAGCACTAAACCTTCATAACAACCTTTTCAGGTAGGTATTATTATCATTATCAGGATATTAGGTATGCATGGCCATACAGCTGGTCACCGGTAGCTCTGGGATCTCCAACCCCAGCAGCCTGGCTGAGAGTCTGTGCCCTTCACTGTTGGACCACCATTATTGTGTGTGTTGAAAATGGTAGAAGTCAGAAGTATTTTGCTACTGAGTGGTATGGTCGGTTGTGTTGTGGCTGTTAGCTGGTTCATTCAGGAGGACAGGCACAAGTATTTTGAATCTAGGCGTTCTTGCTGACCAAGGTTTTAGGCTTTAGTCTGTGATTACAAATTTGGTTGAATTTAAGAAAAATCTTTTTCTTATCCTTTTCTTAAAGAATTACCTTTTATTAGATACCAATACTTTTATGGACCAAAGTGTTAATTTTTCATTTCCGCCACGGATATCATGATCATGGTTCATCCTACCCGTGGGATAATTATTGGCTATTCTTTCTTTGTGGTGAGCTTGCCAGGTCTACATTCCCTTAGGACTATTTGAAAGGTGCAGAGAAATCCAGCGACCTTGGGTTGAGAAGTTTAGTTCTGTGTTTTATGTTTGTTTTCCTGTTTTTATACCCAACCTTTGATTGCCTGTGTCAGTGGAGAGCACCATAAGGTTTCACCTGGCTTGGGGGATGCTGGCGATGTTGTTTGCCGTAAACCTGGCAGCAGGTGCAAAATAGCATCTCAGAAATGTTCCTTTGAGTTGGTTTGTGAGGAGCTGGTCTGTTGGAGAAGTTCCTCAATAATTAAAAGATTACTTATTTAACTTGTATTATGGTTCTTAATTGATGAAAATCTCGTAGGTGAAAGTAAGTCTTAAAGGTTGTTGCTGTTGCTTTACAAAAAGATTTTCTGAAGATTTTATCAATACAGGTTTATATTCATTTTAATCAATATGGATCTTTTATACCATTAAAAACATAACTGTTGTGTTGAGTAACATATACCTGTTTGTAGTTAGAAAAGTTTTTTAATATTGAATATCCTAAAGTTCTTATTTAAGGAGCCATTAGATATGTCAAATTATACAAACATTAGGATATGAATATTTCCTTTAAACCTCACTTATCTTCTTGTAGGAGGAGAGACTTCAGCATGCAAACCTTCATCTGTTCGGCTTGCACCGTCATTTTCATTCCATGCTGCTGGCCTTCAGATGGCTGGACAGATGCCCCATTCACATCAGTACAGTGACCGTCGCCAGCCAAACATAAGTGACCAACAGGTTTCTGCCTTATCATATTCTGACCAGATTCAACAACCTCTAACTAACCAGGTAAGTTCATGGAGTATCGGAAATGACTATTGGAATGTCAGTTTATTCCTTAAGAATGTTGGAATACTAAGTAGGCAAAGTGCTTTAATGGCTTTCAGTTTTACATGCAACGTGGGATTATGGATTGGGAAAACATGATGTTAAGAAGTTTGCATTAAATTTTTTTTTTTTGATTTTTACTTGTATTTCACTTAAACACTCATAAACATAACCACAGTCTCTCATTCTGTAATAGAAAGGGGAAAAGTTATTTCTGAAGAATATTAAAGGATCTTAAGGAAAAAGCTTATTTTTATGGAAAGGTGGCTAAGTTAAAACCGTTACAGGAAAGCAAGTCAGATTCCATTACAGCAAACTTACAGAACGAATTTTGTGTTATTTTAAACTACCTTTCTACACATTTGTAAAAATAAATACAAAACTCCTTAAAATTCAAAAGAGATGTATGCAAATTAACCGTGCTATTTATTCTCATATTCAGACAGGCTATTCACCATTTTTCTATGAAGTGAATGGTGTAAATAGAATACATGCTGAACTCTTGGTACTCACACACACATACGCATGCATATATATGTATGTGTATGTATTTTTAATATCTTTCTAAATTAACTGCACCGTCTACGTTGAGTTTTGGTTTGGGAGACTTAATAGCTGTAGTTGTGTGAAAGTTTCTTGCCCCACGGATATTTGATGTGTGATGAGCACTGAAAATGGCTGCTTTTCCATGGACTTAGAAATTTGGTTTGCCATTCTTTTGTTTAGGTCTTTTAATATATTGTGTGAGGATAAAAGAGTTGGGAGATTTAAAAGTATGTCTTTTCCTGGTGTCTTGTTTATATTAAAACGTGTTTGTAATAAAATTTTGCTAGTAGGCTGACATAATGTTTAAAATATATAACATGTTAACATTCACAGTTAAATAGTTATAATAAGATGAATTTTGGCAGGACTTAAGATTTTCTTTTATGTAGTGAATTGATTTCAGTTTAGCTGTGTGTTGGGACAGTTGTTCAGAATGTCCAAGTTTAGGAAGTGTTTAATTGTGTACCAGAAGAAGACTGCCTGGAAATCTAACACGATGATCCATTTGCACTTTGAGGAAACCAAGTTGATTCAGATTAATTTTCCCGCTTGTTCAAAAGCAGCCTGTCAGGCAGAGTGCTGTTTTTAATGTGTTTCACAGCTGAAAGGACTGCGCTCTCATTTGTGACTTTTCCGTGTGTGAGCAGGAGACTGTGGGGTCCAGCCCGGGCTTCCTTCTTCTTAGATACAGTGCTCTTTCAGGTCTAACCTCTGGTGTCTACAGCGGGCTAGGAAAACTTCCAGTCCTTTAAAGTCATTTTTATCATTATATTATTTTAGTAAATAATTTAATTAGCAAAGCACCTATTTTTATATCCAACTAACATCTTATGTGCATTTGGATCATATAAAATAAGAGATATTTCACTTACTATTTCTGTTTTAAGCTATGAAATACTTTTAAAGATTTGTGTGATGTAAAAAGACTATCTTTAAAGTAATAATACTCAGCCAAATATTTCTGCCAAAATCCAAAAATTCCTGGGCCTAATAAGGGAGTCATATTAGAGGATGCCTTTCCTGTAACTAAAAGTGTAGGCTGTGTATTAAGTGGCATAGTCTAGTCATAGGACCTGGCTTCAAGGTCTCCGCCGGCTCATGATCTGGTTGTAGGATTTGAGTCAGGTTATTTGTACCCTTCATATCTGTTCCTTGGGTGTCAAATTGGCACCTCCGACTAGAACCCCCAACACATACAAAGTACCTTTTAGCTATAAACTTACTGTAATTTCATTATTTAATTTCCATTGTTTCTTGTTAATCATCCTATCAGATGTCTTTTAAAAGAGAAATAGAGCGCAAGTAGGTGTAGAAGAGGATGACTGATGTTTGGAATGCTGAGTCTCTGGGCTATTCTAGTTTTCACAATATCTTTCATAGTTCTTAAATTCTGGTACCCTGGATATGTGTTATAGATGCTATTCAGCTTTATTAATGCTCTCAAAATAACAAGAAAGGCAGAATACAGTGTTTCTGATTCTTCATTATATAGGAAAACAGGAGGTAAATATACAGAAAGTGAAATAGGTATTATAATGGAAAACAGTTTTTGAAAGGAGTCCTAGAGCTTATACTAAAGAATCTTTTCAGGACAAAAGTTAATTATTGTTTTAGCTCTTATAACTGATCTAAGCAGGTTTGTAATCTGGGTGAAGTAAAAGGAGCAAGAGATGTGAGCATCGAGGGCGTGCTGTTTCTAGCTCCTGGAGGCAGATAGCTGAGGCAGCAGGAGGAGGTCACCTCAACTTCCCTTTTATTAGGTTACTTGCCTTGCAAAAGGGGTCATTCCTGCAGCTTGGTGAGCTCCTGGGTCCTCTGAACACCATGTACTTAACTTTTTGCTGTAGAAGGTAGAAGGGAGCTTGCTCTATTACTGTACATTCTCTTGACTGGCTAGCAGAAGCAGGAAGTAGAGAAAGTGTCAGATGCTTAGGGTTGGCCTTGAGTGTTAGTATAGATGTATAAGTAGGTATTTGGAAAAGCTGCTTTCTAATTCTGGATATGTACTAATGGCATCACAGTGTTCCAAAAGAAAAATTCGGTTAATATGAAATCACAATGAAAGCATAGGGAGTATTACTTGCTTTGTAGATATTTATTTGTTCTTTCCATGTATTTTGAGCATCTCAATGCAGGGTGTTGTTTGAAGCATGAAATACAAACAGCTTGGCCTTGTAGGCAGAGTATGACCAGTTGTGGAAAAGATTAGCAACATTTTGTGAAGTGCTAAGCACACAGCACACACTAATATTGAGTGCAGAAATTTGATCATGTAACTCATATTTATATCCTATTTTGTATATGTACTGTATATTTGAAATTTTTTTTTGATTGTATGTGATTTTGGCGTTTTTGAGTGAGCATCATTACTCCTGGATGTAGTCACTGATTCTTTTTTCAGATGTTTGAAATACCAGTGGAACTGTAAAGGGGCAAGTTAAAAACTTAAAGACATTCACAGGTTTTTTATGTAACTAATTTTAATAAATGCCTGTGCTTATTTTAGGCATACCTCAATTACTTTGCTCAACAAGTAGCCTAAAAATGACTGCTAAGAGGGTAGACTAGAGGCGTAACATTGATAGGGAGCTTCTGGCAAGAGTGTCCTTGTTAAGAGCCTGGGGTTAGGCATGGACATCTTCAGCTACGATATTATAGTAGCTGCACTACGACAATATTTCGGACCACCCGGATGATGATTTTCCTGTTCTTTAACTGGCTCTGGGATCTTGGTCAAGTTCTTTAACATTGGAGACTCTGGTTTCTCATGTGTAAAATGGTCACAGGAATGGTATTTAACTCCCTTGAGATTGTTGAGGGGATTACATGGAAGACTTGTAAAAATATGCATGCTAAAAACATGTTGTTCAGTAAATACCTGCTACTGTTATTGTTACTTTATTATTAAGTTATTCAGTTGACTCTACCAATGACTTATACTTCCTATCAACTTTTATTATAGCGGTAATGAAGCATTGCACTGATTCAGATTTTGTGAAACCTCACATTTAGGCTACACTCCACCAGCCCAAGAAAGGGGCTTACTGAATAAACTACCTGCATGAAAACAATGCTGGGAACTTAAATTAAAAAAGAAAAGACATTTAAAGGAAACCTTTCATCACCCTAAATGCTTACAGCATTCATTCACAAAAAAACTGACATGTTTATTACCCATATTAATTTATGCATGAAGTCCTTAAGGAATAGTATAAAAATATTCTGTGAACTTAGCATTAGCTACTGTTTAGAAAAGTAAGACTATCTATTTGAAAAACTAAATAATTCAGATCATCTTAATTCTGATGATTTTTGTCAGACAAATAGTTACAATCACCAAGAGTTCCCCCCCCCCCTTCAACCTTATTTGGAATTTTAAGAAGCACAGGACCTTGAGAAGAGATAGTGTTATTTCAGTAAATGGGTGAATTTGCCCTCTGGGTAACAACTTTTTAGAGTTTGAGTATACATGCAGAAGAAACCAGTGTTAATGTTGATTCATGATAAAGTGCACGTAGGTAAATGCTCTAACAATTCTATCTTTTCAGACCACATGGATGGTGATTTTTCCTGTTCTGTCCACTGGGACAAACCTCCCCTCTTCTCTTTTTTGGTGTGGGTTAGGTTAACAATTATACCATGACTCCACACATTTTTGTGAGGTCTTAGTATGATGTGTTTACTGTCACTCTGCCCCTCCGATTGACCCGAGTGTCCTTGGAGAGATGTTGTGTCAGGGTCTTCGGCTCATTTCCCAGCACAAATGTCCAGAAGAGTTGGGCAGGAACACAAAGATGGGCCAGGGGGAATGGCTGTGACCACCTTGATGGAAATAATTGGTTTTGAGGATCTGTTGATTGCAAGAACCCCCATTGGGAACCTTTCAACTGAGGCATGACACTTGCTGGAGCAGTGGCACTCGGACAGCAATCCAGGATCATTGACGCTAGCCACAGCACTCCTGGGGTGTGTGTAGAGGGGGTGCAGGCCCCTGCTCTGTCATCTGTTGTAATTTCTGTGGAAACGGTCTAGCAGGATGCTCACAGTGGAACCCCTCATTGCCTGTCAGATGGTGTCGAGAGCCATGAGTTGGGATCAGGGAAGGGGACTGTGAGGGCAAGCCTTGGTTAGGGGCAGATATTTGTCATAGGGCAGCAGGGTCTGGAGACATTAGGAGCTGAATTTCTTCTTGTTAGGAGCAGTTGGAGGGAATGGTGCTCTGCTGCCAGCCTCCTTTTTTGGTGCCAGCTGGGTCCTGAAATCCTATGTTAAGGAAGCTGAAAGTTGCCTCTGAGGGCTGGGTTTATCTTTGTCTGCTAGTTGTGAACCTGGTCAGGTTTTAGGAATAATTCAGAAAAAAATTTTCTTTGGGCTAATTGTGTGGTAGAGAAGCCCTCGTGGGCAGCATCCTTTGTGTCTCCTAGATTGGCGTATGTCTGCATTTCCACCACTTTAAATTTGGCGGAATAGGGTCAAAGCCTCAGGCAGCTGGGCATATTATCTTCTAATTTCATTTATTTGTTCTAGTGGTTGTCTTTATTGGAATCCACATGAAAGGGAACTTTGAAGAGAATGTATAATCATCTAATGTAGCTGTCTTTAAAAAAGTAGATACATGCAGGTTACAGAAGAGGGAATTTATATCTTATAGTTAAAGTACTAGTCTTTTCTGTCTATTTAAGGTGATGCCTGATATTGTCATGTTACAGAGGCGGATGCCCCAAACCTTCCGTGACCCAGCAACTGCTCCCCTGAGAAAACTTTCTGTTGACTTGATCAAAACATACAAGCATATTAATGAGGTAAGACTTGATTTGTTATAATAACGTCTATCTTGCAATACGTCATTGAGAAAAAAAGTATGACCTATTTACCCTAAACTTTTTTCATTCCCAGTTAATTGTCATATTGATGATTATTATGAAGACTAATGATTTAGAAATAATATGATTACAACTATGTAAAAGATATATTAACAAGGACTGCAGAGTATAAAGATAATTGTGGATGACTTGATTTTTTTAAGGTTGTATTTAATATACTGTTATTTTTTTTAATTTTTATTTATTTTTTGTTTTTCTTTTTTATTTCATTTGAGTTACTTCTATAATAACTCTTATTCAAAACAAGAAAGGGGAATAAGGACTCTAAAAGTATATATGTGTTAGAATTTTTGCTTGAATTTTTATATATTTGTTTCTGCTTTTGCCAGGGGTGTCAGGAAGCTCTGAAATATGTTTAATACCTAGTTATAGGCATTTGGCCTAGTTTATTTGATCTATCTATATTTCTGTGATTTTATTGTCTTTTAACTTTTTATATGTGTTCTTTTATCTATATCTTTTTATGTTAAGATGTCCAGAAGCTTTTTTGTTGTAAGTAAATAAGATAAAAAACAGACACAGCACTTTGAATTCCTTGCCTGTACTTGGTGTCTTGCCGCCGAAACTTTTTCTGGCGTCTTGGACCATTGGCTTCATTGCCATTTGCTTGTGGCTTCAACTCTGTCTCCAAAGTTAATTATTAAAGGAGCATTTCTGGAGAAGAATCCATGCTTTCTTTCCTCTTCTAGTGGGAGCCCTGCACCCTTTCATGTTGAAGGCTTGTCCTTTGCAGCTTTAGAGCTGCTTAGCTGAAAAGTAAAAAGATGTTCTTAGGTACATGCAAATTTTATAGCAATTTAATGTTATTTAATGACAGTATTACTACATTACAGTGGCAGTGTGGCAACATAAAATTAGAATGAACTCTGTGAGGAACATTTCTGAGTTAGATTTTGTACACATATATATATTATAAACATGTTCCAGACTAGCTTGTGATTATCTGAATATATCTGATAAATTGTTGATAACAGTATATTAATTTCAGTTTGTTATTATCTGATAAATTGTTAACAAAGCTGCAGTTAAACTGTCGTTAACAGTAGCTTTGTTGGAGCTTGTTTTTAAGTGTCTTACCACCTTATAAAGTAGACTTTTTCTGATGTTATTCCATGCAGTGTAATGTATAATTTCGCCAAAGTTAGTTTACCGATTACCTGGACTGTTTCCTAGTTCGTCTAGTATTTTTTTTTACTGGTCTTAGAAACATTGTTTTTGTTTTTTTTTTTGAGATGGAGTCTTGCTCTTTCACCCAGGCTGGAGTGTACTGGCGCGATCTCGGCTCACTGCAACCTCCGCCTCCCGGGTTCATGCCTTTCTCCTCCCTCAGCCTCCTGAGTAGCTGGGACTACAGGCACCCGCCCCTACGCCCGGCTAATTTTTTGTATTTTTAGTAGAGACGGGGTTTCACCGTGTTAGCCAGGATGGTCTTGATCTCCCGACCTCGTGATCCGCCTGCCTCGGCCTCCCAAAGTGCTGGGATTACAGGCGTGAGCCACCACGCCCGGCCCAGAATCAGTGTTAAAGAAAATAACTCAGCCTGTGATTAACCATAGGCGTATGGTCTTTGGGAGTGGGGGCTAAGAGGCCATAGCTGTTTTTCATTAATCATTATATTTTTATAGGTTTGAAAACTGGGCATGTCTCAGAGGGCCTATTTATTTTAGTAAAACATCACTTTGTTTACATTTAAACTTATTTTAAAAATATGTGGCCATAAAATCAAATATAAATAAATTCATGCAAGTTACAGAAGAGGGCATTTATATCAATACATTCCCTTTATATCCCAAATATAAAGTTGGGATTGACTGGAAGGGGACATGAGAGAACTTGAACTTGAGGGACATGAAAATGTTACTTGGCTGTTTGGCATTTGGTAACTTTTGTCAAAATTCCTCATGTTGAACTCTTAAGATCCGTGCCACCTCACTGTATATAAATTATACTTCAATTTAACAAATAAATATAAACCAGGTCGTTTTACTTTTCTTGAATGGCATACTTTGGACAAGTCACTTAACATTTTTTATTTACAAAGTCTATAAACAGTGTAACTATAATGAATTTCACTGTAGAATTTTTTTCATTGGTTAGATCAGTGTTATTTTCTAACTCAAATGTCAGCTGTAGAAAATAGATGTGTCTCAATATACTCTGATAATGCCCTTCCTCACAGTGATTTAAATTTTACAGTTAACACTATGTATTCTCATTTCAGGTTTACTATGCAAAAAAGAAGCGAAGACACCAACAGGGCCAGGGAGACGATTCTAGTCATAAGAAGGAACGGAAGGTTTACAATGATGGTTATGATGATGATAACTATGATTATATTGTAAAAAACGGAGAAAAGTGGATGGATCGTTACGAAATTGACTCCTTGATAGGCAAAGGTTCCTTTGGACAGGTAATTTAATGGAAAATGCTGAATTTCATTAGTTAGAAAGAACTTCTTAGTGAATCTTGTTAACAGCCCTTCCCTCAAGAGTGTACTTTTAATATTTGCAAATAGAGCTCAGCAGTGGATATGCAAGTATTTGGATGACCATAATTCTTTAAAGGTAGTGATACTGCATCAGTAATAAAAACTCCTTAGACTTCTAAAAACTTTTATGGCTACCGAGTACTTATTTTACTAATGACTGGTGAATTTTAATCACTTAATAGATAGTATTGCCTCTTTGTTATGTGCCTTGTATAGTCGGTAGATGATTGTTAATTACATATGCTAGAGATATTTACCTTCTTGTCTGATAGACCACTTCAAAGAGAAAAGAATTACCATGTTCAGGTGGCACAGTGGGAGGCCACTCACTTTTCAGGAGGCTTTGGAAAGCTGAGGGTTGTTCCCTGGCTTTTTCTCCCACTTCATGTTGTAACTGTACCAGACCTCTAAGCAGGCAGGCAGTCTTAGTCTCTTGTATCAGTCGCACTAAAACCAAGAGTTTTGGGTCTTTCTCCTTGTACTTTATTTATTTATTTAGAGACAGACTTGCACTCCTATCACCCAGGCTGGAGTGCAGTGGTGCACTCTCGGCTCACTGCAACTTCCATTTCCCAGGTTCAAGTGATTCTCATGCCTCAGCCTCCCAAGTAGCTGGGATTACAGGTGTGTGCCTGTAACCACACCTGGCTTTTTGTATTTTTAGTAGAGACAGGGTTTCACCATGTTGGCCAGGCTGGTCTCAAACTCCTGACCTCAGGTAATCCACTCACATTGGCCTCCCAAAGTGCTGGGATTTCAGGCGTGAGCCACCATGCCTGGCCTCCTTTTGTATTTTTAAAAAGATTTTTTCGGGTCGGGTGTGGTGACTCACACCTATAATCACAGCACTTTGGGAGTCTGAAGCAGAAGGATCATCTGAGCCCAGTAATTCCAGAACAGCCTGGGCAACATAGCAAGACCTTGTCTCTATTTAAACAAAAAAAAATGTTAGGGGGATCTCTGGCTGTGGTCCCCCAGCTGTTCCCAGTTGTAAGTCCTGCTGTCACATTGAGTCACAGAGCTGTGTTTTGTTTGAAGTGTGATTTGCTGATAATCCCATTCTCCGCTGCCTTGCAACCCTTGTGGAATGAGATGGTTATTAATCTGCAGTCCAAACTTTTGACTTTTCAATGAAGAGGATAGAATGGGAATCAAAATGACTTTTCCTAAATTGCCTTTTGTTGTTTTTTGTTTTCTTAAACTATGCAATCTGCATGTGCTTGCTTCTCTGTTCCTGCCCTGAGAGAACACAAAATACATGCTCCTTTTTAACGTGTGAGGAAAAAGTCATCATGCTTAAAACAGAAAGTGTACTGTATTATCAGGGGAAATTCAGCCAGATATCAGGCAAAATTCACCCCAGATATTTCATGTAGGTTCTTTTCTGTTTTCCCTAAGCGTCGGCCGGTTTGAGAAATAAAGGGACAGAGTACAAAAGAGAGATATTTTAAAGCTGGGCGTCTGGGGGAGACATAACATGTCGGTAGGTTCTGTGATGCCCCACAAGCCGCAAAACCAGCAAGTTTTTGTTAGGGATTTTCAAAGGGGAGGAGTGTACAAATAGGGTGTGGGTCACAGAGATCACATGCTTCACAAGGTCATAGAATATCACAAGGCAAATGGAGGCAGGGCCAGATCACAGGACCACAGGACAGGGGCGAAATTAAAATTGCTAATGAAGTTGCGAGCACCATTGTCATTGATAACATCTTATCAGGAGACAGGGTTTGAGAGCAGACAACCGGTCTGACCAAAATTTATTAGGCGGGAATTTCCTTGTCCTAATAAGCCTGGGGGCGCTATGGGAGACTGGGGCTTATTTCATCCCTACAGTCTCAACCATAGAAGATGGCCACACCCAAGGGGGCCATTTCAGAGACCTACCCTCTGGGGCACATTCTCTTTCTCGGGTATGTTCCTTGCTGAGAAAAAGAATTCAGTGATATTTCTCCCATTTGCTTTTGAAGGAAGAGAAATATGGCTCTGTTCCGCCCAGGTCACCGGTCAGAGTTTAAGATTATCTCTCTTGTTCCCTGAACATTGCTGTTATCCTGTTCTTTTTTCAAGGTGCCCAGATTTCATATTGTTCAAACACACATGCTCTACAATTTGTGCATTTAACACAATCATCACAGGGTCCTGAGGCGACATACATCCTCCTCAGCTTACAAAAATGATGGGATTAAGAGATTAAAGACAGGCATAGGAAATCACAAGGGTATTGATTGGGGAAGTGATAAGTGTCCATGAAATCTTCACAATTTATGTTTAGAGATTGCAGTAAAGACAGGCATAAGAGATTATAAAAGTATTAATTTGGGGAACTAATAAATGTCCATGAAATCTTCACAATCCACATTCTTCTGCCATGGCTTCAGCCGGTCCCTCCGTTCGGGGTCCCTGACTTCCTGCAACACTGTATGTCATTAGCAGCCACAGGTCTAAATCCAGAAAAATAAACGTGTAAGCAAATATGAACATTTGTGTTAGACCTGTGTCACTCCAGAGTGGCCCTGCCAGTCCCTGATGTCACGTGTATATGTCTTCCCATGATTTGAAAGAATTTTGGTAATTACACATAATCCAGGGACTTTTTCCTTGAATTATAACCTCTTTTTCTTCTGAGGGGTTTTTCAGTGCTTTGGGAGTCCTATGTTTTTTATGTTTTGTTTTTTGTTTTATTTTTAAGAGACAGGGTCTCACTGTATCAGCCTGGCAGGAGTGCAGTGGAGTAGTGATCATGGTTCACTGCCTCAACCTCTTGGGCTCAAGTGATCCTCCCGCTTCAGCCTCTAGAGTAGCTGGGACTACAGGCACATGCCACCATGCCTGGCTAATTTGTTGTTTTTTTGTAGAGGAGAGGTCTTACTGTGTTGCCCAGGCTGGTCTTGAACTCGTGGGCTCAACCAGTCCTCCCATCTCAGCTTCCCACAGTGCTGAGATTATAGGCCTGAGCCACCACACCTGGCCTGGGAGTCCCTCTTGATTAAGGTCTTCTGTTAGTCCGAAGCAGCTTCTCTGTCAGCCTCTTAAGGAAACGCATTTGTGAGGCCCAGTCCTTAACTAAGGGTGTGAATACCCTCTACTGGTTCCCAACCGGGCTACACAGCAGGAGGTGAGTGGTCAGCAAGCATTACCGCCTGAGCTCTGCCCCGTCAGATCAGCAGCAGCGTTAGATTCTCAAAGGAGCTCAAACCCTATTGTGAACTGTGCATGCAAGGGACCTAGGTTCTGTGCTCCTTATGAAAATCTAATGCCTGATGATGTGAGGCAGAACAGTTTGATCCCCAAACCATCCACCTCACCCCTACCTACCCTGGCCGTGAAAAAATTGACTGCTGCTCTAGACCTGGAGAGTGCTACCTCTGCCATGGAAACTTCACTAATGTTTGGGCAGTTGCACTCAATAGGTCACTTTTTGTTTGAGATGGAGTTTTGCTTTTGTTGCCCGGGCTGGAGTGCAATGGTGCGATCTTGGCTCACTGCACCCTCCGCCTTCTGGGTTCAGGTGATTCTCCTGCCTCAGCCTCTTGGGTAGCTGGGATTGCAGGCGCCCCCCACCACACCTGGCTAATTTTTGTATTTTTAGTAGAGGTGGGATTTCACCATGTTGGTCAGGCTGGTCTCAAACTCCTTACCTCAGGTGATCCGCCTGCCTTGGCCTCCCAAATCATGCTGGGATTACAGGCATGAGCTGCTGCGCAGGGCCTAATAGGTTACTTTCTAACTTTCCTGACATCTACCATGCAAATTGTAGCCATACAGGCTGCTCTCTAAGCTGATTTGCCCCTGATGACTCAGTCTTTGTGCTCATAGTTAGGTTTTTCTTCTCCCCTTCACCTTAGTTTTCTCATACTCAGATTCCACAGAACAAGTGAGCACAGGAACCCTGTGACGATAGAGTCCTGTTTGACGTTGAACTCCTTTTTCCCAGGGCAGACTGATACTTCCCCTCTTGGGCTGAGGTGTTGTGCAGTGTCCACGTTGAGGTTCAGGTCCTGTCCCTCACCAGAATAATGTCTTCTGTATAGACTTGGTCAGACTTTCTCCACATTCTGTGTCAGGTTATTGTCAAATAAGGAATTTCTCCATTTCCGTAGCCAATACTTATCAATCCTGATTGCGTATTGAAATTTCTTGGGGAGCTTACCCAAAAAATTACTGATGTCTGGGCTCCAGACCAGCTAAATTCTCTAGGCATTGCTGTAAAAGAAAAAAAAAACACCTTATTAAATTTGTAATTCATGGTCAAAAACTGGCAGTTAGCCCATTAACTGTTTGGCAAGTCAGTAGATACTTGGGCCCCCATGAGTGTCCTTTATCCTGCAGCCCATCAGGATCTGGGCACTGAACTGCAACTCTTAGTGCAGTCAGTACATCCAGTGAAACAGAAGCATATCAGAACCCCTTGGCTACATGTTTACAAGGGTAGCCTCTGTTATAAAAGACCACAGATAGTGTCTTTTAGAATTGAGTGAAACCAGAGATTAGTGCATTTTTTATTCCAAGTTTGATTTCAGTTGAGCCATTCAGAATCTGTCACGGTAGATTTAGCCTTGACTGATGAAGATCTGAGAACATACGTTCCATCTCTTCCTGACCTTGTGGTTTCATCCTGCACCTTGGAATCATTTGGAGTTCCTTCCCCATCCCCAGGCTTTTTGAATGTGCTAGAAAATGTATCTAAAATAATTACTTATTCAGACAATGTATAGTATTATAAATGTAACTTCTGTTTTATTAGTTGAAATGGTTGTCACTGGTTAATAAGATAACATTTACTTATATATTGATTTTGTAATGTTTATGTAAATCTTTTATAGTAGTATGAACCTCGTTTTAAATGAGTCAAATTTCAAGTGAGAGGTGTACATGGTGATGTGTGCTCGTGAATGCTGTGGTTTCCTTAGCAGTAATTCTCATTTTAAAACTATCATAATCCCCCAATTATGGCGTTTGTGGCATTGTGGAACTTTACTGGTAATTTGTGTTTGATTTTTTTTTTAGTCTAAACCAATTTTTCTTTTATATACTTAGGTTTTTATGTATGAAAATCTAATTGAAAGTTAGAAAGTTATCTGAAGCCTTCTGCCAATAAACTTTTAAATATTTCATACATATTAGGGTTCAGGTATCTCATTAAAAGAATAGTTCGATGAGTTGTTTTATAGTGTTACTTAGAAAGATTAAAAAAACCTAAGCATTTGTCAAGAGTCATAGTTCATTTCTGAAGGAGGAAAATAGTTAATCTAATTTGATTAAGAAAATTATCTATTTTGTGGATATTTAGAAATATTGTACAAATGCAAAAAGAAATTCAATTTAAAAGATTGATTTAAAGTTACTGTGTAATAAATGGATATATATTGAATAGAAATAGATGGGATCTCTTCTACTTAGGAAGGTCAGAAAAATAATTATAAAAATGTATAATTGAGAATTAGGTAAAGGTTATAATAAGGTGAATTATAAATTATTGTGAAATTTTTGCAATTAATGAAATAGAGAATTATTCATCTTTCTTCTCTTTTAGGTTGTAAAGGCGTATGATCGTGTGGAGCAAGAATGGGTTGCCATTAAAATAATAAAGAACAAGAAGGCTTTTCTGAATCAAGCGCAGATAGAAGTGCGACTTCTTGAGCTCATGAACAAACATGACACTGAAATGAAATACTACATAGGTAAACAAACAGGCAAACAGCGCAGTGTGCCCCAACCCACACCAAAACTTTGAGTTAATGGTTCTTTTCTATCAAAATATTTTGATTTTATTTTAAAGTGGCTGATTAAAAATTTGTTTATTTCTGTTGGACAGCAAGATTTATATAAGTGACTTGATCTGGTAGTAATAGTCTAAATCTTGGGGAATGTGCCTTCCAGGTAGCATACCATTAGAAACAAACGAGAATAGTGTGTGTGTTTTTTTATTTGCAATTTACTGGTACCATTTGTTTGCTAATGATGCATGTTTATCCATAGGGTCATCTTTCCAGTAACTTTAACCATTTCTAATCTCGCTCAGAAACTAGTTGTGAGCTAGTATGTTGTTAGTGGTTGTGGAACCATTTTTGAGGCATCTGCAACAAGATCTCAGGCTCCTCCCCAGTCTCTTCATCAGCTTGGCAGCATTAGAGGCTATTAGATTTATGACTACAGAAAAGAGATAATAGCCACTGCTTATTGAATTTCTATGACATTCCTTATGCTTTTCTTCCATCATCTGTAATAATTTATAGCAGTCTTATAAGGAAGATGGTAGAATCCTTAAGTTATGGGTGGTTTGTATAAGAAGCCACATACCCAGGGTCATAGGGCTCTGCAGCTAGGATGGGAAGCTACAGTACTTCTGCCTCCCTCCAAAGTCTGTTTCATTCTCACATAGTCTTCCTTCTGAAAACAGAAATAGGAGACAGAAGAATTATGACAATACTGAAGTCTAGGGCCGATTGATAAATGGACAAAATATCTTCTAGTACACCTTCTTTCACAGTATTTTTTAATCAAAGCTAATATGTCAGTGATTGTAAGACACCATCATTTTATGTACCGTCAAGGAAAAAACTGTTAAGTATTCATATAAGATGCCATCAATCGAAGATACAGACCTTAAGATCAGCACAGATCCATAGTCACTTGTGTTCAGAAACGCTGACCTTATTTGATACACGTAAGGCTGAGTTTTATTTAACAGATCTTTTAAGAAAACATTATGATTCTTTGGTTCCCCCCAAAAAGGTAGAAACAAATAACGGATCTTTAAAAGGCGCAAGCTTCAGATTGTTTAGATTTTGTTTGTGAAATACCTCTCATTCTTCATTGTTAAAATATAAAATGAGTTTGTATTAATTTTTCTTAGTTTCTTTATAGATACTGATATAATTCATAATAATACCATTCTTATCTTAAAACCTTGTCACACTCAATGAAACTTTGCTGTTGTTCACTGTCAGTTACAACTTACATGAGGTGACCCATTTCCTTTCAAGGGTTTTAGAAGCACATCAAGGACATTCTAAGGATGATTGACTTACACGGTGGTCTCTGAACATGCCTGCTGCCTTCTCCTCACTCGAGTATTTGCTTAGGGGAGCAGAAAAAATATTGATAGCATTACTGTAACATTTTAATTCTGCTTTATTTAAAAAAGACATAGCTGGCATATAGTTAAGTACTCAAAAATGTTAGCTACTCAGTTATGTATAATGCTAGTATTTTGTTTTGAATAAAGTTGACATTAATGATCATTTTATTAATTGTATTAGTTATTACAGATACTCTTTGGATGAGTTTTTAAATTCTTATTTCAGAAGATGGTGAATGCATAATGTCTCAAGAAACTGAGATTCTGTTTGGAAAACAAAAGAACTTTAGATTAGACAAGTTCATGTCAATTGAATTGATACCTTAAACTTAAGGTATCTGAAAGTCATATTGATTTTTATGATGTAAATTAATTTTAAAGTGATTGATGAGTGTAATTTATTCTGATGAGTTTTATTGTCTTGTCTTTGAACTTTAAAAACATCTATTTCTTTACCATGTAGCCAAATTTCTTATCTGGATTATTTGGTACCTGCCATGGTCTAGTTAAAAGAAAATTTAGTTTAAGTCTACAACAAAGTCTTGTCAGTCCTCCATTCTCCTCAAAATTCGGTTAAGAAGACTGAACAAATACGCTTGTTTGAGCTTTCTTTGACAGTGTCTTTAGTGCTCAGCACATTGTAGATACTAACTAAATGAATAAAGAATTGTGAGGTCAAGTGAAACTGAGTAGATCTTTCATTGGACGAACATTGTGATCACAGAGCTTCTTAAAGGAATTTTTATAATCACATTAGGATTCTGACAGCAGTTACTTTTTGCATTCATTTAGTGGCTCCTGCTTAACCAGGAGATTAAAAGCCATCCATGGACCATGATTGTGAGGTATCATGGAACTATGTTTTTAGTTTTAAACCTATAAACTGAAGTGACTAAGAGCAGATATTTTACATTCTTAGGTAACATTTAAGGATTCCTTTTGTTATTTTTAGTATCGAGTTGTACTGTAGACTCCTATATAGTCATGTAGTTATTTTTATTGTATTACTTATTCTAACTTTAGATCACCTATACCATGAAAGATCTAAAAGCAATATTGATGTCCACTGCTTTGAGGCAGGCAGCCCAGGACATTCCCAGGAAAACACAGTGTATCCACGGTTCTTAGTGATCAGACATTGATTACTATCAGTTTATTCCAGATAGATCTGTAGAGAAACCTCTCATTTTGTAATACTATAAAATAAAATGAAAATCACCTTGACAGATGGGTGTTTTATGTCATTGCAGTTGTGTTACAGGTGCTCAGTTTGGTATATATAAGACTGTTAACAGGGAGGGACAGCACTTTATCGAATAACCTCATCTGACGTGAAGTCAGTGTTAATAGTTAAAGCACAATCTTTGAAGCAATTTAGTGAGTATTCAGCCTTTTTGGAGGGTCAACAGTGATAGCGACCTATGTATTCTATACTGTTTCTCCACTCACAAGCCTCCTCATCATCTCTTCTTGTAGCTGAGCTTTATTTTGAAGTTTTCCAAGCCTTCAGTCTCACACAAGAGTTGTCACTTACCAATTTGATAAACACAGTTAAGTCTTCCAGTACTTTTACCAAAGCATGATTTTCAGACATTTGTTGTATTTGCCTAAAGGGTAAAAAAAAAAAAAAAAAAAAGGCTATCAATGAAAATTGTGACAGAAAATTACCAGTGAAATATAAAGTTCAGCAGTGCAGATACATTTCAAAGCCTACACAGAGGGCTGCCAGCTACAGCATTGTCACAAACCAGAGATCCCAGTAGGTGGAGCTTAGACATAGGAAGTTGTGAGGTAGGGCTCTCAGGAAGTAAAAAGTGCTTTCTTTTATAAATGAAGATAAAATTGCTGAAATATTCTCACTGCTGTTTGTGCATTTGCTACTTATGTTTTCAGATCTGACTTTTAAAGAAACAAGGCATTTTGGTAGCACTGCTTACCTATATCACTTATTGACATATGTTGTGCCCGTTTAATTCAGCAGAAGAGCAACTTAGATATTCTTAACTGATTGAAAACTGCTGTTACTACAAAATGCTGATCTCCAAACTTTAACTGAACTCTGCATTTGATGTTATAATGTTATAGATCATTTGAGAGTGCATGTGTTTGTTACTCTCAGTTTATTGGTATATATAATTTAAAATGAAACTGTTTTCTCTTTCAGTGCATTTGAAACGCCACTTTATGTTTCGAAACCATCTCTGTTTAGTTTTTGAAATGCTGTCCTACAACCTCTATGACTTGCTGAGAAACACCAATTTCCGAGGGGTCTCTTTGAACCTAACACGAAAGTTTGCGCAACAGATGTGCACTGCACTGCTTTTCCTTGCGACTCCAGAACTTAGTATCATTCACTGTGATCTAAAACCTGAAAATATCCTTCTTTGTAACCCCAAACGCAGTGCAATCAAGATCGTTGACTTTGGCAGTTCTTGTCAGTTGGGGCAGAGGGTAAGTATTATTTCAGAACTTGTGAATTAAATAGAAATTAAATAGAAGTAGGTAGGACAGTGTAGGTAATAGGTTGGCGCAAAAGTAATTGCGGTTTTTGCCATTGCAGTTGCCATTTTTGCAGTGGCAAAAACCGCAATTACTTTTGCGCCAACCTAATAGATATTTGAAATGTTAATAAGGTGTATACCATTTAGAGGCAATTACAGGATGCTTATTTATCTTTAAAATGTAGCACTTAATTACCTTGTGTTGATATCTGTTTTGGGGAAATACCTTTTAAAATGCAATTAGCAATACTTTGAGTCAAAAGACATTGATTTTTTGAAATGGGTATATTTAAAATTGTATGTATGCTAAAAGATTAAGGGAGAGAATAGGAGATGGAATGATTAAATATTAGGGGATTTGTAACTATATTTCCCAAGTAAAGGTTTTAGTATAAATTTTGGGACTTTTCAGTACTAGAACATTGAATCTGTGCTGTCAAATACTTCTCTGAAGATGGATCAAGATAAATCTTTTTTCTCAAAAACTGATGGTTCAAAAAAATGCAGGTAATTTTGCATTAGTCATGGTATTAAGTATAGAAAATTCAGTTGATAGACTTACTTGTTTTGATAAATAAGTTTGTCTTATTTTCCCCACTCTTATTTAAAATTTGCATAAATTCTGACACATATCCAAGCTGGTTTTTTTCAGACTGCTAAAAACAGATGTGTTCGTAGTGCTGATAAGTTTAGCTGATTTAAGAAAGCAGTTTTTTCCTGTCATTCTTCCAGCATTATGAAAACTACTCTAACAGCATTGTTTTATGTATAAAATAGAAGTAATAGGGGTCTCCTCTTGAAAGGAATTAGTGTCACCATTTGATAATATTTTACTCATTTTAAACACTATTGTTTTTGCTTTAAGTATTGAAACTGTATTTCTTCTGTTTTAAAGAAACCCAACTAACATGCAGATGTTAATTTTTCATACTGACTTTTCTGTTTATTTTTCCAAATTAGTGAAATTTTCTGTCCTGTCCTACTTTTGTCCAGGTTTTAACTATAACAGATTAATTTAATCATAAGGATTTATAGCCAATTAATAGGACTGTCTTTTTGTTATTTTCTGCAACTTCTCTTATGGTAGTGATGCTATCGAATGTTAAAGTAATTTTTAAGAATTGGAGTAGGGAGCAAAGTTTGCAGTTTTAGATGCTTTCAAAAAATCGAGATGCTCGTAGTTAATATGAGATAGAGTATATTGTGAATGAAAAATACATGCCCATCTTGACAGTAATTTGAACAGATTATAGAGTTGGGAAATTTTTCCCCTATTTAAGCCAAGTTATGTATTTTGTCCTAATATTAAACATTATTATTTCTGTCTAGCCAAAATGAGCCAGTTATCCCTACAGTAAGTTTTTAACTATTCAAGTTCATTAGCATCACATGGGAAGTTATTTCTAAAATAGACCTGCAGTGGCCCTGCCCCTAGACCTGCTGGATTAGAATCAGAAGGTGGTAGGGCAAGTGTGTTTTGGGGAAAGCAACTGCTTTAAACAAATTAGATAGGGAGGAGACAAAGTTCTTGGCATAAGCTGTGAAATAAAAGTCTCAGGAGTGGTGAGTGTTCGGGCCTAGGGAATTAACAATGGTATTGGCTTATAAAAACCATGGAAATGTAATACTTCTTCCCAGTTCTTTTAAATTAGACTTTCTTCTCATAGTTCCTTAAGGTTGGTTGACCTGCCTGTGGAGGCCTGAGATTGTTCTCAAAGACTTGGCTGGAGGTTTCAGTGGGAACCACAGAAAATTTCATGAGCTTTCTGGCTGCATGGTTTGCGTGTTAGGAAATTTAGTTAGGATTTTATTTCTTTCCCCCTTTTAATAAGTGAAACAAATTGGTCTCTGAAGACGTCTTAACATTACTTCATTGAAAATAGTCCATTTCAGGATTGTCTTTCTCTAAGAAGTCTTGGATGGAGGTAGAGAGAGAAGAGGAGAGAAGAAGCTATTGGTCAGAGACAGCTCTCAATTGAATCTTTATGTGGCAGTGTTTCTGGGATTTATCTGTGAGACAGCAAGGGTACAAATATCTGAATCTTAAATTATATTATATTGAAGTTACTTGACTTTTAACGCTGAGAAATACATTGTTTGGGTTAATTTAAATACTATTTAGTTGTAAAGTTAGTGGTAAACTGAGTGCCAGCCATAGTAGGAAGAAATAATTATTAGGGAAATACATTGTTTTCAATAGTGTTTTTTTTTCTAGTGAGGCATAATTGTTTTAAGAAATATCATGATGACTAGGTAGGATTAGACTAAATGAAAGGGCTTGAATCTTTATGTATTATGCATTTCACAGTCAGATTAACCAATCCCTCGAAATGTTTAGTTCTTTAAGCCATATTCGTAGTCTAATGTTGAAGTTAATCAATGGAACCCTAATTTAGGAATTAGCCAATTCTTTTCTGTTAATATCAGATCAGTGTTTTTAATCCAATGCTGACTGCAGTTTTAAGCAATTGAAGTAATGCTATTTTGAAATGTATTTCAGATATACCAGTATATTCAGAGTCGCTTTTATCGGTCTCCAGAGGTGCTACTGGGAATGCCTTATGACCTTGCCATTGATATGTGGTCCCTCGGGTGTATTTTGGTTGAAATGCACACTGGAGAACCTCTGTTCAGTGGTGCCAATGAGGTAAATGATGTAGTGCTTTACAAATTCTGTTTTCATAATTGCTTTTCGTCTTTCATCTATGACAGTGTAATTTAAAAGTTGTTTTTAGGCAAAGATGTCTACTGAATCATTCAACTGTGAGTCAGTTTGAATATACCTATTTTTCATATTTGTCAGTTGTCATATTAGTTTAGAATTAGGAGATAGGAGTAGGATATTTTAATCTACTCATGAAGGAGAACAGTTAGAAAGTGTTAAGTATTTTGGCATACATTTTACAGGTTTTAGATACGATAACAGAAAGCTTAAAGATGATAATGAAGGAATGAAGGCCATCCTGAAGAGTGATGCAAACATCACTCTAAATTTTGAGATTATGATTTGGAGTTGAAGAGGTAATGATCAGTAGGATTGATGGATACTCAGTCTGAATAATGTAGAGTAAACTAGATTATAGGATTGTAGGGCTACAGAGACTGTGCAATTGTATAGTCTACAGGTTTTCAGTCTATGTTCTGGAAGATTTTTCAAGGTCAGAGGCAGTGAATGGGAGGGCAGGGACAGGCCACATTTCCCTGCAGTCAGAGAAATTAGACTTTCATTGTTTTAAAAACTGTTCACCTGTGGGGTTTTGTTTGTTTTTTAAAAGAAAAATTGACAATTTGCACATCTTGATCAATCTATTTATAAATGAGAAGAGAAAGGCCAAAGGCATTAATGACTTGTACCGGATTACGCAGCTGTTAATAGGTGGTGTCAGAAACTTGTTTCTTCCATCCTTCCTTTTAATTCTTCTTTTTTTTTTTTTCCCGGAGATGGAGTCTTGCTCTGTCGCTCAGGCTGGAGTATAGTGGCGCAATCTTGTCTCCCAAGTAGCTGGAATTACAGGCAAGCGCCACTACGCCTGGCTAATTTTTGTATTTTTGCTAGAGTTGATGTTTCACCATGTTGGCCAGGCTGCTCTCGAACTCCTGACCTCAAGTGGTCTGCCCGTCTCAGCCTCCCAGAGTGCTGAGATTACAGGCGTGAGCCACTGTGCCCGGCCCCTTTTAATTCATTTCAGCTTGAACTGGTGAGCTACTCTTTGATAGTAACTGCCATAGTTTGTTTTTGTTTTAGTATAAATCTTACTGTGTAAATTAGTATCTTTCTTGGGCTTAAACAATAGTAAAAAAAACTTTGCCATGTTACTCATTGTAAAGGCCGAGGTCCTTTGAGTAGCCCACAGATTGCTACTCCCTCTGATGCCAGTTCTCTCACCACCACCTGGTTTCTCCTTCTCCCCTCACTCTGTGGTCCGCACACAGCTTTCTCTGTGGTCCCTTGAAAACGCCAGCTACAGGCCCATAGCCCTTTGTATTTCTTCTTTCCTGTGCCTAAAATGCTCTTTTCTGAGATAGTCTTTTGCTGATGTTAGTGTTTGCTCTGATGTTGCATTCTCGGTGAAACCATATACCCCACGTATGGTTGCAGTACCCCTTCTCCTCATCCCATAGTTCTTAGCCAGCATCTGACATCATGTATTTAATTATTTATTGATAATGCCGGGCGCAGTGGCTCACGCCTGTAATCGCAGCACTTTGGGAGGCTGAAGCAGGCAGATCACTTGAGGTCAGGAGTTCGAGACTGGCCCTGCCAACATGGTGAAACCCCATCTCTACCAAAAATAGAAAAATTAGCCTAGCGTGGTGTTGCGTGCCTGTAATCCCAGTTACTTGGGAGGCTGAGGCAGGAGAATGGCTTGAACCCAGGAGGCGGAGCTTGCAGTGAGCCGAGATCACGCCACTGCCCTCTAGCTTGGCAGACAGAACAAGACTCCATTAAAAAAAAAAAAAAAACAAAAAACACGTGTGTGTGTATATGTATTTCCTGTCTTCCCACTATAACATAAACTTCTTTTTGGCCGGAATTTTTGTGTTTTGTTTATTATTTTCTACCACTGAATATGGTTCCTAGCATATAATAGGCACACTCATTTTGGGTGAATGAATCTGTGCTTTAAAAAAGTACTTTATTAGGTCCATACTTTACTAAGCTTCTGGGATTTGTGTGTGTGTGTGGGGCGGGGGGGTTATTTAACATGCTGTGAAAACTGGGTCGGGAGCTGTACCTCATGCCTGTAATCCCAGCACTTTGGGAGGCCAAGGTGGGAGGATTGCTTTAACCCAGGAGTTTGAGACTAGCATAGGCAACATGGTAAAACCCCATCTCCACAAAAATTTTTAAAAATTAGCTGGGCATGGGGCCGGGCACGGTGGCTCACGCCTGTAATCCCAGCACTTTGGGAGGCCAAGATGGGCAGAGCATTTGAGGTCAAGAGTTTAAGACCATTCTGACCAACATGGTGAAACCCTGTCTCTACTGAAAAATATGCCTGTAGTCCCAGTTACTCGGGAGGCTGAGGCAGGAGAATTGCCTGAACCTGGGAGGTGGAGGTTACAGTGAGCCGAGATTGCGCCACCGCACTTCAGCATGGGTGACAGAGCTAGACTCCATCCAAAAAACAAATAGCCGGGCATGGTGGTACATGCCTGTAGTCTCAGCTACTCAGGAAGCTGAGGTGAGAGGATCACTTGAGCCTGGCAGGAGGTCAAGGCTGCAGAGAGCTCTGATTGCACCACTGCACTCCAGCCTGGGTGACAGAGTGAGACCCTGTCTCAAAAATAAGTAAATAAAAAAAATATTTTTAAATAAAATTCTCCCAAAACGGAAACTTTAAAACTTCCTCTCATCTTTCCTTACTGTTCAACATTGTATCCATGGCTACCTGACATAATATGTTTGTTAATTGACTGTCTTCCCTTCTGTGGGGTATTTGACTCAAGGAAGGTAGGGCCTTTCTTGTGTTTGTTCATTACTGTATGCTGGATGTCTAGAGGAGTGCCAGACGCATAGGAGGTGTGCAATTCCTTTATGAATGAATGACTTGAGCAGGAGTAGATGTACAGTAGAAATTACAGGTTTTGTTGTTTTTATTTTTAATACAGGTAGATCAGATGAATAAAATAGTGGAAGTTCTGGGTATTCCACCTGCTCATATTCTTGACCAAGCACCAAAAGCAAGAAAGTTCTTTGAGAAGTTGCCAGATGGCACTTGGAACTTAAAGAAGACCAAAGATGGAAAACGGGTAAAATAAGGATATATCTGTTTTGAGCCTTTATTAAATTTCTTTATCATGCCTGTCTTTTTATAGCTCATTTTGCATTTACTTGAAATCAGTGTGTTTCAGTTAACGATTTTATTGATACCTTACATAGATATTTTGTTCAGAAGTTGAGTATAGTTTGACCTGAACTATCAGGTATGGACCAGTGTTTGATTAATGGTCAGAATTATCTTTAAAACTTCATATTAAAAACTCTCTGCCTGCATTTTGAGGCAGCTGATCATATCACCATACTTGGTTTCAGCAGTAGAATTAATAAATTTGACCTTTGTTTCTCACAGCGTGGGCATGTAGTGAGGTCACAGTTAATATTGCAGCTGTGAACAGAAGTCACAATTGGAGTAAATGATTTTTTTTTAAGTTCAGTTGGTAAATTATGTCAGAAGATGATTTTTGGCTTAAGTAGTATGTGATTTTTTTCCAAGGATATTAACTGACTAGATGGTCCTTTGATAGACTTCAGATTCCTAGCTCATTGACTTGGATAGAAAAAATTTCACATCTCCAAAATCTTTAAAAGTGAGGTTTTTAAAACATTTGGTTGGTTTTAGTAATTTTCTTTTATCTGAGGACTTTTTAAAAGATACCTAAACTATGTCAGTTTAATAGAGTGAATGATGCCAATTTTGCATCTTGATTTTTTACTTTTGTTTTATAGATCTGTAAATAATCGTGTTTTTTAATTTACTTTGGTTCTAGTATTGAATGAATGTAATGTATAAATATGTGATTGAATATGACCCCCCCACACACGTACATACAGAAGTCACCTTGTGATCATAGTTTTGCATTTATAACATTTAAGAGTTGATTTTTGTTTCAGTTATTATTTTGCCTTGTATTTTAGCGACGCTGCCACCAGGTGTCATTTTCAGTGAACTGAAGATGATAGTTGATTGCCTTAATTCACCTCCACACAGCTATGGAGTCATAACTTTTAATATCAGATAATTTTCTTTAGAATATTTAAAAGCACATATATAATTGTATCTTTCAAAACTGATTTGTAAGTTATTGTGTGCTGCCATATTCACTAAAGCTATAGACAGTGCAGTTTCCAGCTGCTAAATTATGCCTATTCCCCATAAGGAAAGAACGGAAAATGCCATCGAGACCTCTTGGGCCCTTGTTTTTTCTTTATTCACATAGCTCGTTAATCATGGCCCATTTTTCATGTAACCAAAACTTAGTCTGGGAACCCTTACTAGCTCCACCAGCATTTAAAGGAGCTCCTACCAGTTTGAATTAGCATGGAGAGGAAATTAAATCTTTTTTTATGTTGTCTCTGTCTGTGATACAGGCTGCTGCTTTCTCCATTTCAGATTTATTTATTTATATTTTGCTTCTGCTATTTTTTTCCTCAATAAAACATCCCATTCCATCTCCTAAATCTCTGCCTTACAAAAACCACAGTGACCTATCATTTCTTTCAAATTGATCTATAGGTGTTACTATTTTTAGTTATTTGGGGTGGGGGCATTTCAGAAATGAGTAGATTGTCTTTTCCCTTTTAAAATTGGAAGTGGATATCTTAACATACATTTAATACATGTGAATTAACTAGATATTTATGAGATTTATTTTAGTCACACTTAGCAATTGACTTAAGCAACTTAATTTTTAAAAATATGAAATAATTATTTTGCTTTTAAGAGATAAATTTTGCAACAAAAAGTCAAATTCATAATCAAAGTTAATTACATTACAAATGGTACAGTAAGAATTTTGACTAGAGATACAAATAGATGTGCATATACTTTCATTGGCTATCTCTTTGTGGTTTATTTGTTTACTGATTTTATTTTTACTTTTAATTTTTCGTTTTACATTTCAAAAGCCCCATATTAGGGTTTTCCAATAATGAAAATACTATATATTTTTTTCCTGGTGGAGGTGGAGAATGAAGAAGACAATAAATGATGCTTTTTTTGAAGTACAGTTTATATAAGATACACATTTTAAGTGTTGAGTTTGTTTTCACCTTTGTGTACAGCAGTGTCCCCCATCTAAACCAATATGAAAGATTTCTGTCATTCCAAATCCTCTTGTGACCTTTTCTGTTATCCCACTACTTTCTGATTTCTATCATCAAAGACTAGCTTTGCTTTTTAATTGGCAAACTAAGTATAAATGGAGCCTTATAGTATTTATTGTTTAGTTTTGGGTTTTCTTCACTCAGCAAATGTATTGTTTTTGGAAAATCATCAATATTGTATGTCTCAGGAATTAATTTTTTTTTATTGCTTCAACATATTTCATTGAATGAACATGCCATAATTTATATTCACCTGTCAGTGGTCATTTGGTTTGTTCCCAGTTTGGGACTATTATGAATAAGGCTACAGGGAACATTCTTTTATACATATGTTTTCATCTCTCTGACAGCACAATCTAAGAGTAGAATTGCCAGGTCATGGGGTATGTGTTTACCTTCACAAGAAAACACCAGTTCTCCAAAGTTGTTTTATTTTATATTCCCATGAATGTATGAGGGTTCCAGTTGCACGACATCCTCACCATTTTATATGGTTTGTCTGTTGGGTTTAGCCATTCTGTAGTGGATGTGTAGTGGTTTGCATTTGCATTTCTTCATGGTTAATCCCGCCTTTGCGTACGCGTATTAGCCTTTCATATATGTTCTTCGTCACAGGTCTTTCCCATCTTTTGCTTGTGTTACTGAGTTGTTTAATAATTGAGTAGTCCTTTGTCATTAAGTTTTTTGTCACATGTATGTCAGTGTATTTCCCTAGACTGTGGCTTTGCCTGTTCCTTTCTTAATATGGTATCTTTTGATGAATAGGGAGTTTTAATATTGATGAAGTTGTATTTGTCAACTTTTTTTTTTTTGGTACTTTTTTTATCCTGAGAAATCTTTGCCATCTCCAAGTTTGTGAAGATATTCTTGTGAGTTTTCTTCTAAAAGTTTTTTATTTTTATTTTTTAGTCTGCTTTTACAGTTAGGATTCTGTGGTCCATCTTGAATTAATCTTTGAGTGTGGAACAGGGCGAAGGGGTTGAAGTTCATTTTCTTCCATATGCTTACCTAGTAGTTACAGCAGCATTTGCTGAAAGCAATTGCTTTACCCTGTTGATATGTTTTCTATTCTAGGTCTTTTCACATATGGATTTTAGAATCAGCTTGTAAATTTCTACCAAAAAAATGGTGCTAGCATTTTGATTTGGGTTGCAGTTGGGATTGCATTCAGGAAAATGGACATCTTAACAATATTAAGTCTTCCACTTTATAAAGATGGGTTATCTCTCCATTTATTTAGGGCTGAAAATCTCTCAGCAGTGTTTTATAGTTTTTAATGCAGAAGTCTTACATATTTTGTTCACTTTATTCCTAAGTTTTTAATTTTTTAGATGCTATTTTAAATGGCATTTAAAATGTATAATTTCATAATTTTTCATTTTTGGTATACAGAAATACAACTGATTTTTGTATATTGATTTTGCATCCTAAGACCTTGCTAAATTCACCTATTCTAGTACAGTTGACCCTTGAACAACACAGGTTTGAACCACACAAGTCCACTTGTATGCACATTTTTTTCCAACAAATAGAGTCAGTCCTCTGTATCTGAAGGTTCCACATCTGCAGTCAAATGTGGATCAAAAATACAGTATTCCCTGGATGTGAAACCTGTGTATGAGGGCCAACTTTTCACGTGTGTAAGGTTCCGCGTGGCCTCCTTGTAGAGCTTGAGTATGTGTGGATTTCAGTATATTTGGGGGGGTCCTGGAACCAACCCCCTGCGTATACTGAGGGATGACTGTATTTTTGTTGTTGAAATTTGATAGGGCTTTCTACTTAAACAGTCTTATGCTCCATGAATGAAGACAGTTTTGTTTTTTCAATTGTATGTCTTTTTTGCTTTTTTAATATGAGTGGCTTTTGAATATTGTCATGTTTTTTCTGCACGTATAGAGATCATCGTATGATTTTTCTCCTGTTTTGTGGTAAAATACATTAATTTTTTGAATGTTAAGCTCCACCTTGTGATAACCTACACTTGGCCTTGATATACTGTTCCCTTATATATATTGCTCAGTTCAATTTGCTAATCTCTTGGTAAGGAATTTTGTTTCTGTGTCATTAATGGATATTTGTCTAACATTTTATTAATAAAACCATCACTGGGGTTTGATTTTAGGATTGTGCTGGACTTGTGAAACTATTAGGAAATATTTTTTCTTGATTTTCTGAAAAAATTTGTATATGATTGGTTGGCATTATTTCTTTTGTAATGTTTAGTAAAGGTCATGATGAAACCATCAGAACCTGGAACATTTTTTGTTAGAAGGTTATTTAACTATAATTTATGTTTTTTGATGAAAATATGGTTATCCAAATTTTTTCAAGTTAGTTTTGGTAAGTTGTATCTTTCAAGAAACTTTTCTTTCTCACGTAAATTGTTGAATTTGTTGGCAGAAAATTATCAATAATATTTTACTATAATTTTTTTAAATATCTAGAGAATCTGTAGTGATAGTCTCTCTTTTATTCCTGATATTGGCCATTTGTACTTTCTGTTTTTTCCCCAAGTAGTCTTGCTCAGGGTTGATCAAGTTTATTAATCTTTCTAGACAACCAGCTTTTGACTTTGTTGATTTCTTTTTTTTTTTTCTTTTTCTATTCTTGATCTAGTTTCTATTCTGTTTTTTGCTCTTCATTATGTCCATTTACTTGGGTTGAATTTACTCCTTTTTCATCGTCTTAAAGGTGGAAACTAGATGATTGATTTTTAAGCCTCTTCGCTACTATAGAATTTAATGGTATAAATTTCCCTCTAAGCACTGCTTTAGCTGCATTCTGCAGCTTTTTATATGTTTTTGTTGTTGTTGGTTTTTCTTTTCTTTTTTTTTTTTTTAGACCGAGTCTCGCTCTGTTGCTGGGCTGGAGTGCAGTGGTGTGATCTTGGCTCACTGCAGCTTCCACCTCCCAGGTTCAAGCAACTCTCCTGCCTCAATCTCCCAAGTAGCTGGGACTACAGGCAACCACCACCACGCCCAGCTAATTTTTGTATTTTTAGTAGAGACAGGGTTTCACCATATGACCAGGATGGTCTCTATCTCTTAACCTCGTGACCCACCTGCCTTGTCCTCCCGAAGTGCTGGGATTACAGGCATGAGCCACCACACCCGGCCACTTTTTATGTGTTTTAACAGTCATTCTGAAATGTTTCTAACTTGTGATTTCTTCTTTAACCTGTCATTAGAATTTTGTTACATAATTTCAAAATATTTGAGGATTTTCTAGATATCTTATTCAGTTCTAGTTTAGTAGCAGTTTGGTCACAGAACGTGATTTCAGTCCTTTAAAATTGAGACTTGTTTTATGGCCTAGCATCTAATGTGTCTTTGTGAATGTTTTATGTGTGCTTGATAAGAATTGTATTTTGTGTTTGTTTGGTGTAGTGGTCTCCAACTATCAATGTAGATCAAATTGTTTGATATTTTTCTTCATGTCTTTTATATCTTTGTGTGTATTTGTGTATATTCTGTCAGTAATTGAGAGAAGAGTCTTCATTGATAAGTTTGGATTTGTCTTAGACTCCCTTTGTAACATTGCTTTATGGTTTTTGAAGCTTTGTTAATAGGTATATGCATGTTGGATATTGTTATGACATTGATAAATTGACCCTTTTATCATCCTGAAATGTCCCTCTTTGTCTCTAGTCATGTTTGTCTTTAAGTCTGCTTTGTCCGATATCACTATAGTCTTACCAGAGTTCTTATTGTTGATATTTTCATGGTGTGTGTGTGTAGATATAAAAGATATGAAGAAAAATATGCAACATGTGTATACACACACACACACCCACTTTTACCCTTTTACTGTAAACCTGTGCCTACCTTTATATTTAAAGAATTATTTTTGTGTCGTGTGCAACATATGGTCAGGTCGTTTTTTAATCTAGTCTGATAGTGGTTACCCCATTATTCAGAGATTTGGGTTTAAGACTGTTGTCTTATTTGTGTTCTGTTTGTCTTTCCTGTTCGTTGTTTCCTATTCCTTCTTTCCTGCCTTTTGCTGGGAGGTTTGTTGAATACTTTTTGGCATTTTATTTTATCTCCTGTATTGATTTTTTTACTTATTCCTCTAGTGTCATGTTTAGTGTTCCTTTTATAATATGCACCTTTAACATTACTTTACCTTCAAATAATAATATATTGCTTGTTAAACAGTGTGATAACCATGTGATTCTATCTACCTCTTGTGCACTTGTATTATTTTGCATGTTAGAAACTTCACAACACATTGTTGGCTGTTTAAATAAAAAATAGATTTAAACACACAAAAGAAATTTAAAAAGACATAAAATAAGGATAATAGATCTTTTATATTTATCCTCATATTTGCTCTTTTCTGGTGTTATTCATTCCTTTTTGCAATTCCTAGCTTCATCTCGTTATTATTTCTTCAGCCTCAAGACCTTCCTTTAACTTTTATTTTGTAATGAATAAGTTATCCTGATGAATTCTCTCAGCAGGTGTTGATCTGAAAATACTTGTTTACCTTTATTTTTTGGAAGATATTTTCAGTGAATATAGAATTATAGATTAACTTCTTTCTTTCAGCGAAAGAAAAAGATGTTACGATATTGCTTAAAGATGTATTGACTTTTTTTCTGGATTACACTGTTTCTGTAGAGAAGTCAGTGCTTATTCTTAGCATTGTTCCCCTGCATCTAATATTTTCCCCCTCTTCCCTCTGGCTGATTTTAATGTTTTCTCTTTGTTTGATTTCCACAGTTTGACTATTTACCTAGGGATGATTTTCTTTTTATTTATTCTCCTGGGAGTTCACTGAGTTTCTTGGATCTGTGGGTCGATCTCTATCATCAGTTTTTGAAAATCCTCAGATACAGTCTTGCCAAATATTTGTTCTGCTTTCGTCTTTCTTCTAGTTCTCCAGTGATGTGTATGTTACAGTGCTGAATATTATCCCAGAGGTCTCTGTCTGGTTTATTCATTCTGTTTTCTGTTTGTGTTTTTAATTTGGATAATTTCTTTTTCTATCTTCTCGTTCACTGATTTCTTTTTTTGCCTTGTGCTGAGTCCAGTCTGCTGTTGAATCCATTAAATGGATTCATGTGATGTTATTGTTATTTTTGAGACAGGTTCTCACTCTGTCACCCAGGCTAAAGTGCAATGGTGTGATCATGGCTGATTACAGCCTTGACTTCCTTGGCTCAAGCAGTTCTTCTACCTCAGCCTCCCAGGTAGCTCGGACTACAGGAGTGGTACAACCACCATACCCAGCGATTAAAATTTTTTGTAGGGACGGGGTCTGGCTATGTTGCCTTGGCTGATCTTGAACTCCTGGACTCAAGCAGTCTTCCCACCTCCACCTGGGCGTAGAGACATGAGCCCAGCCTATATTTTTTAGTTCTAGCATTTCTATTTTGTTTTAAATATAGTTTTTCTCTTCGGGAATTCTACATCTATTCATATGTTGCCCACTTTTGAACTAAATTGTTTATTTATCATAATTTATCAGAAGTAATTTATCATAATTATTTTAAAGTTCCAGTCTGCTATTTTCAACATCTGCACCATTTATTTATGTGTATCTTCTATTGGGTTTTTTTCTTTTCATGTGATTGTGGACGTCATTTTTAAAAAATGTTTGTAATTTTTAAATGTGTGACAAATTTTCTTTGCTTAAGAACAGTTAAAGATGGAAGTGAATCATTTTCTCTCAGAAAGAGGCCTCTTACTCTGTCAGGCCCCTCATGTGGGGCTGAGTTGATCTCTTTTGTAGCTTAGCTGATTCTGGGCTTTGCTTGTTTGACTTAGATTCTGTTCCCCGCTGTCTTCATATGTTTTGAGCTGGGATAAGGACATTCCCTTCAGCAGTGTTTGTGTCTTTAGAACCAGGGAAAATCTAGTGGTCTCTATACATTACTGCCCAGTCAGCAGCCCCAATCCTAACTCTCTGTGCCTGGGAGATCGCCTTCCTCCTGCTGTACTGCCGCATCCTTCTGTCTGTCCACTCCTGGCCGTCAGAAGTTGGTTCAGACTTGGGCTGGAGTCTTCTCGCTCATCTGTGGCATGCTTGCGACTTCTTCCACTGCAGGTCTCTTCCAGGAGAGGCTTTTCATTTTGTAGAATTCAGGGGATTTTTATTCCAACTTTGGATCCTCAGACAGCTCTCTGATGGGTCTTTAAAAGGCAGTGATTTTGACTTATTAGAGAAGGAACAATCATCTCACACATTTCTGCATTGTAACAGAAGTCAAAGTCTGGTGATGCTATTCTTAATAAATTCAATATTTATAGAGGTTTTAAGGGTTATAGTATTATCTGTCAAAAAATGAGTTTTCAGGAAATCTCAACACACATTAATATATTATTACATAGATTTTCTAAAGGGAAGCATACATAATTTTCTCTTTTTCACCATGAGCAGGTAGGGTTAGGCCAGTGCATTTTTATGTAGAACATCCTTGGTGTCATTGCCATAGCTTTCTTGGGCTGCTGTTGCTGAAGGAAGTGTAACAGGTGCTGCGGGTGCACAGTTAGGCAGGAAAGAGGCTCCCAGCCAGGGTGAGCAGGGGCATGCGTGCTCTCTGTAAAAGACAAGAGAGAAAATGCTTTCAGCCTTGTGGGCCTCTGTTGCATATTTTTTGTTTTTGGTTGCTTGTTCTTACAACCTTTGAAAACAGAAAAACCGTTTGTAGCTGGAGCTGTAGAAAACCAGGCTCTGGATCAGGCCATAGTTTACTGACCCCTGGGCTAAATGATCTTTATAGCCATTTTTGGTCTCAGAATTATGTTGAACTGTAACTACCATGCATTTGGGATAGTAATGTGTGAAAAGGCAGAGGATTTAACTATGAAGTGTCCTTTTTAATAAAGGCCTCAACATATATATTTACACATATTTGAAATTAAATTATGTGAGTGTTCACGTATTCCACCAAATTTAGAGAAAGCCTTTCATCTTCTCTCTTGCAGGAGTACAAACCACCAGGAACCCGTAAACTTCATAACATTCTTGGAGTGGAAACAGGAGGACCTGGTGGGCGACGTGCTGGGGAGTCAGGTCATACGGTCGCTGACTACTTGAAGTTCAAAGACCTCATTTTAAGGATGCTTGATTATGACCCCAAAACTCGAATTCAACCTTATTATGCTCTGCAGCACAGTTTCTTCAAGAAAACAGCTGATGAAGGTACAAATACAAGTAATAGTGTGTCTACAAGCCCCGCCATGGAGCAGTCTCAGTCTTCGGGCACCACCTCCAGTACATCGTCAAGCTCAGGTCTGTGCTGCTGCGGTTAGATTAGGCTTGGGAATGTTTTGTGTTTTCTTTATGAAGTGGGATTATTTTAAAGTGTTGATTAAATTTGTTAATAGAGTGGGGAGCAGTTACTTTACTTAAATCTGTTCTTTGTAGTTAGTAGTAAATTCATCTCCCCCAAAGCTCCAATATTTAGTTACGCATGTAATAAAATCTGCTTGGCAGTTGGAAATCTGTTTACTAACCAGCATTTTAAATTACTTCTTAAATGGAATTTTTGTCCACATTGCTTGAGTTTTCCCCTACCTTAACCAGACTTCATTGTATTTTAGTTCAGTGGTGGACGAGAGAGAACCTGGTTTTAGTCAGAGAATATGAGAACTTTGTGATATACTTTCAAGTTAATATTAGAGATTTTGTATGTGTGTGTGTGAGTACTTTCAGTTTTACTGGTGTAGCTTCAGAGTATAAATTTGAACAAAATGAATTTTAAACTCACAGTTGTATTGTTTTGTGTTGTGATATTTCAGGTGGCTCATCGGGGACAAGCAACAGTGGGAGAGCCCGGTCGGATCCGACGCACCAGCATCGGCACAGTGGCGGGCACTTCACAGCTGCCGTGCAGGCCATGGACTGCGAGACACACAGTCCCCAGGTGAGCTCGCACGTGGTTCATTTGCTTGTGTCACCTGCCATGCTCAGGTGGAGCAGCACTGGATGCCAGGTGCCTTTAGAATGACCGTATCATTTACCCTAGAGGTTCATGACGTTCTCCTGTCTAAGAAAATGTCAGTATTTATCATAGAGAAGCACATTCTTGCAGTTTTCCTCCTCCTTGTCTAGAAGTGGCTAACACTTATTGGGGACATAACAGTTGTTGTTTTGAACAGTTTTTTTCCTGTGTTTACCTCGTTTACCAAAGCAGCGTTTTGAGCCTCATGCTTTTTTGATTCCCATTTTACAGTGGAAACTGAGACTTCATGGGCTGAGTAAATTTCCCTGGGTCATGATCTTAATGACTTGACTCTGCTTCCTCCAATGATTTTTTAGCACTTATAGTCCTGGATTCTGAATCAATTTCTGGTTTGATTTTAGCCTTTTTGTTGTTGTTTTGTTTGTTTTCTGTTTTTAAACTTGTTGAAGAGGATCTAATTAAGTACTTTTTCAAAATTGGAGTGAAGCAGATGGTGATGGTAAAAATATTTAAATAATCTAATAAAGTTGTAAGTTGGTTCATACTGAGTTTTGCGTGATGGTGTTTGAAGGTGAGAGGCCAGTGTAGTATTTGATGGTTGAGTAAACTGCTGTTGATTAAGAGTACTCTCCATTCTTGTGACTAGGGCAGCTGAATGGTGCTGGAGAAAATCCCACATGCAGCTGTTTGTCAGCACTGTTAATACTCACCAACCTCTGCTGGGCAGTCTTACATGTTTTCCAAGTTGTCCCATCCTCTCCTATTCTCTTTAATAATTGTTTCAAACTTTTCTACTCTTAGAAACCTTTGCCCTCCCCTTCTCTGTTCTTACCCACTCTTTGCTTTGTAAGGAAAAGAGTCTTTAGACAGGAATTCTCTCTGCTTTGTAACATTGAATACATGATCCTGCCTATGTGTGCACTGTCCACTTCTCCTCAACCCCTTTTTTGTTAGAAGCAATGTGTTTCTTTTTGCCTAAGGCCAAGCCCGCTCATTGCCCTGATCCCCTCTCTCCTGCCATCATGGGGACTTTGCCCTTTGGTCTCCCTCAGCTCCGGTGTCTTCACTCTCGCCTCTTTTGGCTTTTTCTGTTGATCAGCATTTCCTCATCCTCAGGCCTCTCCCATCTTAAGCAGCACCTTTGCGTGTCCCCCTTTCTTTCCCTATACTTCTGCTACCTGTGGTCTTTGTCTCTTTACTCTGAAGACCTCTTTGCCTGTTCCACTTAGGTCCTGCCCTCCAGCTCTCCTGCCGGTGTCAGCGGTGACCTTTATTCATGGGTCGAATGGACACCCTAATGCTATCTTTCTGCATTCTACAACTTCATTTGGCAGTGTTGACTTTTCCCCACTCTTTGAAACACTCACTGCTGGTTTCCTTGGCAGGATGTTCTTCTTTCCCTCCCCCACCCCCTTTTCTCTGCCCTTTCCTTCACTGTCTCTTTCGTTTTTTTTCTTCTACCCAGCCCTGAAACCTGGATGTTCCTCGAGGCATGACCCGTGTCCCTTCCCTACTCCCCTTAATGTTTCCTGGATGATTTCAGCCACACCTGCCAGGGCCTGCAGTCACCATCTTCATGCTAGTTGCTCCTAAGTCTTGACTTCTGACTTAGACTTCACTTCTGAACCCCTAGGGCCTTTCTAATTGTTTCCTATAAATGTCACCTTGAAAGTCTCAACAATATGTGCACACACAGCACATAAACTGAAATCATCATTTTCACTTCCTTCCCAACTCTTCTACTTTTGCCATTCTTTGTAAAAATGGCCCTAAATTTACCCATTTGCTCAAGTCGTAAATTTGGGGGCACTCCTCTCTCCCTCTTTCCCCACACTGAATCGGACAGTAAATTATCTGGATTCACCACATCTTAATACGTTTTTATTCTCCACCTTTCACTTTACCTCATTGTTAATGACTTGTCTTACTAGAAAGAGTCTTGGAGTATCTAAAACGGTCTTGGAGTGTCTTAATTCCTTTCACCTGTCAGCACCGTTATCTTCCCTGCAGCCAGGTGAGCTTTCCTTAAAGCGGTCTGTTCTTGCTATTTTCCCTACTTTTTTTTTTTTTTTTTCCACTGAGACGGAGCCTTTCTCTGTCTGTCGCCCAGGCTGGAGTGCAATGGAGCGGTCTCTGCTCATTGCAATTTCCGCCTCCCTGGTTCAAGCGAGTCTCCTGCCTCAGCCTCCTGAGTAGCTGGGATTGTAGACGCACATCACCATGCTGGCTAATTTTTGTATTTGTAGTAGAGACGGGGTTTTGCCACGTTGGCCAGGCTGGTTGTGAACTCCCGACCTCAGGTTATCTGCCCGTCTCAGCCTCCCAAAGTGTGGGCCGGCCTGTTTTTTCCCTACTTTAAACCAGTTTTGACTTACCCTTCTACCCGAAATGAAATGTAGACTTCTTATCAAGGCATCGGTGCTTTCCAGGATCTGGTCCCCACCGACGCCATTCTTTCTCCTCTTCACTCACCCTAGTCACACTAATTTATTTTTCACTTTGTGTAATATGCCACATTCTCTCTTTCTTTTCTCACATTTCCTGTGCTCTCAGCCTGGAACACTCTTTTCCTCCTCCTTTTGTTTTGATAACTACTATTTATGCTTCAGGTCTTAAGTATCACTACTCCCAGGGGCTCTCTCTAAATCTTTAGACCATCCGCCTGTCTTGTCTTCTTCCCTTTCTTTCTTCCAGATCTATTCCATACCGCAAACACATACAAGAGTAGCATAAGACACCACGTTCTTCCCACCTGGATTTCACAGAGGTCAAGATTTTGCTTCAAATCCTTTTTTATTACTTAATTTTTGAGTGGTTGATATAGTCACATGGTTTTAAAAATAAGTAAATATAAAAGGGAATTCAGCGAAAGGTTTTCCTTCCTTCCATGCCTTCTAGTCCCTCAATTTCTAAACCAGTGTTATTAGTTTATTAGTTTTTTGTATACTTTTTGAGATATTTTATACATATTCAAGCAAATACAAATACATATTCTTCATTCACCCTTTGTACACAAAAGGTACCATACCAGGCAAACGCTTTCAGAACATCTTGGTTTTTCTAGTCTTGACATATATTTTGGAGCACTCTCTGTATATCAGTAAATAGAGAGCTTTTTCATTCTTGTATATATTTGCACAGTATCCCGTTGTTTAGATATTCCATAAGTCTTTTCACCATTCCCCTATTGTTTGTTTATTCATTTTTTTATTTATTTTTAGAGCTAGGGTCTTGCTCTGTCACCCAGGCTGGAGTGCACTGGTGCCATCACAGCTCACTGCAGCCTTGAGCACCTGGGCTCAAGTGATCCTCCCACCCCAGCCGCCTGAGTAACTAGGACTACGATCGTGTCCCACCACACCCTGCAGTGGGGTCTCACTGTGTTTCTCAGGCTGGTCTTGAACTCCTGGGCTGAACTGATCCTCCCACCTCAGCCTTCCAAAGTTCTGGGATTACAGGTGTGAGCCGCCTTGGCCACCAGTCCCCTATTTATTAATGGACATTTAGTTCATTTCCAACCTTTTTTACTATTTACAAATGGTAGTTTAATAAATAACCTGTACGGTAGTGTCCCTTCTTATCCACGGTTCCAGTTATTCAGTCAATCACGGTCCAAAAATATAAAGTGGAAAATTTCAGAAACAATTTGTAAGTTTTAAATTCTGTTAGGAGTAGCACGATGAAATCTCATGCTGTCTTACCCTGGACGTGACTCATCCCTTCGTCCAGCGTGTCCACACAGTAGATAAGTTACTTTGCTTTGTAGCCATCTAGATTATCAGATCAAAAAACATAGTATATAGAGGGTTTGGTTCTCTACAGTTTCAGGCATCCAGTGGGGATCTTGGACTGTATCTCTTGCAGATAAGGAGGCACCACTGTACATGTCTCATTCACACATAGACATTTTATCTGTGATACAAATTCCTGAAAGCAGAATGACTGTTTCAAAGGGTAATGTGATTTATAATTTTGATAACTATTGCCAGATTGCCCCCCATGTGATTTTCTAATCCAGTAACTTGATTAACTTCATATAAAAACCATATAGTATTTTCTGAGAACTCACTGCCAACTTTTCTACTGATTGTTTTCAGTAGTATCTCTTAAAAGTTTAGTTCTCAGACCACCTTCGTTGAATAAACACTTAACAATTTATGCCAGCCACTGGTGATAGAGACTGAGCCTTTTGCCTTCCTAGAGCTTACAGTGACACAAGTAAATAAAATGAACATGAAGAAAAATGGCAAGTAGCATTAGCTCTTAAAAAGAAAATAAGGATAATTTGGTAGAGAAAGACTATTTGTTAGATAGGAAGTATTAATTTAGAATAGGCCAAACTCTGATATAACAGATAGATCCCCAAAATATGGTAGCTTAAAGAGTACCAAGTTTCCTTCATTTTTGTGCAGCAGTCCAGAATAGGTGTTCAGGTTAGTGGCTGGGCTGTCTTCCAGGTCCTGATCTCCTACCATCTTGTGGTTCCACCCTGCCCTAGGGCCTAGTTGTCTACTGTGTCCAGCAGGCAGAAGGACTTGGGAGGTATATTATCTTGTGTGCCAGGCTAGCAGTGACATACAAGCTTTCATTCACATTCCATTGACAGCTTAGACATACGGCCATCACTAAGTACAAGGGAGGCTGGGAAGTGTTGTGTAGCCATGTGCTCAGGAACGAGAAGAATATTGTGCACAACCAGTAGCTTCTGCCACAGTAGTTGAGGCAACATCAGCCAGAGTGGTCAGGGAAGGCTCTGGAACTGAAGCGATGAAAAGGAGACATCCAAGCAATAAGAAAATCCAAGTAATAAGAACATTTCTAGGCAGAAGGGAGCAGCGTGTTACTAGTACACTGAGACATTTGAGAGATTTTGACCCAGGGGAGGAATGGAAGGCAGGTCTTCTTTGTTTGGAACTCAGGTAGCCAGGGATAGGATGGGTGGAGAAAGAGGTTAGAGAAGTGGCATTGGCCAGATGATGCAGATCGTTGTATCCATTTAGGATTGTTTTGTTTTTCTAAGTGCAGTGAGAAGTCATTAAAGGATTTTAAATAGGGAAGTGATTGGATTTGTGTTAAGAAAAGATTGTTCCTGCTACCCTTTGGAGAACGGCAAGGATGGAAACAAGGAGTTCATTTAAGGGGCTGTTGTGTTAGCGTAGGCAAGAGATGATGGGGATGAAGAGAAGAGGCCAAATTTGGAATCTATTTCACAGGTAGACTCATAAGTTCTTGCTCATGGGTTGGACAGAGGCATTGTTGAGCAGCTAGGTAGATAGTAGTCCTTTATTGAAAGAAGAAAGATGGAGAGAGGAAGGACATGAGGGAAAAGTAAAGACTTCCTTTTGGACCTGCCCAGAATACTATCCAGCCCTTTTCAGGAAATATTTGCTGACCCCTGGCATAAACAGTGCTCCCAAGGAAGGACAGTGGCTAGTGAAATAGATGAACCTATTTAAGGATATAACTTCCTAAAAATTGCAGTTTTCATGATGAAATTTTTTGCCCTTGAATGTATTTGGGATTTTGTGTTATAAAACTGTCTAACACATTAAAAGTTTCAAAAACCCTTTCCCCCTGATTAATGTGATGCTAGTTTGTTAGTGTCATGGCTTTTGATGGAAGATTAAAGCTTGGAAACAGTCCTCTGAAAAATCCTTTTAAAAATCTCTTCTTTCAGGTGCGTCAGCAATTTCCTGCTCCTCTTGGTTGGTCAGGCACTGAAGCTCCTACGCAGGTCACTGTTGAAACTCATCCTGTTCAAGAAACAACCTTTCATGTAGCCCCTCAACAGAATGCATTGCATCATCACCATGGTAACAGTTCCCATCACCATCACCACCACCACCACCATCACCACCACCATGGACAACAAGCCTTGGGTAACCGGACCAGGCCAAGGGTCTACAATTCTCCAACAAATAGCTCCTCTACCCAAGATTCTATGGAGGTTGGCCACAGTCACCACTCCATGACATCCCTGTCTTCCTCAACGACTTCTTCCTCGACATCTTCCTCCTCTACTGGTAATCAAGGCAATCAGGCCTACCAGAATCGCCCAGTGGCTGCTAATACCTTGGACTTTGGACAGAATGGAGCTATGGACGTTAATTTGACCGTCTACTCCAATCCCCGCCAAGAGACTGGCATAGCTGGACATCCAACATACCAATTTTCTGCTAATACAGGTCCTGCACATTACATGACTGAAGGACATCTGACAATGAGGCAAGGGGCTGATAGAGAAGAGTCCCCCATGACAGGAGTTTGTGTGCAACAGAGTCCTGTAGCTAGCTCGTGACTACATTGAAACTTGAGTTTGTTTCTTGTGTGTTTTTATAGAAGTGGTGTTTTTTTTCCAAAAACAAAGTGCAAAGCTGCTTGAATCAGAAGGAGATTAACACACTGAACCGCTACAAGAGGGCAAAGCTGACTTTTTTTTTTTTGTTTTTAACTTGAAAAGATTGCAAAGGGACATTGAAGTGTTTAAAAGAGCCATGTCCAAACCCATCTTCATGGATAGCTCAGAGGTATCCTCTTTTTGCTCCCCTATTTTAACTTGCCACATCCCAGTCACAGTGGGGTTTTTTTGTCTTTCTATTCAGCAAAAGTTAATGTTCAGATGTTGGTCTTGGTCATTTGCCAACTAATTTTAAACTGCACATAATTTGCATAAAGGGCCCCATGAGGGTGTTTCTTTTTTTTTTCTTTTTGTCCCCCCCACCCCCATCCCCTTTTTTTTGTTTTGTTCTGTTTTGTTTTGGGTGGGAGGGTGGGAAATTTGGGTTTTTAAGTCCTCTAAACACACTTGGGCACGGAAATGCAGTACTGTAAGGAAGAGGGACCTCCAGCTTCCACAAACACCATCTTCAGCTGTATGAAAGGGACGGTTGTGTTGAAGTTTGTCAGGCGCAGTAAGCATGCTGAGTGGCGGGGATCAGAACTCTCCTATCTGAACCTACTGAGGAGCAAAGCAGCAATTCCATGGGACCCTGTGGCTGTCCTGTTGGGGAGGCCGCAGGAAGATAGGATGGAACGTGACTGGTCTCCTCACCAAGGTGCACTGAGAAGCAATCAACGGGTCGGTCGTGGCCAGTCCTGGGGAGGTCTGAGTGGTGGTCTTTGGGATAACCTTTGGCCTTATGGATTTGGACTCGAAATTAGAAGAGCCTACCATTTCAGATGCAATCACTTTTGGACATGCTTTTGCAGACAGTCCTTAATGCTGAAAACACAGAGAATGGGTAATTCAAGAGGCCTTTCTTTTAAAATAGACTTTTGTGACCCACTAATTGTAAGGTATTGCAAGGTCACTTTGCGTGTGTCATAAAGTTGACTTCCTTATTGGTTGAAGGTCACAGAAGTAGTGGTTTGCTTTGATGGAAATAGCTACAGCTGTGTCCCTTCCTGCTTTTTACTTTTTCTTTTGCTTTTTCTCGGCACGTGGTATCTCCACCATTTCTTCTGCACAAAGATGTCTTCTGTTCATCCTGAACATTTTTAAAAAATGCAGAATTTTATGTGACTGCTTTTTTGCCTCACAATTATGCTGTGAATTTTACAAAAATTTATTTTCTTTTTTGATAATTTATTGTACCAAAGCTGTTTTTATAGCACATAGATGTCTGTAACCAATAATGTAGCAGTTCTGCACTTTGACACAAGGTGTAACTAGACCATTTTTAAATGTCAGTTGAAAATTATGGCTGTACTATTGCTTAAACAAAACTGGAACTGTTGTTGAATCCATAGCCAATACATTTACAGCAATCTGTGTACTGAACATAATAGATTGACATCTAATTCAAGATTACAACATCTGTTACATTCTAAGTGTGTTCAGGCTTCTGAAGGTAAAGGGACACTGGATCCAGAAGCTATGGAACCAGCAGTTGATTCTTGTATTCCTGATTAACCTACTTGTAAACTTGAAAGCAAGACCTTGATTGCACCAACAGGTCCAGAGTATGAGCGCAAGTAAAGCAGAACTCTCATGCGTGACCTGAGCAGACAGGCTGGTATTTAACAGGTGCCTCGTGTTGAGATTACGCTGCCTTAATGTAACACAGTCTGGCAGTTGCTAAATTTGTGTTCCCATTTTAAATTGACCAATTTTGGGGTGTGACACTTTTGAGCGGTTGACTTGGGAGAATGAAGATAAGTAATTTACCTGTCCAGGATCAAAAGAAGCCTAGAAAAGAAGCAGTAATCTACCTCTGCCGATAACCTGTTTAAGATGACTCAGCAGAACACCGCGTTTCATTCTATTGGTCAATTCCATGTGGCTGACTAGGTCAATTTTTTTTCTGAACAAAAGCAGGTTTTTATATGTAAACAGTGAGAAAAGAAAGGCTAAACACTATGTAAATGTGAATGGAAACTTGGAAATACTCGTTTTTATAAACTACAAAATTTTTGTTGTTTATCAGGAAATCCATATTTATTTTGTAATTAACTGTCAAGCCTGTGGATGATTTTTTTGAACTTAGTAGTTCATAAAGGTTTACAGTGAATAAAAGGATATCATCTTGAGTATAGCAATATCAAAAGGAATTCAGTAGTTACTGCTGTTTAGGAATATAAGGTTAAGATATCATATGGGTCAGGTCATTTTTTTTTTCTGTGCTGGTTGCCACATCTTAGCAAGCACCAAAAAACTAAAGCAGTTTTTAAACCGATATTTACATAAAATCATAAAATCCAATGCTTCTGCATACTGTGTTATGTTACAGTCCAGTTTTGTGTGCTTTACTACACAGTTTGGTTACAGGACTTCTGTGCATTGTAAACATAAACAGCATGGAAAAGGTTAAATACCTGTGTTCAGATTGTAAGATCTAGTCCGGACTTGCTGTGTATATTGTAACGTTAAATGAAAAAAGAACCCCCCTTTGTATTATAGTCATGCGGTCTTATGTATGATAAACAGTTGAATAATTTGTCCTCAGACTCTTTACTATGCTTTTTTAAAATTAATTTAAGAAAAATGTAAACATAGTAAAAATCTTCCTATGCAATTAACCTGGTCCAGGTCTGGTAGGTATACTATCAAAGTTGAGTTAAATGTGTAAAAAGGAAACTATTTGAGATACATTGACATAGGCATCAGCAATCTCTGAAAGTAAAAATTGGAGGTTTAACAGATCATTTTGATTTTTCACATTGATTTTTTTATTTGAATGTTTACATAATTTTGTGGTTCAAAATGCTCATATTTTAGTTGGTAGCATTTCAAATGGATGTGAGGGTCTGATGGTTTTCTCTGATATGCTTTGACGTGCTTGGATGAAGGAAGGAATACGAATACTCACTCTTCCTTCCCCAAATCCTCGTACGGGGACATATCAGAATTCTGGAATTCTTGCCACTGTGGTTCAGTTGCTAACCTAAAGTCTTCTCTTTTTACAAATTCACCTGCTTCAGTATATATTAAGGTGGCTTTTGAAAGGCAAGATACTTATTTAAAAGTTAAGCGTGAGTCTGTAAAATTAAGGTTGGTTGCGTAAAGTTGAAGTTAACCACATGTAAGAAAGGAAAACTTCCATTAGTTTTCTTCTTAGGGTGTGGGAATTTTACCTAGGCACATGGATATTGGGCTGAAAAAAAAAACGACATTTTTATTTAAAACTACATGCAAAAAATCATGAAGTAATTATGTTAGGCTCACAGGTGACCATTGACTTTGCCCCTGTACTGCTTCCCAGCTTTTGTGGTGTTGAACTTTTCTGTTCTTCTAATAGGGAGATACATAATCAAAATACACACGAAGACAAGATAGCAGGCACTCAGTTCTAGGCCAGTTTCTCAGTTTCCTTTGGGCCTGCCTTTATTTTGATAGCTGCAGAATACCAGTTCAGTTGCGATCCGGTGCATTCTGGGTGGTATCCCCATAGACAGAACACAAGTTCAAGACTCATTTTTATGTCCATTTTTATGGTGGTAGACTGTATGTAATAGACCAGATGGTTCATTCCAAATACATGACTTGGTCTTAGTGCCATATATGAAGGAAGTTTGAAAATGTAATGGGGACAAAAGCCATGCGTGACTTCGGCATACCCAGACTTCATTCAGATTTCTTAAAAATCTGCTAGGGATGTCTGTTGACCAGACGTTGGAAAACCTTTGGTGTCAGGAAGAGTAGAGCAGAAGTTCTGATTTTCATAACCCTGGTTTCTTATCTAGGCCTGTTTCCTTGCGTGAAAACATACATCATCAAGTAATTTGTAGTACAAAGAACAAGAGAAGAAACCCTAAGAAGATAGCTTATTTGTTATCCTCCCTTTTAATGACTAACCTTAATCCAGATGAATCCACTGAGAACCAGCCTGTGGATGCCTACTGGGCTTTCACCCTGGACCAGGAATTTTTGACGTATGCCTGTGTTGAAGGCACTGGATGCTTGTTCTTGTGGAAGACGTGTTCATTGAGGTAAGTGGCTCATCGCTTGGTGTGTTTGGCTCTCTTTGGCATTATGCATAGCCAAGGTCCCAGATTTTGGCTGCTCTCAGTGGGTGTTCTTGCATCACAACTTCAAAAAAAAAATAACACTACCTTAACACTGAGACTGTCAGGTATTTGTCAGTATTTATTTCTAATTTCCTACTTTAAATCTTAAGAGACAAGAAAGTGTTTCTCCAACTGGACACTGATTTGAAACACAACCAGAATGCTACAGGTCTCTCTTCCAGTATGCAGCTGCTTTACCTGAAAACTTCTCCCCATAATTTCCCATCTTTAGAGTATGTCCCTGTTATCAGGTGTGGAATTAATGTGGGTAAATTTCCGTTTCAGCTGAATTTCCTGCCATCCCCAGCAAAACCTGTGAATCTTTCTTCAAAGCATAGAGGAGGCAGAGACAAGCCTTAAACCGGTTTCCTTTTGCTTTTACCAGGTAACCTGGTTCAGTCCCAGCTGGGTGCTGAAGGAGCACAGTACTAGAGCCTGAGTCATGTTGACTATTAAGTGCATTAAGTTTGGGTCAGGCAAAGTGGTGGCAAAAGTTCATGATGCAGGACAGAGGAAACAAGTGGACAAGATAAGTGGAGCCCAGCTCTGTTCGCATGGGAGGCCGGGCGATGCTGACATGGGCGTGGTTGGCTGAGTTCTCATAGCTAGAGAAAGGCCAGGTAGGTATTAGTGCTTAACGTTTTGTCTGTTCGAAAGACCAGCTATTTGATAATCTTTCCGATTAAATTTCTAAAATTGCTACTTTGGGAATTTTTTTCTTCATTCCTGTAAAGTTTTGCTTCCATTGTATACTCATTCATTAGTCAGTGTACTTGCCCCTGAATTCCGTATCTGAAACTGCAGTCACAGGGGAGATTCAGAGCCAAGGGCAAAATAAACTGGCAGGCACTGGGTGTGTGTGGTAGTTCTGCACTAGGGTGGCCAGGAAGCAGCCAAGCAGGTGTGCCGGGCAGGGGGTTGTTCATGAACACTCAGGCAAGAGGACGGGCCTGAGCCTGAGTGTGGCCCACAGAAAATGTTGAGTTGCTTAAAAGAGACCCTGGGATGATGAATTTGGAATCATCCTCCACTCACTGTTGCACAGAAAGACTGCAGAGAAGGGCACTGCTGGGGTGGGGTTTGTTAACTCCCTCTGAAATGAAAGAAAATACCTCTAGTGGCATGAAACCGCTGAGTTTTTTTTAATGTTACTTCTTTAATTTTAGAGACGGTGTCTGGCTTTGTCATGCAAGCTGGAGTTTGGTGGTGTGATCGCAGCTCACTGCAGCCTTAAACAACTGGGCTAGGTGATCCTCCCATCTCAGCCTCCCAAGTAGCTGGGACTACCAGTGCACACCACTATGCCTGGCTGTTTTTAGTACGGGGTTTTGCTGAGTTGCTCAGGCAGTCCTCAAACTCCTGGCCTCAAGTGATCCTCCAGCCTGGGCCTCTCAAACATAAATAGGCTGGGCGTGGTGGCTCACGTCCGTAAAGATTTAAAGCGGAATGCAGTGAAATAGCATGAGCGAGCGTTTTTATGTACATGGCAGCCAAGCCCTGTTCTGCTGAAGAGGTGATGCCACGAGGTGGGGAGGAGCTCACTTCAGGCACCACTCCCACTTCCATTGCCCGCAAATCCAGGAAAGAAATGACTAATGAACTCTAGTGATCTCAAACTGCTAAATCAGTACTCATCAATTTAAAATGATTTTCCAGCCTTGCTGCACACTAAACTCATCTGTAGAACTTTATAAAACCACGGATGCCCATCACACTGGCAGGATTTTAGATTCAGAGTTGAGGTGGGTCCTGGAGCTCTGTTTTCTGCAACTTTGTGGGCGATTCTGAACCCGCAGCCAGGCAGGACTCTGGCAAGAGGAGGCATGTGGCTAATATGACGAAGTCTGAATCCAAGGACTTTTTTTTTTTTTTTGGAGACAGTCTTGCTCTGTCTCCCAGGTTGGTGTGCAGGGGTGCGATCTCAGCTCACTGCAACCTCCATTTCCCAGATTCAAGCGATTCTCGTGCTTCGGCCTCTCAAGTAGCTGGGATTACAGTTGCACACCACCACACCCGGCTAATATTTGTATTTTTGGTAGAGAGGGGGTTTCGCTATGTTGGTCAGGCTGGTCTTGAACTCCCGACCTCAAGCTATCCACCTGCCTCGGCCTCCCAAAGTGCTGGGATTACAGGCGTGAGCTACTGCACACAGCCCCAAGAACATCTTGAAATGGAGTTTGATTACCAGAGTTTACATAGAGTAATGGATAATTAAAATTTACAATTTATGGTGCATTACAAAATGTTATAAACAAGCCTCTGAGAAAGGCAGAAATTGCCAGATGTAAGTATATAAAACTTACACAATTTGTTCCTTTTTGTCTTCTTCCCTTGTGGAGATGGGTCAGTGTGACATCCTATTCGTTAATAGCTCTCAGATGTCCCATGAGAATGGCACGTTATTTCCCAACAGTGGGAATGGAATTGGTTCCTTTATATCTCAGTCTCATTTGGTCTTGTAAGCCGGTGAAGGGTTTCCCAGGGTACCAGCCACCAGCTCTGTATAGTAGTTACAGTTTCCCTCTCTAGAATCCCAAAGAGGTTCAGATCCCACTGCTCCTCTCATTGGCCTCGTGACCCTGGGCACGCTGCTTTACTTGCCCAAGGATCACTGTCCGCTTTGTACAATGGAGATATCTATAGTGTCCACTTAGGAGATACTGTGCACGCCTCAGTGGGGTAATGTCCGCAGAAAGCACAATGCCTAGTATGTAGGAAGTGTCCAATAAATATAATATGTGGCTAAACAGAGCGGAGTCCACAGCCTGAATGGAACTTACTTTTTCTACGTAAATACAACAAACAATGCAGGGAAATGAGGTGGACAGTGTTCTCCGTGGAGGGCTAAACAGCATTGTTTTCCAGCTGACTTTTATTTTTGGAGTCTGGGACTAGGGTTAACATTTCCTTTACTAGTTGGTTTTGCGTACCGCACAGTTCCTGTATCTATTTAAGAATTTTGAGGTTTGTTGTGGGGAGTTTGTTTTTGTTTTTGTTTTTTTTTTTTGAGGCGGAGTCTTGCTCTGTCGCCCAGGCTGGAGTGCAGTGGCGCGATCTCTGCTCACTGCAAGCTCCGCCTCCTGGGTTCACGCCATTCTTCTGGCTCAGCCTCCCGAGTAGCTGGGACTACAGGCACCCACTACCACTCCTGGCTAATTTTTTTGTGTGTATTTTTAGTAGAGACGGGGTTTCACCATGTTAGCCAGGATGGTCTCGATCTCCTGACCTTGTGATCCACCCGCCTCGGCCTCCCAAAGTGCTGGGATTACAGGTGTGAGGGAGTTTTTGGGTAGTTTGCTTTGCCTTGATAAAATATATGATATTTAAATGTTTTATAAGGATGGGTTTTCAGTAGAATTTTTCTATACAACCTCAGGGAGACTGCCTGGAGGAATAACTATAGTAAGGGTCTATTTTTGAACAGGCATTGTCATTAGACCCTTGTGATCATGTGTCCAGGGGCCAGTCCCCACCCTTTGCTCCCAACTCCAAGGAAAGTCTGTTACATTTTTAGCCTTCAGAGGTTTGATGTAGATAGGGAGAGACGAGGGTGACAAAAATCAGTTCTTAAGTTTATAAATAAAACGGGGATATTATCGGGGAAGCTTTTGGAACATGATAGGTTGTAACCCACATTTTGAAAGCAGTAAGGAACTAATTGCTGCTTTTTTCTTCTTTTTTATTCTGTTGACTTTGTTGATAATATTAGGTGACTACATCGAGCCTGGGTTCTCTCAGTGTTAGCCTGTTATTCCTAAAGTATCATCCTCTCCTTGTATCAAATATAAGGACAAAAATGTCTTAGAATAAAAGTCTGTTTGTTTGCATTAGACTATATATGATTTGCATTACAATGGGCCATGGATTTGGATGGATGATGAAGCTGAAACAAGGGATCTAATCATGAGATTTAACTGTTCACTTCAGGTAGATAAGATACTTCTGGGAGAAGTAAATTGGATGAGTTTTTGTGCTTCCCAGCAGCTCCGGGTCTTGTCCCTAGCCAGTCTGGGCAGCTCTGCGCTCAGAGGCCTTTGGCACGATGAGTCCTCCCAGCGGGGGCTCCAGCGGCTGGATGAGATCTACAGGGCTCAGTGTGCTTGGAGTCCTGGATTCCTCCAGGACTGCTACTGTACTCCAGTTGAGTGGTGTTTTGCTCTTCACAAAGCGCTTACACGGGATTCTTACCTTCTGACTGGAGTGTCACCCTCACCCAGGAATGTGGGTGCTGGAGAGATGGGCTACCTCTTTCTGTAGGCGGATATTTCTGAAGGCATCTCCCACTGATCATGTAATGGCAGCTACTTAACATCTTCTGTAGTCTCAAAGAGTTCAGATGAGGAGCTTATCCAGGGAGGGCTCCCATGTGCGTATTCACTAATTGTGGTCTTTCTCCCCAGCTCGGTTTTGTCTGCGTATTAGAGTTCTGACCATCTTCATTAGAAGTGGGGGCAGCTAGCAGTGACTAGATGCAAGAAGCAAAACAGTAAATTTCCTTTTACTGGCAAAATTAAAACTGAAATTGAAATATCTCCCCTACTTCCTGCAGAGACACTCTGAATCAAAGAAAACAATCAGTACTAACCCTGGAAACAATTTAAAAATGAACAAAAAGTCCTACCCTGAAGAAGAAGAATGTCTTACCAGCAAACGGTCTTGGGACAGCTGGTGTGAGGACTATATAAGAGAAATCAACAAGTATTAATTGAACACCAGTCATGTGCAAAGCACTTAGCTAGGTCTTAGGGATGAGGACAAAAAGCATGTCACATTTTGTTCTTATAAGTGGGAAAGATAAGTAATTACAAGTAAGCCAAGTGTTTTTAAAAGAGTGTGAACAGAGACCTTATTCTAATCCAGAGAGGCTGTGAAGTGCTGTTTTCCCAAGGAACTGAAGTTCTAGCTGATACCTAATGGAGGAATGGGTGTTATCCAGGTGGGAATGCTCTAGAATCTAGGAGAAGACAACAGGCCATTCGAAGGTGAGGAGCTTGCCAGCATCAGTTTATAAGTGGACAGAGTCAAGAGCTATTTAGGAAGGAGAGCTGACAGACCTCGGGGACTGAATGGATGCTGGGAGCAGGGGTGAAAAGGAGAGGAGTCAGGCTTCCTTCCAGAGTTTGAGGGCTTTGAGTGCTAAGGGCTTGTAGGAGAACTATGTGGAGATGCCCTGTAGGCATCGAAAAGAATGGATGGAGGAGGGGAAAGTCGGGCCTGGGAATGGCCAATTTCTGGTCATTCTCATATAGGCAACTGATGGTGAAGGGGATGATCTAAAGGGAGATGGGAGGACAGCCTAGGATACTTAAATAAGAGAATCTTGTACGTTCTAAAAAATGAGCATCATTGCAGCTTCCTCAGCCCTAGGATGGTTTTTAGATCTATCAAGGGATAGAAGATTGTCCAGCCCTTTGCTGCCCAGTGTAGTCAGTGGACCGATGACATTAGCATCACCTGGGTGCTTGCTAGCAACGCAGAATCTCAGGCCCCAGCCCAGACCACTGGATGAGAATCTGCATTTGAACAAGGTCCCCAGGTCATTCCTGCACGTTCAAAGTCTGAGAGACACTGCTCCAACACCTCACTTTAGAGTGAGAAAACTTAACGGGTTTAAGCAACTTGCAGAAGATGACACAACTGACCAGCGACAGTCTGTCTCCTAGTCAGGCCTCTTTCCAGTTCTCCACGCTGACCTTGACTTTCGAGATCGCATACCAAGACCTTCAGCTGAATGGTCCCTAGCTGCTGTGACCACTAGAAGCAGAGTTAGGGGCGAGACTAATTTAATATCAATTAATGTAGACACTAGGCTTAGGGTAGGGAAAGTGTAGTGAAGGATGACTGTATTGTCCTAATGAACCACAATGGTGCCTACAAAATTTTTATTTTGGCAAAACCGTCCATGAATTTGGAGATGTTGAACAGGTTTCTCTCCAACAATGTTCTCGTTTAATTGTGAAACTAGAATCACTTCCAGGAAGCTCTGAAGAATCAAGTCTGAGCGATGCAATGCTGCTTCCTCCTGCCTTCTCAAAAGCCTGCTCTTTGCCCATTTCCCTGTTCCCAAGGTCATTTTCTCCCCTTCTTGTTTCCAGGATCCACAGTTCCTGCTCTGCTTCCGCTTTCCCCAGTGCTGGTTCAGGCTGTCTGCAGCAGCAGCTCCAGGGTGCTGGGACACTGCTGGGTGACGCTCCACAGTGTGTGCTTCCCCATGTGGCTTCCACAGTCCCCTCTTGCTTCTCCCACATGTTAGTCTTCATAGATTATTCTTCATCAATTCTTAGTTTTATTTTTTAGAGGTAGGGTCTTGCTGTGTTGCCCAGGCTGCAGTGCAGTGGCATGATCTCCGCTCACTGCAGCCTCCACCTCTGGGACTCAGGTGATCCTCCTGCCTCAGCCTCCCAAGTAGCTGGGACCACAGGCACATGCCACTGTGCCTGGCTAAATTATTTTATTTTTTGTAGAGTTGAGGTCTCACTTTTTTGCCCATGCTGGTCTTGAACCCCTGGGCTCAAGCGATCCTTCTGCCTTAGCCTCCCATTACGGGCAGGAGCCACTGCACACAGCTGATGAATTTTAGTTTAGGCCCCTTTCTTTGTGAGAGGGGGCCCCAGGATTATGCCCCTGGATTAAAAGAAGCTGGGAGGGTCTCCAGGACCCTGAACAAAGGTGGAAGTAGGGTTGTAAATGGAAGAAAAAATAAGAGAGATTCATTATGTTCTAATGACTATGAGGGAAGCTTTAGTTTTTGTCTCCCTGAAGCATCAACCTGCTTTCCTGCTGCTATCACATCCTTCCAGGGCTATGGGCTGTTCAGGAACAGGAGAGCACTGGAAGAGCAGGGACGACTTTGGCTTCTGTTTCCTGCCCATTGCAGATTAGGCATCAGCAAGGTACCCTCCTGTTTTTGTATGGCTCACCAAACTAAGGGTGATTTTCACATTTTACATGGCTGAAAAACATCAAATGATATTTCAGGACATAGGGAAATTATATGACGTTTAAATTTCAGTGTCCATAAATGAAGTTTTATTGGAACATAACCACATTCATTTGCAAGTTGTCCACGGCCACTTTGGTGCTACTGTGGCAGAACTGAGTAGTTGCTGCAGAGACCGTATGATGAGAATATGTGGCATTCTCATCATTTTGCCCTGCTGCTCTGTGCAATGTAAATTGCAGTGACACAGTTATAACTCAACAGCATTTTGAATGCCACTTGTATTCCCATGCTATGACATTTTATTTTTTATTACCAGTATATACAAGAAAAGTGGATTTCAAATATCGTGGTGCTTTTAAGGTACAATGGAGTATGAATTGTTACTGAATTAGGCAGCAACGTACAATGACATGGTAGCTGTCCTAAGGAACACAATACAACCAGGTGCAGTGGCTCATGCCTATAATCCCAACGATTTGGGTGGTTGAGGTGGGAGAATCACTTGAACCCAGGATTTGGAGACCAGCCTGGGTGGTATAGTGAGACCCCCCATCTCCACAAAAAATAAAAATAAAAATAAAAATTAAACAAAATACATGTTGTTACTTCCCATCTTAGCACTCATCAAAATATTTCTAATTCACAAGAAAGCAATGGTCAGAAAAATTAGAAAATTTAAAATTGAATATCTCATCACAGAATTTATTCACAAAAATAAAAAATGAAAATGAAGCTACAACCAAAGTAAGTTTCAGATGGCTCATTTGTTAGCCAAGCAAGGAAAGTCACTTATGGTGAATTAATTAAATCATGCTTGATTACTGCAGCTGAAGAAACATGCTCAGAGAAAGTAAACTTGTTTATTGGCCTTTCCATGATAACAGTTGCTCAAAGAGTTGACATTAGGAATGACATCAGTAGTCGATTAAAAAACAAGGCAAATGGTTTTGAGTGGTTTCCCCTGATTCTCATGACAGGGGTCACCATATGTTATGCACATTGCTCCGCTATTGCTTTTTATTTGAGGAGCCAGTACCAAGTTGGAAGTAACTGAAGAATTTGCCTCTATCAATAGTCTTATGTGGAACAACTACTGGCAAAAGTATTTTCAAAGCTGAGAAAACTGGTCAGGTGTGGCGGCTCATGCCTATAGTCCCAACACTTTGGGAGGCCAAGGTGGGCAGATCACCTGAGGTCAGGAGTTTGAGACCTGCCTGGCCAACATGGTGAAACTGCATCTCTACTAAAAATACAAAAATTAGCCGGGCAGGATGGCATGCACCGGTAATCCCAGCTATTCAGGAGGCTGAGGCAGGAGAATTGCTTGAACCCAGGAGGTGGAGGTTGCAGTGAGCTGAGATTGCACCACTGTACTCCAGCCTGGATGACAGAGTGAGAACATTGTCTCAAAACAAAAAGTTGAGAAAACGAATTCAGTACAGCCTGAAGTGGAATCTGCTAAGATGTGTTATGACTGTTGGAAGTGGAAACATATGTGTGTATTAGTCCATTTTCATACTGCTATAAAGAAAAGCCTGAGACTGGGTAATTTATAAAGAAAAAGAGGTTTAATGGACTCACAGTCCCACATGGTTGGGGAGGCCTCACAAATCGTGGTGGAAGGTAAAGGAGAAGCAAAGGCAAGTCTTACGTGGCGGCAAGCAAGAGAGTGTTTGCAGGGGAACTGCCCTTTGTAAAACCATCAGATCTCATGAGAGTTACTCACTATTATGAGAACAGCATGGTAAAATCCTGCCTCCGTGATTCAGTTACCTCCCACTGGGTCCTACCCATGACACGTGGGGATTATGGGAGCTACAATTCAAATGAGATTTGGGTGGGGACACAGCTAACTCATATCAGTGTGGAATAGAAAATGGCTCAGTTGGACAACTTACAAAGCTTGTAATATAAGGTGTTAACGCCTATAGATTATTCATTGTATTATTTAAGTCAACAGATACTTTGTGAGAAATATTTGAATCTATCATGCATTATTGAACCAGTGTTGTCAATAGTGAACTTCCTTTAGCTCTTGTGGACTTCACTATCAACAGCTCTCATGAGTTTTTGTCAGAAATATTAGCTGAATATCCCGACATGGCCTATAATACAGCAGTTCAGTGGTTTAGTAGTGGTAAAGTTTCATTTAAGTTTTGAGCTCAGGACAAAGATTGAAATTTTTCTGAATGAGAACTGCCCTGAACCACCATTACTAAACACTGGATAGTTCTGGAAATTCACTTTTGCTGCAGACTTGATAGTGTTTCTTAAGGAATTCAGCCTAAAACCACAAGATAAAAACAGTGTTTATGTGAAACTCCTACTGTGTTAAGTGATTTCAAGAAGAACTATTGTTTGAATCACAACTAATGTTACTGCTTTAAGCTCTTCCCATGTTGTTAAAAGTTAAAAAAAGAAGAGCTCCATTCCCACACACATTTGCCACAGATACATTATCTGAGCCGAAACTACAGTTTGAGCAGTGTGCTAGGGACCTCAATGCAAACCCAAAAGAAATTTTTATATTTCAGAATCCATTGATCTGCATTTGAGAAGTGATTAATCTGTTGAAAGGCAACTATCTAAAGAAAAATTTAATAGAGTCTAATAGAATCTTATAAAAATGTATAAATGTGTTTTATGTAACAAATATGCTAAGCTAAACATCTTATGCTCATGAGCTGGGTGCAGTGGCTCACACTTGTAATCCCAGCACTTTGGGGGTCTGAAATGGGAGGATCACTTCAGCCTAGGAGTTCAAGACCAGCCTGGGCAACATGGTGAAACCCTGTCTCTACAAAAAAAAAAAAAAATACAAAAATTAACCTCGCATGGTGGTACATGCCTATGGTCCCAGCTACTTGGGAGGCCGAGGTGGGAGGATCATCCGAGCCTGGGAGGCAGAGGTTGCAGTGAGCCGAGGTCACACCAGTGCTCTCCAGCCTGGGTGACAGAGCAAGACCCTGTCCCAAAAAAAAAAAAAAAAAAAAAAATGCTCATGGACATAGTAGTGTTGGGAAGGTACCTATCTGTGTTAAGACATGTTCAAAGATAACTGTGTCACATCTCATTCCAAATCAGCATTAACAGATAAACATATGCAAATATGCAATTGGTTTTGACGATTCACAACACTAGCTCTGAATTTCAATTAGGGAAATGTTATTCCCCCAAAAGATTTCCAATTCTTATTGGTAGGCCGGCATGACCAGAAAATTGTACTCTATCGTTATCCTTGAATTTCATCAATTAAGATTTTTTTGGAAAATATATTTGGAAATATTTATTCTCTTCTTATAGAAAACACCTATTCAATATTTTAGATTTACACCTTTTGACCCAGAAAACCTAGAGTATTTGTTATTTTTAAAGAAAACATCTCTAAGAGACGGAGCAAATAACTAAGTAGGTTTGGGCTTACAGGTTGGTATCCCCAAAAAGCAAGTTTGGAGCAGGAATCTGGGACCTTCTGCTCCCACTCCCCAGCACAGCCTCTGCTTCTTAAAGTCTTGGGGCCTATAGGAGGAAGCCACCTTGGTGAGAACCAAGAGGACGGTTACATGCCCAGCAGCGGGAGATGGCAGCCCAGAGATGAGTCTGCAGGCCTGCAGCTCGTCTGCTGAGCACATCAGCCCTCATGCTGATCTCCACTCACCAGTTTGCTTGCTTAGCAGCAGTCCTGTTGTGTGGATCATCTCTCTTAATGCACACAGCAGCCCTTTGAAGCAGATGGACCCTGTTCCTGTCCTCATTTCCGAGATGGAGAAAATTGAGGCCCCAAGAGAACGGTCACTTGTAGCATCCATTGGCTGCAGTGTTGAGGCCAGCTTTTGACCCCAGCCAGACAGAATCCAGAGACTGCTTTGAACTCCTCTGCCAAGCCCACTGGTGAGGAATGCTCAGAATTACTGCCCCGCATAGAGAGGCATTTCTTTATTCCTAGTACCAAAAAAAAAATGCTTAGCAAATAGGCTTTGGAGTCAGGCAGAGCCTCCCCGCCACTTTTTTTTTGTTGTTGTTTTTGTTTTTAATAAGTTCTCGCCCTGTCGCCCTGACTGGAGTACAGTGGCATGTTCATAGCTCACTATATCCGTGAACTCCTGGGCTCAAGCAATCCTCCTGCCTCAGCATCCTGAGTAGCTTGGACTACAGGTGCATGCCACCACCAAGCCTGGCTAATTTTTTTTTAATTGTTTTTGTAGAGACGGAGTCTTGCTATGTTGGCCAGGCTGATCTTGAACTCCTGGGCTGAAACACTCCTCCCAACTTTGGCCTGTCAAAGTGCTGTGATTACAAGCGTGAGCCATCATACCTGGCCCAGACCCCATTTTGAATCACAGATCTGTCATATACTAGCTGTGTGTCATTAGGCAAATTGCTTAGCCTCTCTGATCCTTTATTTTCCTCAGCTCTCAAATGAGGATAATAATATTTGCCTTGCAGCATTGTTAGTGTTGGATACAAGTTTGGAAGGCCCAGGTGTGATGACTGGCACACAAAGGCTAATACTGGGATTCCGAGGAGTCCCATGTGGTGGGTCCATCCGGGCCCAACAGGTTGTATATCTTAGCACTCATTCGGCCCCATCCTGCCTTTCCCTGTAACAGTGGCCAGTAGGGGGCCTCCGAACAGTCAAATTGACCAGTGATCTTGCCCGTATAGGGTGTTTCTGGGATCAGAGGGAAGAGGAGGATTAATGATTCCAGAACTATAAAAAGTCCTCAATTTCCACGTTTCTGGTCTTACTCTTGGAATCCAGGGTTGCCATTACCATTATGGAATATGGAGGAACCCCCTTTTTGGGCTTGTAGAAACCCACAGACGCATTTCTCAGGGGCTGGGCCGTGTGTGCATTCTTCCCCAGTCTCCTTCCCACTCCCACTGGCCGTGTCCTTGCCTGGCCTTATCTTTGGCTGGACTCATTGTTACAATGCGTGCCCCTGGTGAAGTGCTCACTATGTGTGAGTCTCTGTGCTGAACAGTCCACTTCTTCCTCGCTCTGGGACTTTGGGCAAGGTACTTACACCGTCCGGGTCTCTGTTTCCTCATATGTAAATTGGGGATGAGAATGTCACCTTCCCTATAGGTTACTATGGGATCAAATGAGTTAATACACTTGACACTATCAGAACAGTGCCTGCCGCATAGTAGGGCTTCATATTCGTGGTTCTAATAGCCTGGGACATAAGGACTGTTACCTGAGATTCCATAATACACCCAAGGCCACAGAGCTGTTGATTTGAGAGTGAGGGTTCAAACCCAGGTTTGCAGACTAAAGCCAGGCTACTCAACCATTACCCCAAACTGCCTCCAAGCCATGCCCACCTCCTCCGCAGCTGTCTCCCCATGCCCCTGTGCCCCGGCTCCGTCCATTACCTGATGAGCGATGCAGACATTTCCCTCTTCCGTTGAAAATCCTATCCCTGTCATTGCCATATAACCTAAGTCTGGACAAGTCATTCCCTAACTACCCTCAGCCTCCTGCACTCCAGCCTTATGGGCCTCTCAAATGTGCTTCCTCTGGCACTTGCTTCTAGCTTGAGCTTCTGTGATGCTTTCCTGGTCCTCACTAGCATCACATCCCTTCATGGCCTGTGGTCCCATCTGTGTTGCACAACACTTATTTTGTGTCCCTAGTCACCACACCCCATAGCTGGTGTCAGAGTCAACAATGTCTGTCCCCTTTTCCTCCCGAAGGCAGGAGCTGTTCCTCCTTCCTCTCCTACCTCCAGCGCATGGTGCACGTTGGATGGATGGATGGATGGATGGATGGATGGATGGATGGATGGATGGAGGTACTTGCTTCTTAGGAAGGAAGACAGTTGGCTGGACCGGTTAGATCTCTTTCCAAAAGCTTTTTGAAGTTGCTTTTTTAAACTGTGCTAATAGAGCTGGAAGGGACTCCCTCAAGCAGGAAGTTGTTGAGGGAGCCAGGGACTAAGAAACACCATTTCACTCTTATACCTGAAAGAGCTTTCTCGGCTTGGAGTGGGAAACCACAGGCTGTCGTCCCCAACTCTGCTGGTTTTAGAGAAACACAGTCGGGAGGCGCAGCTCCCCCATTCACCGACACCACTTGGGGGCAGATTCTTTTAGTTTTGTTTGGGCAGAGAGGAAGCTCGGGGCTGGAAACTGTCATGGGTGGCCGTGTGTGCAGCTCCAGCACCCCGGATTGGTCAGGGTTGAGGGAGCTGACTGAGTTGGAGCTGTGCCCATGGCCAAGGGCAAGGGCCCAGGGTTGGTTCCGGTGGGTGGGCTTGGGCCGGCCTGAAGGGGGCCAGAGTGAATATTTGGCCACCAGGAGAGATGGTGAAGGCAAATAGAAAAATAAGAGTTGCATCAGGTAATTTTGGCTTCTGAACCTAAAGCCAATTTTAAAAAAGTGATCAAGTTTCTTTGGCTCTTTGAATATTTAACAAATAGTCATATGTGATGTAAGCCTAAATTGTGAAGAATCTAGGATTATGAAGAGTTAGGGCTTGAGTAGCATGCCCCATCTTGGTCCCAGATGTCATCCAAAACGTCACAGGATGGGCCGGACGCAGTGGCTCATGCCTGGAGTCCCAGAGATTCTGGAGGCCAAGATGGGAGGATTGCTGGAGGCCAGGAGTTCAAGACCAGCCTGGGCAACAGAGTAAGACCTTGTCTCTGTTAAAAACAAAAAATACCAAAAAACAAAAAACACACATAAAATTATTAGCTGGACCTGTTGGCACATGCCTGTAGTCCCAGCTACTCGGGAGGCTGAGGTGGGAGGATCACTTGAGCCCAGGAGTTCGAGGCTGCTGTGAGCTATGATGGCACTACTGCACTCCAGCCTGGGTGACAGAGCAAGACTCTGTCTCTAAATAAATAAATAAATAAATAAATAAATAAATGAAACCAGGATGGCTAAATAGTAGCAAGCAGAGGCTTACTGGCAGTACCAGTTTGTGGCATGTACCGAAGGTGATATCCAGGGAGAGGGGAAGGACAGGTTTTATGCCTCATGGGGCCTGTATCACACAATGGAGTCACAGATTCAGCAGGTCTGGGGGAAAAGCTATACATGTTTCCAAGGGAGATTGAGCACATGGGCAATAGGCAAACATGTGTAACATGCATCCCACGTCCACTTGGGGGTGAGATTCTAGCATTAAAATGAGGTGGATTTGGCTTTTGACTTCTAAAGGTGAGCTATAGGGCACAAAGTTTGTGCACAGCCTGTCGGCGCTCAAGCTGGCCCCGGGTCTGCAGTGTTATGAGGAGAGCCGGTAGGGCCGCCCTCGGTCGCAGCAGAGTTGTAATGGTCTGTGTTGTAAATCAGAGTTAGGAGGGGTCTGACAACTTTCCTGTTAGTGTGGAGTTTAGCCCCAGTGTGGTTTGTCCTGCAGCCCAGGAATCTAGGGGGTTGCCTGCCCACTGAGCTTAGACCCTGGAGCCCAGGGAGCTCTTAGTTGACAGAAGGGTGTCCTTTTGGTCTCAGATCACACTGGTAACGCTCCTGCCAAGCAGCCCCGGACAGGGGCCCAGCCTACCGCCAGGAGCCACCTGTCAAACGGCGGCTTAGGGGGTTTAAAAAGGAAATTAAACCCTCTTCAAGACCACATAGATAAACCTCTGGTTGGGAGGTGACAGCAAATCTTATCAAAGGAAATTGTCTAGACGTTTCGAGGAGCTCTAGGCCGTGGACCTGCTCAGTGTTTCTAGAAAGGCCCGCGGCTGCAGGGGCCAGGTTAAGGGGCCACCTGTGCCTCAGAAGCGGCAAGACTGTGTCCTTCCCCCCTGCCCGCCGGGACTGACTTGGAGGCCCGAGGAAGGATTTGTTCCCGCAGGGACCAAGTTCCCTCAGGCCACACCAGCCTGGGAACCAAAACAGGATTGCAGTGACAAAACAGAGCATCTCTGGCTCTGCGCCTACCCTGTTCTTGCTGTTTCGCCAGCGCTCTCGAAGCTGTGTCCTTCCCTGCCTGCCTCCCTCCAGCTGGGCCCCCCTTCTCCAGCCACCCTGCCCTGTCCTCCTTCCCTCCCTGCCTGGGTCTTGTGGCTGCGGAGGCCAGAAAGTGGAGTGGCCCCTGTGTTACCACAAGTCCCGCAGGGCCGAGGAGGGGAGGGGGGGGCGCGCAGGAAGCCTGGGAACACCCACCCTTCAGGGCTCAGGACAACCCCACTCCTGGACAGTTCCCCGCCCTGGCAGTGACGATCCTGGGCCCTGCCCAGCACTGCACGGGCACTGCCAAGACAGAGCTGGACACATGCCCACGGGGTAGAGTTTGATTTGGGGGCCATTTTTGCCCCTTTCTAGAATGACGTTTTCTCTGACAAAATTTAGACTGTAATTTAAAAGATAGTTTCTGACTGTGATTAGAAGAAAAAGGCAGCATGCTGCCCAAACTAAGAGTATTCAAAGACTTTTTGAGTTCCTGTAATAATATACCAACTTCGCTTAGATTTAACAATTGTTTTTTGCTGAAACGTGATATTTCATCCCAAATTACTTCAGTCTGCGTCTCTAAAAAATGACATTGTCTTGCTTATCCATTAATACCATTATCACACCTTAAAGAGAATTAAAATCATTCCTTACTGGCATCAAACACTCGATCCCTATTCGGTGTTCCCATTGTCCCCAAAATATTTTACTGCCAGTTTGTTCAAACCAGGATTCAATTAGGGTCCACGTGTTGTGTTTAGTTCTGTTTCTTACATCTCCTTAGATCTAGAACAGTTTGCTCTCTGTATTTTGGGTAAAAGAAAAATGTTCCCCAGCACTTTAGGAGGCTAAGGTGGGTGGATCATCTGAGGTCAGGAGTTCGAGACCAGCCTGGCCAACATGGTGAAACCCTGTCTCTACTAAAAATACAAAAATTAGCCAGGCGTCGTGGCGGGCACCTGTAATCCCAGCTACTCGGGAGGCTGAGGCAGGAGAATCGCTTGAACCTGGGAAGTGGAGGTTGTAGTGAGCCGAGATCGCACCACTGCACTCCAGCCTTAGCCACAAGAGTGAAACTCCATCTCAAAAAAGAAAAGAAAAGAAAAGAAAAGTGTTCCCCAGTCTAATGTTTTTAATGGTTTCATATTTTTCATGTAAATCTTTGATTCATTTGGAATTTATCCTATTATATGTTGTGAGGCATGGATTCAATTTTATATTTTCCCAAATGGCTGGCTGGTTGTTCCAACACCGCTTATTAAAAAGTTCATCTTTCCCCCATCTTAGTTAAGGATTCACATTGATCACTTATCATATGATAACTGTCATGATTACTTGGGTCTTCTTCTGGACCTTCTAATGTGCTGTGTTGGTTTGTAAACCTCTGCACACGCCACTCCTACCTGGCTTCAGTTACAGAGGCTTCTGGGCTGTTTCAATACTTAGCAGGCAGGTGCACCTCATTTCATCACGTTTCTCTTTGGGGTTTTCCTGCTTACCCTTGCTTTTATTCACACACACACATATACACACACACACATATGTATACAAGTATATATAATTAACAGGAGTCGGGGCAATTAGCTGATAAGAGGACTTGCTAAACAATGTAGGAATCACCAATGCAGCCAGCAGTCACTACACGTGGAACTGATCTTGAGCACCCAAGGAAGAGCCACTCCTACCCACACCCCTCTGCTAAGACCCAGACCTCATGGAGAGACCTGCGGTCATGACTCACTCATGGGAGAGGGTGTGATCGTGACTCACTGGACAACAGAGAAGCTTGCTGAGGTACTTCCCCAGCAAGACGTGACTGAAACCCACCCTCTGCTGTGAGAATTGGCCGCCCAGGAGGTGCCAAGTCTCAGAGCTCGCTGCTGGCTGCCTCGGGCAGGGAACCTGTCTGGCTGCAGGCTCTCCAGCACTGCTCGTGGGAGGGTGATTGGCAGGTGTCCCATGGTCAGTGCTGTGCTGTGCAGTCACTAGGGGATGTGCCCAGGCAAATCCATCCGTGGGTGTTTTCGCCTGCTGGCACTGGCTGGAAGCCATCTAGGGCTGGGGCTGTGCCACGTAGGCCGCTTATGGGGGGACTCACTGCTGGAGTGCCCAGGAAGCAATCCAGGAAGAAGTGACCAGCCCGCAGCACTGAGAAGCACTGATACCAAGTGAACTAAATTAATAATATGGGTAAAGTGTTCATTTCATTTTTTTTGAGAGGGAAAATAAAGATTCTTGGTTTCAATCTAACTACCTACTCGCTTGCCAAATTGCTAGGGGGACTAGTGGCACTGTTAGTGTAGACTCTCAAAAACAGCCCAAGGATATTAAAGGACCTATTTTAAATGTAAAATTTGATCAGTTTTTTAAAACTTATATTTGTAGGTTCAGGGGTATGTGTGCAGGTTTGTTATATAGGTAAACTCATGTCATGGGCGTTTGATGTACAGATTATTTTGGCACCCAGGTATTAAGCCCAATGCCCAATAGTTATGTTTTCTGCTCCTCTCCCTCCTCCACTCTCAGGTAGGCCCCAGTGTCTATTGTTCCCCTTTGTGTTCATGAAAATTTGATCAGTTTTGATGTATGTATACACTTATGTCATCACACCACTATCAAAATGACAATTTCATCTCCCCAAAAACCCCCTGTTCCCATTTCTGGTCCATCTTTCTTTCTGTCCCATTCCTAGTCAACCACTGATCTATTCGTAGCATTTTCGATTGGTTAAAATAATCTTAATATAGGAGAATCAATGCCTGAGAATAGCCAGAAAAGCACAAGGAAGAAGAGCAATTAGGGGTGGGGCGACTTGCTTCACCAGATGTTGGAATATTCTTTGAAGCAACTGCAGTCTGATCAGTACGGTGTAGGTGCAGGAAGAGACAACTGGACTGGAGGAAGGACAGACCGGTTGAGACACAGCCCACTGCCTAGGAAGGGGACTGTGAAGCAAGGAGCAGTTCTATCAAAGGCAGTCTGACAGGGGCCACCATGCATGGATACTTCTTTTGATGTGGTAGGGGCATGATTCAAGGATTGGCAGGATCAGAAGAGGAACAGGGTGGGCGGCTTCAGAGGAGGTAGCGCTTGAGAAGGGTTTGGCATGATGCCTGCATTTGTTTGAGGACCAGTGCATGGGGATTAGGAGTTCAGGGAAGCTGTTCAAAGAACTGTGTCCGCAAAGGTAGGAAGGTGTGAGTGGCATACTTTGATGGAGGCAGAATAGTGGCCAAAGATGTCCGTGTCCTACTCTGTAGAGCCAGTGAATGTTAGGTTACATAGCGAAGGGGAATTATGGTTGCTGATTAGCTCACCTTGAGATGGAGGGATGAGCCTAGGTTATCTGGATGGAGCCAGTGTCATCACAAGGGGCTGTATGAGCGGAGGAGGAAGGCAGGAGAGGGAGACCCAGAGAGGCTGTAGCACGGGAAGGACTCGGTCCCATGCTGCTGGCTTTGAAGGTGGAGGAGGGGCCTCTAGAAGCTGGAAAAGGTAAGGACAGGGATTCTCCCCTTGAGCCTCCAGAGAGAAACGCCGCCCTGCCGACAGCTTGACTGGAGCTGAGTGAGTCCCATTTTGGACTTCTGACCTCCAGATAATAAGTTTGTGTTAATATCTACTATGTACCAATAAAAGCAAAAAATAACAAAGAGACTTAACAATGACGGCAAAAAATATTTTGTTAAGTCACTGACTTTGTGGTAATTTGTTACAGTAGCCACAAGAAACGAATACTAGCACAAAGTAGATCATACTGGTGGAAGAGTAAATCCAGGAGAAGGTGGGGGGAGATGAGGGCAGAGAGGGGATCAGGGCCCAGATCATGAGGTCCTTGAATGTCACCCTGGGCGCTTCATTCCATTGGCAATGTCAGGGATTTCTGTTGAAGGATCATGACTTTGGCCGGAGGGTTTGGAGGCAGAATAGAGTGCACTCTTTGTTAGACATCGGTGTCATTTCCATCTTGGTGATGTCGCTCCTTAGAATACTGTTATAGGAGAGGCATTAATGAGCATTGCTGCCATGGGATGTGAAAGGCTACACAGTCTTTACTCGACTTGCCCTTCTTATGCTTTTAATTTCAGGTTTTCTACAAAGTTTCACCTTACCTCCCCTTTTTATAGTCTGGCTTGACTTGGTGCCCTGAAGTAGAAGAGCTACAAGTGGCATCTGGGAGCCGTAAGAAAGAGCCACGGAGGAGAGGAGGACTTGGGCGGAAGGTGGCAGTGGGGGCAGGAGAGGTTTGCGCAGAGGGCAGGCGGCTTCCTGCATCCGGGGCCCCTTGGCACAGCATCTGTGACAGTCGTGGCCCATCTTGATCCAGACTCGAGCTAGAAAGGCTATGCCTGGCTCCTCTCAATACTCTGAAGACTATTCACGTGGCTCTCACCTCCACTGTCACCTCAGGGTTGAAGTAATAACCCAGGGAGTCTCTTCCTCATCACAAAAAGAGCCCAAACCATTCTTATTATTCGTAATTATTATTATCATAATCATTACCTGGAAGTCTCTCATCTGAAGTTCATCTGACCCAATTTAATTAATGTCAGGGCTCAGGCAGGTCAACCCATGATTATTTTCATGTTTACTCAAGTAGAATTTTTGTTTGTTTGTTTCTGAGGCAGGATCTTGCTCTGTCACCCAGACTGGAGTTCAGTGGCACGATCTCGGCTCACTGCAGCCTCCACCTCCCAGGCTCAAGTGATCCTCCCACCTCAACCTCCTGAGTAGCTGGGACTGCAGGAGTGTGCCACTACACCTAGCTAATTTTTTCCCATGTTTTGTAGAGATGGGGTCTCGCTATGTTGTCTAGGCTTGCTCAGGGAGATTTTTGTTGTAGATAGTAAGCAACACAAGTATTTATTTGTTATTCAGTGACACAATAAGCTCAGTTAAAAGCCCTGTCTATCTCCTTCAGTTCTGCTCTGATCTTAGTTATTTCTTGTCTTCTGCTAGCTTTTGAATTTGTTTGCTCTTGCTTCTCTAGTTCTTTTAATTGTGATGTTAGGGTGTTGATTTTAGATCTTTCCCGCTTTCTCCTGTGGGCATTTAGTGCTATAAACTTCCCTCTAAACACTGCTTTAGCTGTGTCCTAGAGATTCTGATACATTGTGTCTTTGTTCTCATTGGTTTCAAATAACTTATTTATCTCTGCCTTAATTTTATTATTGTTAGAAATAAGGCTTGGAGTCCTAAGGAAAAATGAGCATTTAGACAAAGGATTTCTCAGCAAAGCAAATTTACTTCTGTGCAGAAGGGTGTCTCCCATATGGCTGGTTGCCACGAGAGCACTTAGAACACAGGAGAGTAGAAGTTTTTATTCCTAATGCGACTCCTGCCCCTGTGTCCTTCCCCCATTGGCTGGGGTCAGACCGCACAATTTAAATTAGACTCGACTGGCTCAACGTTTAAACTTTCTTGGATAAGGTGGATGCATAATGGGAGAGAGGGGAGAGGAGGAAGGGGTCGTCTGTGGGGAACTAGAGAGCCAGTCTTTTCCTAAATAAGGAAAGGAATGTGAGCTGTTGTTGATAACACCACTGGTGATGTGGCATGCCTGAGCATGTAGTAAAGTTAGAAAGAAGAAAAGGAGAAGAAAGGTGGGGGCAGTACTTGGAATTAAAGAATAAAAGGTTGAGCAGGCTGTTTGAAGAGAAACCTTGCCATATCTCACAGTTATTTACCCAGTAGTCATTCAGGAGTAGGTTGTTCAGTTTCCACATAGTTGTGTGGTTTTAAATTAGTTTCTTAATCTTGAGTTCTAAACCTACGTGTTCTGCACATGTATCCCAGAGCTTAAAGTACAAAACAAAAAATAAAAGGGGAAAAAAAAGCCTTGTCTATTCTGGGGGTTACTGTTTTGCACAAGTGCTGCTCTCAAAATCACGGCAGGCCTTGGACCGTGGCGTGGTACTAGCAAGAGGCTGCTGCTTTTAAGTTCAGCAGATTCTCACTCAGCTGCATGCAGAGCAGGGCCCCCAGCCTCCTGCTCACTCCAGGGAACCCTGGGCAGCCGCCCTGTGCTGACATGGGTGGGCAGTGGGGCTGCGGTGGATTCTGAGGCAGGTGGCAGGGGACATGGAGCAAACACGCCCAGGTCTTCAGGTCCTGCTGTACAAAATGTCGTTGGTGTTGTCTTTATTTTAAGTTTTTTTTAGAGATGGAGTCTTGCTCTGTTGCCCAGGCTGGAGTGCAGTGATGCAATCATGGCTCACTGCAGCCTCAGCCTCCTGGGCTCAAGCACCTCCCACCTCAGCCTCCCAACTAGCTGTGACCACAGGCATGCACCACCACACCCAGTTATTATTATTATTATTTTTTTGGTAGAGATGGGGTTTCAGTATGTTGCCCAGACTGGTCTCAAACTCCTGGGCTCAAGTGACCCCCTGCCTCAGCCTCCTAAAGTACTGGGATTACGGGTGTGAGCTACTGTGCCTGGCCTGGTGTTGTCTTTAGTGTTTTTTGAATGTAGAAATGTTGATAAAGGTCTTGCTCTCAGGCTTTGTAACCCAGACTTTCCTACAAAGCCTGGTGCTCACTCCCTGCCTTCCATCCTGCACTCAAGGTTGTGGGGGAACCTAGAACATTCTAGAACCGATCAACTCTTTGCCTTTGGTTCAACACAAATTAGGCTCACTTTTGAGGGAATGTTCTTAAAATGCTGCTCCCTGGTTTGGTCACTGATAACAAAACTGAAATCTGTTTTATTTTTATTTTTATTTTTGAGATGGAGTCTTACTCTTTTGTCCAGGCTGGAGTGCAGTGGCACGATATTGGTTCACTACAACCTCTGCCTCCCAGGTTTAAGCAATTTCCCTGCCTCAGCTGCCTGAGTAGCTGGGATTACAGGTGTGTACCACCACGCTCGGCTAATTTTTGTATTTTTTTTTTTTAGTAGAGATGGGGTTTCACCATGTTGGCCAGGGTGGTCTCGAACTCCTGACCTCAAGTGATCCATCCACCTTGGCCTCCCAAAGTGCTGGGATTACAGGCGTGAGCCGCTGTGCCCAGCCCTGAAAGCTGTTAGAAGGAGATGCCTGTGGGGAGTTGAGCTCATCAGAACTGAATTTTTTATTTGCTTCCTTACTCAAAAGTAGCAGCTGTTTATGCTTTGAGGGTAATAATTCTGCTTAGTACAGTAAACAATTATTTAATGCCTACTGTCATGTTACCCTGAGTCTAAAATAATTATCAATGGTAAGACGGACCATGAATTTATTGTAACAGCTTTACAGGAAGAATTAAAAGAAACACTGTGGCATAAATGGACCCATAGATTGTAAGACTGGTTCCAATATTAGAACCATTGTATTGTGAAAAAAATGTGTGCTTTTGAGAATTCAGGGAAGAAGATGTGTGTGGTGAGGGAAAAGGGCAAGAGTAGCAATAAAAATATGAATTCTCAGTATTAAAACCCATTTATGCCTAGTGTTCCATTATTGGAACACTAAGCATGTGGGAGTTATTTATATCCTACTGCTCAAGGTCATCACCAAGGTCTGATTGCCTCAGGCATAAATGGGTTAAGAACCCTTGCTTTGTCTGATGGCATTTGATATGTAGACTCCCTCATGCTCTTCCCATCGTTTCCTGTAAGTCCCCAAAGTCTATTTTGTCATTCCTAATGCCTTTGCATCCTCATAGCTTAGCTCCCACTTTTGAATGAGAACATGCAATGTTTGATTTTCCATTTCTGAGTTACTTCACTTAAAATAATAGTCTCCAATCTCATCCAGGTTGCTGCGAATGTCATTAATCCATTCGTTTTTATGGTTTGGTAGTATTCCATCATATATATATGCCACAGTTTCTTTATCCACTCATTGATTGATGGGCATTTGGGTTGGTTCCACCTATCTAGTTATTTTTGTAGAATAAATTCCTATAGGTAGAATTACTAAAAAGTGCATGCATGTTTACACTATAATGCTATTTCAAAGAGCCCTACTGACGGGGTTGTACCTTTCTCTAGACAGTATATCAGAATGTCCATTTCTATTTCAGCACGTACATTTCCCTCCCTCTTGTCATTTTTGCTTGGATGTACATACACTGGCTTGTGATAGGAGACTCTGTTTACATGTTTGTCATTTTTCCTATTAGGTTGTTCCTCTTTTTCATTGATTCCTTTCATTTTCATTATGTTAAAATTATAAAATATCTAATACATATAAGAAGGTATGAACACTCTACATGTAAACTTATTTACTCATCAAACACTTAAAGACATTATTCTTGCAGCCAAAGCCACTTCTTACTGATTTTTCAGGCGCCTTTTACATATTAATCACCCTTTGGCTGTTTTGTATATTGCAGATATGTTTCCTAGTTTGCCCTTTGTCTTTTCATTTGTCTATGATGTCTTTGACTTATGAACATTATACGTTTTTATGCAATTATAAAGAATATGGTTTCCTTTATAGTTTTTGACTTTTCTGTCAGACTAAGAAGAACCTATTTGCTCCAGGACAATATAAACACTCTCCAATATTTTTCTCGACTTTTAAAACCTTGTTTGCATTTAAATGTTCTATCTATTTGGAACAGACCGTATGTGTGTATGTGTGTTGAGATAAAAATATAACTTTATATTACCAAGAAAATTGAGCGTTGAGGTTAGAATAAACTTACCAAGTTGGCAATCTGAAAGTATATCGCCTTCATGAATGCATTTCTGATACAAGTTGAACATTCCTAATCCAAAAACCTGAAATATGAAATGCTCCCAAATCCAAAACTTTTTGAATGCCAGTATGATGCCACAAGAGGAAAAATTCACACCTGACCTCATGTAACAGGTCAAAGTGCAGTCAAAACTTCTTCATGCACATAATTATTTAAAATAATGTATAAGATTACCTTCAGGCTATGTGTAATAGGTGTATATGAAACACAGATGAATTTTCTGTTTAGGCTTGTGTGAGTCTCATCCACAGGATATCTCATTATGCATATGCAAATATTCCAAAATCAGAAAAAATCAGAAATCTGAGACACTTCTGGTTCCAAGCATTTTGGATGAGGGATACTCAACTTGTATTACTGGAGAGGTTGAACGTCTTCATTCTGTTTTTCTTGAGTTCTCTCTTTGAAATATTTTATTATACAAAAGTAATGTAATGAATTTATCTGTATTCATGACTTAGCTTCAACAATTGTCAACTTAATAATTGATCTCTATCTCTACCACTCCCCACTCTGTATTCTGTTGAAGCAAATCTCAACATGTTATTTTATCTGTAAGTATTTCAGTATGTGTCTCTAAAACATTAGCAAGGGCTTTAAAGAAATATAATCATAATACCATTATCATACCTTAAGATATAATTGTTTTATTTTTTATTTTTATTTTAAGCTCTGAGGTACATGTGCAGGATGTGCAGTTTGTTACATAGGTAAACGTGTGCCATGGTGGTTTGCTGCACCTATCAACCCATCACCTAGGTATTAAGCTCAGCATGCATTAGCTATTTGTTCTAATGCTCTTCCTCCTCTCATCCACCCCCAACAGGCCCCAGTGTATGTTGTTCCCCTTCCAGTCTCCATGTATTCTCACTGTTCACTTCCCACTTATAAGTGAGAACATGTGTTTGGTTGTCTGTTCCAGCGATAGTTTGCTGAGGATAATGGCTTCCAGCTCCATCCATGTCCCATGCAAATGACATGATCTTGTCCCTTTTTATGGCTGCATAGTATTCCATAGTGTAAATGTACCACATTTTCTTTATCTAGTCTATCACTGATGGACATTTTGAGTTGATTCCATGTCTTTGCTATTGGGAATAGTGCTGCAATGAACATATGCATGCATGTATCTTTATAATTGAACGATTTATATTCCTTTGGGTATATACCCAGTAATGGGATTGCTGGGTCAAATGGTACTTCTGGTTCTAGATCTTTGAGGAATCACCACACCATCTTCCACAATGGTTGAACTAATTTATATTCCCACCAGCAGTGTAAAAGTCTTCCTATTTCTCTTCAACCTTGCCAGCATCTCTTGCTTCCTGACTTATTAATAATCGCCATTCTGACTGGCGTGAGATGGTATCTCACTGTGAGTTTGATAGATATAATTGTTTAATATGATCACATATTAGATCAGTGTTTAAATTTCTCATTGTCTTATAAATGTCCAAATAAGTTTCATATGTTGGAATTGGTTAATATAGCTCTAAATCTCTTTAATTTCATAGACCCCTTTCTATCTCTTTTCTTTTTCCTGCAATTTGTTTTGAATACATTATTTTTAATTTATTCCTTATTCTGTAGAATCTCCTAGAGTCTGAGTTTTGCTGATTGCATCTTTGTGGTGGTGTTTAACACGTTTCTTTTTCTTCTGGTTTTTTAGAAGATTGGTAATTGGATCCAAAGGATTGTTCATATTCAAATGTGACTTTTGGGGGTCAGTTCTATAGGTAATATTGATCTCACCCTCTTTTCCCCAACATTTATTATAAAAAATTTCAAACATACAAAAAAATGGAAAGACCTGTATAGTGAACACTAATATACTTACCATCTTGATCATACAATTAGCATTTTGCTATATTTCTTTTATCACATTCTATTCATCTCTCATCTCTTTATCCATCCCTCAACCTTCTTATTCTTCTTTATTTCAAGTAAGTTTAAGATATCAGGAGAGTTCACCTATAAACCCTTCAGCATGCATATCATTAATTAGAGTTCACATTTATTTATGGTTTTTGTTTTTTAGGTAAAATATATAGAGAGTGAAATGCACAAATAGTAAGTGTACATTTAATGTGTATTGACCTTTGTAACCAACACCTGTCAAGATACAGAAATTGTCATTACCCTAGAAAGATTCCTCATCCTCCAACTGAGTCCCTACTTACAACACTCGGAGGCAACCACTATTCTGATATTTTCGCCACAGATTAATTTTGCTTCTTCTGAAACTTCATATACTGGAAAACAAGTAGCATGATAACAGATTTAAAACCAACCATTTTACTGACTACACTAAATGTAACTGAAATAAAAACTCCATTTAAAATATAGAGACTATCAGACTAGATAAAAGAGCAAGATTAAACATATGCTGTTTACAAGAGACATGCTTTTGGTATAAAGACAGAGTAATGAATTAAATGAAGGGAAAAGATATAATATCATGCAAATACTAACTATAGAAAAGCCAGATTAGCTTTTCTATAGTTATATCAGATTATCAGATATAAAGGAATATTAACAGAAACAATGAAGGAGCATTTTATAGATAAAGAACAATACGACAAGGAGATATAACAATCTTAAATGTATATGTACCTAATAATAGCTTCAGAAAACATGAAGCAAAACCCAACAGAACTATAGGGAGAAATTTCCACATCCACAGTTATAGTTGGAGATTTTAGAAATCCTTTTTTCATAATTGATACAGCTAGTACTCAGAAAATTAGTAAAGACAACAAAGGTTTGAATAATCCTATGACCAGTTTAACCTGTTTATCATTTGCAAAACACTACACCTAAAGGATATCAAATGCTTTGAAAAGGATTTTAAAATTTGTGCAATACAGCTATAACAGTGCATAGAGGGAAACATAGCTTTAAATACATACGTGAAATAAGAAGAAAAGTTTAACATCAAAGGTCCATAAAGCTAAAAATGAAGAGCAAATTAAAGCCAAAATAAGTAGAAGGAAGATAGTAATAATATGAGCAGAAATTAATAAAATAAAAAAATGGACTCAAACTCTTGGCCTCAAGCCACCCTCCCACCTCTGTCTCCCAGAGTAATGGAATTATAGGTGTGAGCCACAGCATCCAGCCTATACAATGGCCACAGAAGGAATAGAAAATCTGAATTGCCCTGTATCTGTTGAGAAACTGAATTTGTGATTAAAATCCTTCCCACAAGAAAACACAAGGCTCAGATTGCTCACTGGTCAATTCTATCAAATACTTAAGAAATCAATAGTAACCATATTATGCAGGTTTGTTTGGAAAATGAACAAGAGGGAAGTACTTCCCAATTAATTTTATGAGGCCAGCATATCCCTATTTTATATGGTTTAGTGCATTAAATTTCATAACATTTTGAAATACTTAAAAATTTAAGAAAATATGTGCAAAAATGTAAGACAATATCTACCTATACATTGAAAACTAAAACATTTTCATGAGAAAAATTATGGAAGACCTAAACTAATGGAAATTTATAGCATGTTTATGGGTTGAAAGATTCACAATTGTTAAGCTATCTTTCCTCCCCAAAGTGATCTATGGATTCAACACAATCCCAATCAAAATTCCAGGAGGTTTTCTGTTGGATTTGACAAGGTGATTCTAAAATATTTATAGAAATGCAAATTTGTATAGAAATGTTATGGAATATCCAAAACAATTTTGAAAAAGAACAAAGTTGTAGAAATTATTCTACCTGATTTCAAGATTTACTACAAATATACAGCAATTAAGACTGTATGTAATGGTAGAGAGACAGACAACTAGGTCATTGGCATGGAAGAGTGACTCTAGAAATAAATCTGCTTTTAGATGGTCAATTGATTTTCAACAAAGGTGCCAAGGTAATTCAATGGGGGAAAAGATAGTCTTTTCAACAAATGGTGCTGAAACAACTGGAAATCCATAGGAAAAAATAAACTTCAACCATTATCTCATATCATGTACGAAAGCTAACTTGAAATGGATCCTTGGCCTAAATATAAGTGCTAAAACTATAACATTTATAGAAAAGAACACAGAAGGCTGGGCACAGTGTTTACCCAAACAAAATGAAAACAGGCTTACAAAAAGATTTATCTTAGCCAGGTGTAGTGGTGCACACCTGGGCCTACAGTCCCAGCTACTTGGGAGGTTGAAGCAGGAGAATCGCTTGAGCCCAGGAGTTCGAGGCTGCAGTGAGCTATGATTGCACCACTGCACAGCCTCAGCAGCAGAGCAAGACCCTCTCTCTAAATAAAAGAAGAAAACATAGAAGAAATTACTTCTAGAAGAACCTTTACAAACTTAGTAAGTAAAAGACAATCCAATTAAAAAGGAGGCAAGATACTTGAACATACATTTCACAGCGAAAGCAATATTAATGGGCCAGTAAATTCTTAAGAAAGTGTTCAATATTATTTTGCATCAGTGATACATACAATAAATTAAAACCATAGTATTGTACTTTTTATGGTTTTAATATGCATTTTAGTAGCATAGATCCTATTATACTCCAGGAGAACGGCTAAAATTAAACCCTGACAACAATAGGCGTTAAGGATGTAGAATCACACAATGCTCTTGCATCATCATGGGACCATATCAAGGTACAATTGCCATGGGAAAATGCTTGGCAGTTTCTTCTCAAGTTCAACATTCACCTACTCTACAACCATCAACTCTACTTCTAGATATTTATGCAAACATATAAAGTAATAAATTTGGCTGGGCATGGTGGCTCACGCCTGTAATCCCAGCACTTTGGGAGGCTGAGGCGGGCGGATCACCTGAGGTCAGGAGTTCAAGACCAGCCTGTCCAGCATGGCGAAACCCCATCTCTACTAAAAATAGAAAAAATTAGCTGGGCGTGGTGGCGCGTGCCTGTAATCTCAGCTACTCGGGAGACTGAGGTGGGAGAATTGAACACGGGAGGCGGAGGTTGCAGTGAGCTGAGATCGCACCACTATACTCCAACCTGGGTGACAGAGTGAGATCGTGTCTCTAAATAAATAAATAAAGTAATACATATGTACTAAAGTGGTCTTTTCAAATTACTTATATTTATTATAGATTTAACACAACAAATGCAAAATTAACTCAGCTAAACTTGTTTTTACTATGCATGTGATACACTGTGTGTGAATGTGCAAGCGACACAGGGTTTTGCTCTATCGCTCAGGCTGGAGTGCAGTGGCTTGATCATGGTTCACTGCATTCTTGACCTCCTGGGCACAAGTGATCCTCCCACCTCTGCCTCCCGAGTAACTGGGACTGTAGGCGTGCACCACCACACCTGGCTAATTTTTGTAATTTTAGTAGAGAGAGGGTCTTGTTGTGTTGCCCAGGCTGGTCTCGAACTCCTGGGCTCAAGTGATCCTCCTGCCTCGGCCTCCCAAAGTGCTGGGATTGCAGACATGAGCCACCGTGCCCAGCCCCCATCATACACTTTTCTTTGAGGTAGGGGAGGAGTACGGGGGACCTTAGCGGCCAGGTGGGTGCCACCTTTTTGTTGTGGACGCTCCTCCTCCAGGATGGCGATGTAGGTCCCCAAGGTGGATGGGGTCCTGAATGAGGACCGCCTCAGAGAGACAGCCAGGGCTTGTGGTCAGTGACTAGACCGACCAGTGTTCAGAGAGTGAGACAGCAGCATTCCCGCATGTGGCTGGGCTGGGAAAGCTTGGAGACTGTGTGCTCTGTCGTGGATATGATCAGCGGTTATGCAGGCTCTGCTTCCTGCCACCTGCTTCCAGGTTGAAGGATGTGCCTATTCCACATCCCTGATGGGGCATCAGAGCTTTCCCTGGAGGTGGGCAGCTCTTGTGGGGTTGGTACCCATCAGATGCTGTGGCCAGAACTCAGATTCCGAGTCTTAATTCAGACTCACACTCTACACACCTGGACTGAGATCACAGTATCATTATTTCCACAATTGAACTGAGCAAAGATACCGCAGCCACTGAAGACTCACTGTGAGGTGCGTCTGAGGGAGAAACCCTGGGCTGTTGCGAAAGATCTGGGAGAAAAAGTGTGGAAAAGGCAAAACCGCGCCTAGGAGCTCCTGCAGGAGGCGCCCCAGGATACCAGGACGCTGCCTCTCCAGCAGGGGTTTGCAGTTTTCATGGTCCTGTGTGGCGTGTCCTGCCTGGTTTGCATTTCGGAGAGAAAGAAGGAGAATGAAATAGGCTTGGTTCACAGCCAATTTCAGGCTCACCATGTCTTCAGACATTATGAGGCTGAGGTTCCAGGGTCCAGCTGCACTTTGGATTACAAAGGAGGGGCGTTGTGGGAATGGACAGGAAGGGAGTGGGTCTCCTGCAGTGGAGTTACAGCAAAGAACGGGGGACTTTGGGGCAGGCACGTGCTTTGGTTCCAGGATGCACTATTGTTATTACCTACTGTCTTTTAATATCACCTTCTAGTTCACACGATCTCATTAACCTTCAGAACAGTACAGGGAGGTAAGTCGGACCATTCCCGTTTTATAGATGAGGACCCCAGATTGGTCAAGTGGCTTGTCCTTGATCACATAGCCACAAAGTGGGAGGGCTGAGGCTCAAAACAGGTGTCTGTGAGCTTCACAGGCGGTAAGGCCGTGTCTACACTGCCGGGGCGTGCATCCCGGGGCTGCCCCTGCCATGCTGCCCGAGTACATGGGGGATGAGGACCTGACAAGGCCATTGATCTTGCGGGAGCTTCCTGAACTACTCCAGCGTGAAAATCTTCCAGAAGGATTCTCCACAGGGCAATGAGGCAAGAAATTTACAGCTTAGCCTGATTAATGGACCAGGCAGTTAAGAGTTCTTTGCCAAGCTATGAGCATAATTTAAAGTCATCACGGCAGGAAGAAAGGCCCCATAACTCACATCCTTAAAGGGCCCTTAGAACAAGAGACACGCCGGATCACTGAAAACGTCTCCACTCCTCGCCCCGAAAGAGATCGGCACGTTTCTGGGTATTCTGGTCAAAGAACAGGGAGTCTGGATTAATATACATGGCAGAAAAAAGTGAAGCAAAGACACACAGGTCGTGTATTTCTGACTGATATTCCGTTTGTTGTTTTCGGAGGGACTTGATATTTATTTAACCACATTCTCACTTGACACGCCCCCTCCCCACACCTTGTAAATGCCGTCCTCTTTAGCCGAGTCATTTTTCATCATATAGAATTGAAGTGTTGCCAGGAAGGTGGTTTACGAGATTGTAGAAATGGTGCTAGAGAAAGCAGTGTGAAAAGAGGCCTAGAACGTAAAAGCAGAAGATGTAGTTTGATTCCTGGCCCTTTTGCCATGGGCTGTCATGGGACCATATCAAGGTGCAATTGCCATGGGAAAATGATTTTGGGAGCTTCCTCTGATCTCTCTGGACCTGTTTCCTCCTCTGTAAAAGAAAGAGTTTGGATAAATTGTCCTCTCTGGTTTGAAAGTTCTGTGAATTCCTTGCATTCTGACAACCACAATCTTATTACTCAGCACCTGGAAGTAATACTTCCCTGTGAAACCTCCAGAGCATTTTATCTATATGTTAAAAAATGATATTTATCACTTTGTATCTCAAGTTCTAGTTATTTACGAGCATTTATTTTTTTCTTATTCCTCCCCAACTGGGCTATGAGTGCTTTTGGCAGGCTGTCTTTTTCATCCTTGAATTCCCCAAGCCCTAGCACAGTATCTGGCCTGTGAGTGTCACCTAATAAAACTCTGAGTGTGAAGGACAAGCAAATGAATGAGTGGAGATGGTCTCTGCTCACTCTGTCCTTAGGTGGGATGGCTTGATTTAGAGTTTTTTTTTAAAAGCATACATTCTTTCTGTTTGATATAATTTATGTGTTTCAAAATGGGGAGTTAGAAATAGATTTCATTTTTGCAAGATACTATTATTTTAGGAGAATCATATAAAAATCTTCCCCTGTGGTGTCTCTTTTCCCCACAACAGACTTTAAATCAAAGCAACATGCTTTTCAAGGATTCTGCAAGATACAGCTCCACAAATTCCATCTCGGTGGCTTTCTTTTCCCTGCTGATTGTTCAAAAACAATCCACCCTCTTACTGTGGAGAGACTATGCCCACTGATGTTGGGCCTGAACAGGTGGGCTGGCTTAGGCCCATGCAATGGTAGCAAATGGCACGCAAGTGGAGGCCTTAGATGTGCTAGTGTGGTTTTCCTTGCCTCTTGTGTGTCTGCTTTTTATCCTGAAAAGAACTTAGAGAAGAGACCAGAACCCAAAATGCAGCCTAGATCAGCCCGGCACAGTTGACCTGCAACACGGTGATAAAACTGTCATGAGATGCTGGGTGTTGGGACTGTCTGTCACACGGCATTGTTGCAGCAAGAATTGACCAATACCGTTACCAGTGGCAGCTGGTACCAGGGTCTGCAGCAACCTCAATTCTGGCTTCCTCAGAAGAAAGAGTTCTACTGAGGGGCATAAGACAGAGGGAGAGACCAAGGCAAGTTTTAGAGCAGGAGTGAAAGTTTATTAAGTTTAGAGTGGAAGGAAAGGAAGGAAAGTACACTTGGAAGAGGGCCAAGCGGGCGACTTATGAGATCATCTGCCCTGTTTAACCATTCACTTGGGGTTTTATATGCTGGTGTGCTTCTGGGGTCTTACATCTCTTCTCCCGATTCTTCCCTTGGGGTGGGCTGTCTGCATGCACAGTGGCCTGCCAGCATTTGGGAGGGGCAGCATGTGCAGTGTGTTTACTGGAGTTGCATGCATGCTCACTTGAGGCATTCTTCCCCTACTAGCTGGGTGTTCCTAGAAGGTCACCTACCAGTGAAACTCTGCCATTTTGTCTCTTAATGCACATGCCTGAGCCCACTCACCAACTCCTGATCACCAGTTTCAATTTTTTTCTATCTACTGAAAGACTGCCTTTCCCGGCCCTGGCTGTGACCAATTGTTATTTTAGAGAGACAGTTACCAACCGCCTGACCATCACCTAATGGTCACCTGACATTCCTGGTTGGGGGGGACCCTCTCCTGCCCCGCTCATGCCTGACTAGCTAACAACTGCAACGATACTTCTGATTTCATTTCATCTTTGCATGTGTTTACTTTCCCCACCAATTCTATATCTTGTTTTCTTTGTGCCTTTTGAGATAGAGACAGATGCACTGCTTGGCTTCGACATCTATTTTTTGTTTTGTTTTGTTGTGTTTTATCATGCTTTAAGTTCTGGGATACATGTGCAGAACATGCAGGTTTGTTACATAGGTATACACGTGCCATGGTGGTTTGCTGCACCCATCAACCCGTCATCTACATTAGGTGTTTCTCCTAATGCTCTCCCTCCCCTAGGCCCCCGCCCCCACAACAGGCCCCAGTGTGTGATGTTCCCCTCCCTGTGTCCATGTGTTCTCATTGTTCAATTCCCACTCATGAGTTAGAACATGTGGTGTTTGGTTTTCTGTTCTTGGGTTAGTTTGCTGAGAATGATGGTTTCCAGCTTCATCCATGTCCCTGCGAAGGACATGAACTCATCCTTTTTTTATGGCTGCATAGTATTCCATGGTTTATATGTGCCACATTTTCTTTATCCAGTCTGTCATTGATGGGCATTTGGATTGGTTCCAAGTCTTTGCTATTGTGAACAGTGCCTTGCTTCGTTGCCCAGGCTGGAGTGCGATGGCACCATCTCAGCTCACTGCAACCTCTGCCTCCCGGGTTCAAGCGATTCTTCTGCCCCAGCCTCCTGAGTAGCTGGGATTAGAGACATGTGCCACCACTCCCAGCTAATTTTTGTATTTTTGGTAGAGATGGGGTTTCGCCATGTTGGCCAGTCTGGTCTCAAACCCCTGACCTCAAGTGATCCGTCTGCCTTGGCCTCCCAAAATGCTGGCATTATAAGTGTGAACCACCCCACCTGGCCGGACATGTATTTTTTTTATAGCGACAGGTCCATCAAGCAGCTTCTGCAGACACAAGCCTGCAGCTGGAGAACTGAGTTTGGCATCTGTCATTCTCTATGGTCATGTCTGCACTTAGTTTATTGTTCTTTATACTTTAAAATAATTTGAAACATAACCTCTGAAAATGTTACATGATTTACCAACGTTTCTTTAAAAACCGACGCTTCCATCATACATCACATTTTATGGAATCAGAAGTTCCAGATGGCTCTTCCTTGCTGAAACAATGGCTAAAATAAACACTTTCATACAGGATTAAGAAATTTGAAAATTAAAGTAGATCTAAAGTAAAGGCATTTATTTTTTAAAAATAAGATGAAATTCACATAACATAAAATTAACCCTTTTAAAGAAGAGCATTAGTAGTCTTCATCTATTCTAGTAGGTAGTAAGCTACTTCTTTCATTTTAAATTTTATGGCAAACCATAATTCAGGCAGGCCAGAGTCAGAGGACAGAGGGAAAGGGGAGAAGAAGCCCAGAGCAGCTGGAGAAAAAGGAGAGAAGGTGGGAGGACTGAGAGGGGAGAAAGCTGGGGAAAAAAGAAGCTCCAAACGATGAGCCTGTGACTGCCTTCTGCTCACTGCCCTGTGTGTTGGGGGCATGGGGGCATCTAAAGCAGACCCCATGCTCTGTGTGTTCTGGGGGTGCACTGATGCTCCCCCAAAACCATTAGTTAAAGCAGGAATCGGATATCCATATTCCCAGCTACATATCATCTTGGAACTAGTGGAGGAAAAATGGAACTAACGATGTGGTTTTTAAGGCAGGAGGTTAAGACGTTGAAAGTCCTTGGCTTGGACACAAGTCTAAAACTTATCTCTTTGCTCAGGCTTGAGGCAGGATGGCTCCTCATCGCCCCCCTCCCACAGCACGCACCCCTCCAGAGATGGGATGGGCCATCCTTGTCCGTCACCGCAGGCCAGTCCCCTGTTGTCTGCTGCTTGGATCTGACCTCTGCATAAATACGCAAGCATGTGTCCCTCGCTGTGGTCCGGGGGGTCCCTAGGGGGGTCCCTGAGACTCTTCCAGGAGTCATGCAAGGTCAAAACGATTTTTCATAGTAATCCTAACGTGGTATTAGCTGTTTTCACTCTCTTGCTTGTAACGTGGAGTTTTCCAGTGGCCCCATGACATGCGAGGGGGAAACAGATTGAAGGCAGACGCAGACCTGGGATCCAGCTGGCTCCTGTTCAGCCAGACACTCACGAGTTTGCAAACATTTAAAACAATGCCATTCTTGCATATTTTTTTCTTTCAGAAAATATATTTATATTTCATAAAAATGTTATTCATATGAACCTGTAATGGCTTTTATATTTTAAAAATGTCTCTGTTGTAACATGGTAAAGAGTGATCGCTGTGCCCCACATTCACAAAAGCTCGCTGGAGTCTTTCCAGGACTCTTAAGACCAAGAAGCCCGAGGACTGTTCGGGAGCAGCCGGCAGTGTTTCTGCAGTTTCCTGCTACACATCCCACGTGAAGCCTTGTGCAAATAAAAAGACTGCAGGAGGGCCCCCTGGGTGGTGTTCAGGCTCTGCTCTGGGCGAGGGTCTGAGGGGCTTGCGCTGCCGGCTTGGCTCTCGGTGGGGAGCTCTGTGAGTGCCGCCCCTTCCCAGTGCTGGGCCTCACAGGCCGCCTGCCTAGGACCACCCCCTACCCTCACAAGGCCTGGTGCCTTCAGGCCGCCAGCCCCAGCAGCACCCTGAGGCCCACCAAGGGGGCATTTGCACTGAGAGGCTGAACATACAAATGGACAATGGTGAGACAGGCTGCATAAAAATAAACTCTGACCACAACTTCTGCAGTGACCTGCTGGGTAGCCAGACCACAAGCTCTGCAGCTGTTGGCCCCAAATGGCCAGGACTTGGTCATCGATGGCCAGCTTCTGAAGTTTTGCCACTGCTTCCAACTCAGGAGCAACTAGTAAAAGGCAATGACTCACTGCAACCCATCCCAGAAAATGCCCTGCTGCGGCCAGCTTCCCTGCAGGACAGCCACCTGTGGCCTCCCCTTGGTCACTCCGCCTGTCCACACCTGGCTTGGCTTTGAGTCTCTGCCACAGGTAAACTGTAATGGCAGCACTGTGTCCCCCAGAAATTCATATGTTGAAGTCCTAACTAACCCCCCGTGACGCAGAATGTGACCTTACTTGGAAATAGCGTGGTTGCAGATGTAGTTAAGATGAGGTTCCATATAACTAGTGTCCTTATAAAAACGGGAAATTTGGACCCAGGGACATACACTGGGAAAACACCATGAGAGGATGAAGGCAGAGCAGGGCTGATGCTTCTATAAGTCAAGGGGGACAAAGACCGCCAGCATGCAGCAGAGCCGGGGACACGCCGGGGGAGATGCTTCCCAGCGCCATCAGTGGCAGCTGGCAGACCTTAATCTTAAACTTCCAGCCTCCGGCACATTTGTGCAGGCCACCCAGTCTGCAGTACTTTGTCATGACAGCCCCGGTCAGCGGCGGTGGCTGACACCCTGGCTGCAGCAGGCTTGTCCTCATCTGGGTGGGCTTCATCTGTCTCTGCAGCCCCCACACCCCTGCTTCGGGAAGAACAGGCCTTGAGGTGCAGTTCGCAGGACCCCAGGATTTGAGTCGGTTTTGGAGAGGGCGAGGCTGATGGAAGCCTTTTTGTGGGCTGCAGGTGTTCAGTCTTAGAGACATGGCCTGAAGGGTCGCCTGACATGGTCCAGGGAGGCCTCCGTGCCGTCTGCCTTCACCTCTGTGTCACCAAGACCCGCCTCGAGGCAGCCTGGGCCTGGGCTGCAAACCACTGAGCACGTCTCAGCCTCAACCCCAGAAGCTCACAAGTGGGAGGGAGCCCTGGAAGCCCGTGGTGGTGTTTTGATTCCCGTGGTGTAAAGCGCCTGGGGTTGGCTCAGAGGTCTTTATTTGGCCTTGCGTGTGCATGGGGAACCAGAGCCGCCTCCTCCCACGGCAGGCCGAGGCCGACTGGAAAGGAGTTATTTTGAGATCGGCACAGCCTGTACAGATAACAGTAATAGTATTTCATTGCTAAAGTTGTGTGAGAAATGTTGGGTTGGGGGAGAAGAATGGAGATGAGTTTAAAAATAGAAGGCTGTAATTAGCCAAGCATGGATTTGTTCTAGAAGGCATCAATTACTACGGCAACCACACGGCCCAGATTTTCCAGGGCGGTCTTATTCCATGGGACCGGATTCTTTTCAGTAAATGTGATCGGTTCCACGTGGAAAGGTGATTTGCTGTCATGGAGGTGTCCGATGTTACACATAAATTAATTCACAAATCCAAGCCAATGCTTTGTCCTATCAGGACTCTCTTTATTTTGTTATTAAAATGCAGTCATTTTGCCTGTGGTCTTTTCCTACAGGTTAAGAACTATTCATGTAGATAAGAATTCAGGAAGGTGTGCGTTGAAAGCAGGGCCGCTGAAAGAGTGTAATGGCGAGAGTCAGACAAACTTTTTGGTTGCAGTGCTTTCCATTTTTCATTTTGGAGACAGTGTCTGCACTCCCAGGCTGGAGTACAGTGGCGTGATCATAGCTCACTGAAGCCTCAAACTCCTGGGCTCAAGGGATCCTCCCTCTTTAGCCTCCCCAGAGACTGGGTCTATAGGTATGTGCCATCACTCACAGCTAATTTTTTTATTTTTTGTGGAGAAGAGCGTCTCACTATGTTGCCCAGGCTGCTCTTGAACTTCTGAGCTCAAGAGATCTTCCCACCTTGGCCTCCCAAAGTGCTGGGATTACAGGCATAAGCCACCACTGTGTCTAGCCACTTTAAAAAAAAACTTTTTTTAAAAAAAAATTTTAGAGACAGGGTCTTGCTGTCTCCTAGGCTGAAGTGCAGTAGCAGATCATAGCTCACTGCAGCCCTGAACTCCTGGCCTCAAGTGATCCTTCCACCCCTGCCAAATAGCTGGGACCACAGGTGTGCACCACCGTGCCCAGCTAACTTTTTTTTTTTTTGAGACGGAGTCTTGCTGTGTCACCTAGGCTGGAGTGCAGTGGCGCGATCTTGGCTCACTGCAAGCTCCGCCTCCTGGGTTCATGCCTTTCTCCTGCCTCAGCCACCTGAGTAGCTGGGACTACAGGCGCCCGCCCCTGTGCCCGGCTAATTTTTTGTATTTTTAGTAGAGACGGGGTTTCACCGTGTTAGCCAGGATGGTCTTGATCTCCTGACCTCGTGATCCGCCCACCTCAGCCTCCCAAAGTGCTGGGATTACAGGCGTGAGACACCTCGCCCGGCCCCAGGTAACTTTTTATTTTGTTTGTTGTAGAGATGGGCTCTTGCTATGTTGCCCAGAATTGCTTTACATTTCTAACTGGACATACACCCAAGGGGCTGGTTCACGAGTGTTTGCCACATTTGGTATAGTACATCTCACGGTATGCCACAGACGCTCCGCAGGCTGCACTCACACAAGCCGTTCTGTGCATGGGTTATTATGGCTTGTGTATCCTGCGTGCCCGTGAAGTGCCACACGAAGTGTGTACTGAAAGGGGTGTGTGTGAATGCCTCAGAGGCCAGAGGCAGAGATGGGAGCACCTCAGGACCAGAGCTGGTAGAGTCATCCTAGCTGCATGGGATAGGAAACTGTATTTTCTGTTTTCTGCTTTCGTTCTCAGAGAAGGCAATGGTTGTGTTGGGCCGGTAGGTGGAGGGGGAAGTGTGCCAGCAGAAGTCTAGGAGTCAAGGACCCTGGAGGTGGAGGTGAACTGAGAGACACCCACTCACTGCTGGCGGGCGGGCATCTTAGCAGTAGAAACCTACATTTTGGAGACTTGGATATCGTTGCTATTTATATTTTCAATCATGATTCCCCTTAGTTTTCTCCATCTTTTGCTTTATTATTTTTTTTGGCAAATATCAGCTAATTTTAGTTATACTCAGGGGATAAGAGGATTGGAATTTTGATGGGCATATTAGACATCAGAGTTAAAAACAACAACAACAGCAACAACAAGCAGAACTCCAAGGGGAAGGTGAAGCTTGGAGGTTACATGCTGGGAGCCCTGAAGAAGACTGGAGCCCCTGCTCCCATTCTGCAGCATCTCCTAGCCCTCTTCACTGCTTAACCTTTGGAGGGTCTTGCACTTTGGTTTTAAGAGGAAGCTGTTCTGTGTTCTTCACAGCTGACTACTTGCTACCAAGGAGGTGGCATCTCCAAAAACTTGCCTTCGACACTGGTTTGTGGCTGTACAACAGTCAGTTTCTCAAATTGTGCTTTGTGGCCTGTCAGCACCTGAAGCCCCCAGGGGCCTGTCAATTGCAGAATTCCAGCTTCCTCTTCAGACTGACTGCATGAGTCTAAATATCTGAGCGGCCGGACCTCCAGATCTTCATTTTCAGCACACATCTACTTAATTTTTCAGCACACCAAAGTTTAAGAGCCACTGCTGCAAAATCTCAGCAAGTTGAGCTGAACTCTGAACTCCCTCTTATCTCCACAGTCCCTAAATGGGGAATATCATTTTCCTAGCTCCAAGGCGACATGCCTGAATTCCTTCAGCTTGAGTGGCGTGAACATGTGGGTGCCTTTAAAAGGCTAACGTGCTACCAAAAGATAACCACAGGTGGATGTGGCCCTGGATGGGACTCAAAGATGTGGGTTGTTTCCAAAGATAGCAATACCAAACCCATGCTGATGACTCTGTGTGTCTATATGTGTGTGAAGCTGAAGAGCCTTATATAGCGAGGTGAGGCCCCAGGAAGGATCTGCGGAGTACAGCGCGTTCCGCACGCTCTTGAACGTGCGTGTTCACAGAACTCTGATATGTGTGTCTCGGCAGCTGATCTGTAAGGAGGTCACCACGTGTCCGCATCTATCTTTGCAGATTGCCCCATCCAGCTTAGTGAACAGCTGATAAATGCCTGTAGCAAGCCCAGCGAGGCAGCTGAGCCAGAACTTTTACAAATGGGAGCAAACATCTGCCGTGGTTGCTTGTGGTAGAGGGGCTGTTATTAGTGTTATTACAGATGGGGATGGATCAACTGCAGAGCCTCAGATGGTTCTGTGGAGATGGACCAACAATGGCACCACAGGTAAGAAGAGGAAAGGCACACCCGGCAGCCACTCCGTCTTGTTCAAATGTTGTTCTCTCATTTGTTTGTTGATTCTCCCATTGTATTAGTTCATACTTACACTGCTATAAGGACATACCTGAGACTGGGTAATTTACCAAGGAAAGAGGTTTGGTTGACTCACAGTTCCACAGGGCTGAGGCCTCAGGAAACTTGCAATCATGGCGGAAGGAGAAGCATATGCATCCTTCTTTACATGGCAGCAGCAAGGAGAAGCGCAGAGCAAAAGGGGGAGAAGCTCCTTATAAAACCATCAGATCTCATGAGAACTCACTATCGCAAGAACAGGATGGGGGAAACCGCCCCCCCATGATTCAATTATCTCCACCTCCTTATAAAACCATCAGATCTCATGAGAACTCACTATCGCTAGAACAGGATGGGGGAAACCGCCCCCCCATGATTCAATTATCTCCACCTGGTCCCTCCCATGACACATGGGGATTATATGAACTACAATTCAAGGTGAGATTTGGGGACAGGCACGGTGGCTCACTCGTATAATCCTAGCACTTTGGGAGGCTGAGGAGGGCAGATCACTTGAGGTCAGAAGTTTGAGACCAGCCTGGCCAACATGGTGAAACCCCATCTCTACTAAAAATACAAAAATTAGTCTGGCATGGTGGCAGGTGCCTGTAGTCCCAGCTACTTGGGAGGCTGAAGCAGGAGATCACTTCAACCCAGGAGGTGGAGGTTACAGTGAGCCGAGATCACGCCACTGCACTCCAGCCTGGGAGACAGAGCAAGACGCCCTCTCAAAAAAAAAAAAAAAAAAAAAAGAAAAAAAAAGAGATTTGGGTGGGGACACAGCCAAACCATATCACCCATCAAAGCAGGGCACTCTCTTCCCTCACCTGCTTGACTTTTCCTCAAAGCACTCACCATCCCCTCTGGCATAAATGCCTGGAACATAAACCCTAGGGGAGGCTTCCAGGATGTCCTGCTCACACATTGGAGGAGCTCAAAGAGTGTTTGTTGATTGAATCAATGATAGACAAGCTATCTCAGAGGAAGATTTGATGTGACTGGGAGCTCCTTCTTGCCCCTCTCCCTGAGACCTGCTCACAGAGCATGAAGTCTAAATTCTGGCTCTGAATGAGTCTGAGCAATGCCTGAGTGCCCAGCAACCTCAGCTAAGCACAGCAGGTTTTGGTTTGTGGCTTCCTCCCTGTGCCGAGCAGATCCCATCCTTGGGGAGTCCCCAGCTGGTCTCCACAGTGTCCAGACACCATGGTTCTCATGAGGCTCTACCCTCCCTGACTTCCACTCATCCAAGGGCCTCCAAGTCTTCAAGGCCAGCTCAGGCCCAGCCCTCCAAGAAACAATTTCTTCTGATGACACCAACCCATCCTGATGTTTCCTGATTCCCAGTTCCTATGGGCTCCAGGCCTGTTACAGTCCAGGGCTCTGCTACTGAAGCTCTGGGTCTCACCAAGTGGGAGGTATGACTGTTCATGGGATCAACAGACCCCAGAGTCCAAGGGCCAGGGCTCTTAGATTAGGTAGAATCTGGTAAGATAGTAAGATACTACCAGATACTAGTCAGGCATGGTAGCTCATGCCTGTAATCCCAGCAATTCAGGAGGCCGAGGCAGGCAGATCACGAGATCAAGAGATCGAGACCATCCTGGCCAACATGGTGAAACCCTGATTCTACTAAAAATACAAAAAATTAGCTGGGTGTGGTGGCGTATGCCCTGTAGTCCCAGCTACTTGGGAGGCTGAGACAGGAGGGTCGCTTGAACCCGGGAAGCAGAGGTTGCAGTGAGCCGAGATCATGCCACTGCACTCCAGGCTGGTGATACAGCAAGACTCCATCTCAAAGAAACAAAAGACCAAAGATTCTACCAGATACTACCCACAGTGTACCCCATGCATAATACCTAGTACACAGTAGAGTACACATTAGGTGCTCACAAATCCCTGTTGATTGTTTAATTATTTCGGCTCCATCTCCATAGGTACCATGATCAGTTTTTTCACACATTCCTCTCTTTAGGGTCACAGTATGTGAAAGATCCCCTGATGCATTTTTAAACATTTTATCAAAGTAAGAGATGCATATAGTTGAAGAACTGTGTAGAACTGAAGGGCACGGTATGGTGAGAAGTGGTGCCTCCACCTGTTCCTTACCTCCCAGAAGATGAAACCTTCCTCTTCAATCTTTTAAGGACCCTGTGAGTATATTGGGCCCACCCAGATAATCCAGGACCATCTCCCCATCTCAAAGTCCTTAACTTAATCACATCTGCAAAGTCCCTTTTATCATAGAAGGTAAAAGTCATGGATTCCAGGGATTAGGTTTGGGACCATTATTCGGCCAACCACCTCCGTGTGAGTGAACGCCATTATTTCCTGATAAACCCATCCTTCACGCATCATCTGCTGATTTCCTATTACGAGAAGGATTTCATTCTTATATCTTTACCTCACTTCCTCCCCCATCTTCTCACAATGTTATTGAGACCCTGCAACCATCCTTCCCAGCAGAGCCAGCTCATGTACTATCATTTCATGTCCTTTCTTGGAGGGGATTTTCTCCTACAGTGGAGACGCTTCAATTTTCTGGCTGCCTTTATCTCTGTCCTGCAGTTTGCTCTTATTATGTTCCTGTCCTTCTCCTGGAACCCTCCCTCTGGAGTCCTCCAACTTTGTCCTCTGGGCACCTCACAGTATAGTGGTTGGGTGGGTTTCAACCATTGAGGGAGAGAGACAGAGAGAGAGAACACAAACACGAGAATACTGAGTGGAGTCCTCTCACCTTTTTGACCCAGCCTTGGCAGTCAAACAATGTCACTCTGGCTACACTCTTCTTCCAATTCTATTCACAGAGGCCTTGGTACTTTCAAAGGGATGGGGAAACAGACACTATCTCTTAAAGCGGGGGTAATGGTAACATTCCAGAACATGTGAGACCAGAAATGTTACAGTGGGCAACCGTGTAAATTATCAATCCACCCTACAGCAGAACAGTCTTTTTTTTTTTTTTCCCCAAGATGGAGTCTCTCACTCTGTCGCCCAGGCTGGAGTGCTGTGGCGCAATCTTGGCTCACTGCAACCTCCACCTCCCGGGTTCAAGTGATTCTCCTGCCTCAGCCTCACCAGTAGCTGGGATTACAGGGATGTGCCACTATGCCCAGCTAATTTTTGTATTTTTTTTTAGTAGAGATGGGATTTCACTATGTTGGCTAGGCTGGTCTCAAACTCCTGACCTCAAGTGATCTGCCTGCCTTGGCCTCCCAAAGTGCTGGGATTACAGGTGTGAGCCACCATGCCCGGCCTGGCATTAGTCTTTTTCTCAAACAAAAATCTGTTTTCTCAGAGAGAGACTGGTGCTAGCTGAATAAAACATTATTTTCAACTCCACCCTGCTTGCTTTTCACTGTCTACCCACGTACCGTATACAACTTTGTCATGAGGCTTTAAGACAACTTTTCTCTCGTTATCTCCACCCCTCCCATTATTTTCATTTTATATGACCTTATCTTTTTTCTTTGCTTAGTATTAGAAAAACAGCTTTTAAAATGAAGAATAGTATTTTTTCTTCAAAGGATGCATCCAGAAACAGTTGCATTTCCTGAAAGTCCTTTAATGTTTTGTTTTTACCACTTCAAAAAATATAAGGTGTTTGGGACAGATTTTTGTGTAACCAAAAGGCTGATGTTAGGATGATGGCCAAACTGTAGCCACTCCCTGTCACCCCCTTGGCTTGTTGCTCTTGTTTTAAAAATCATTCTTTTGAAAACAAATACTTTTAGGCAATCTAATTACAATATGATATGTAATATTTGGACCAGTTGACCAAAATCAACATTAAATCCAAACCTCACATTATTTAGGCAAAAAGGAGACCTAATGCATTATATTACATGTAGATTTCAAAGTTCTTACACTATTAAAACAGTGAGAAGACAGCAAGGGTTGCCTACAGGCCACACAGCCCCTCTGTGATGATACCTTACAAGTACCACTGAAGATGTCAAAAGCAGCTTTGAGCCTTCCTGGTGCAGGGGCTGCTTGGACATTATGAGGCTTCACTGGCTCATCTCAGCCCATGTTCACAGAGCTCACTGCTGTCTAGTGCTTGGGGAGCCTCAGCCTCCTCAGTGGCCTCATCAGCTTCTGTGGAGGGTGTCCAAATGTGCTTTCCACTCTAGGTCACCAGGTACAGTAGTGCGTGCCAGGCACTGAGCAACTCTAGGGGCACCATTCTCATAGGGGTCATCCTAGGTCAGTTTCCTGACAAATAGTAGAATTTATCTCTAGTAATGGGAGCCTTTTCTAGTTCATGCCAAGGTACATGCCACCTGGAGGGAAAAGAGTACTGTTTCTGCAATCAGTTAATTGGGGTATAATCCTGCAGCTTTCATTTGACCACCCTGTGTGTATTAAGTTTCCTAGGGCTGCTGTAACATACAACAGCCTGGGAAACAACAGAAATTAATTTTCTCACAGTTCTGGAGGCTAGAAGTCTGAGATCAAGGTGTCAGCAGGGTTGGTTTTTCCCAAGGACTATCTCCTTCGTTTGTAAACGGCTATTTTTTCCCTGGCTCCTCACATGGTCTTCCCTGAGAGTGTCTGTGTCCTAATCTCTTCTTACGACACTAGTCATATTGGATTAGGATCCATCTTTACAACCTAATTTAACCTCATTTATTTCACTCTTATTTGTTAAGAGTCAGAGTCTTGCCCTGTCACCCAGGCTGGAGTGCAGCGGCATGATCACAGTTCACTGCAGCCTTGAACTACTGGGCTCAAGTGATCCTCCTGCCTCAGCCCCCCGAGTAGCTGGGCCTACAGGTGTGCACCACCACGGCCAGCTTCATTTATCTTTTTAAAGACGCTTTATGCAAATATAGTCACATTATCAGGTACCGGGGGTTAGGATTTAAACATATGAATTTTTGAAGAACATATTTCAGCCAATAACACTGTGCCTCAGGGCCCTAATCTTTAACCTAGGGAATATAATGATATTCTTACAGAAAATCATATCAAAGTGCTTTGTAGACTGCAAAATGCTGCACAAATATTGTGTGGTTACTTCCTGTGTCCTGACAACTTGTGCCTGGATCCCTGATGTGATCGTTTAGATCTGGTAGAAATACCAGGTGGAGTCAGCCTCCTCAAGGTGGAACAGTGGGTAACAGGTGTAGAAGCTGGGGCATGAGGTGGTGGCGTGCTCTCCTTGCACGAAGGCCCTCTCTCCCCTGCTGCCCCCGCTGTTGGTGCTGATGTTCAGACTCATGGACAGTGAACCCTACAATGTATCATATGCCTGGGACTGAGGGCAAGAGGGAAAGGGAACAATGGCCCACACCAAAATGTAAAAGGCCCTCCAGGAGTTCTGGTGTATAGGCCCTCCATGTAGCTGGAAATGATAGCCACGATTCCTCAGACGCCTGCCAGCTCTTTCTTCCACGTCTTTAGTAGGGGATCAACAAGGTCACTTACTGTTGGGAGTGATTTACTTCGCCTTCCCTGGATCACATCAGATTGATTCTAATCAGGTATCTATGTACTATTACTCCCCGAACAAGCATTTGGCAGTACTGGTAGTGGTGGGGACCCAAGATGGATTTAACTTCCTTTGGCCGATATGCTTCATTTTCATGATAACATTTCTCAAAACTTAACGGAGGGGCTCTTGATTTCTGAATCTGCCCTTTTTTCTAGAAGGGTGAGGCAGGAAGGTCAGATCTCATTCTCAGATGATTAAGACCAGTGCCCTCCTGCAGTATCCACACTCCCACCCTGGGGCTTTCCTTTGAAATCAGCAAGAGTCTGCGTAGAGGAAGAGATACCAGTCAGGAGCAGGTCCACATAGATATCAATAATATCACTTTGGGTGCTTCCTCTATTCCTTGGAGCCATAGATAGTGGATTTATTGACTTGTTTTCCTTTGACTTATGGCTCTTTCTCGTTATTTTCTGAGTGTGGTTTTGCTTTGCTTCCTGGAAAGGGAAACAGACGTGGTTCTGGTGAATCCTGGGAGAGTAGAGCCTGGTTTTGAACTCTTACTCTCTTGATGACAGGGCTGATCAGAGGGAAGCGTGGCCAGAAAAGCATGTTGGAGTTCCTTGCTCACATCCCTGTGAATGTGGCCACATGTGGCTCTAGGCATTCAGTGGGTTCATGCAGTCTTTGGAACAGAACCCCACAAGGGGCAGACAATCAACCTTCTAAGGCTTGGGGAGTGCTGAACTGGACAAACCAGGGTTTAGAGCTTCCTCAGTGACATGCACCGAGTGGATCCAGTGGCCCCTCTTAGAGTCTCTCCAGAAGGAGGGGAGCCCTTCTTCCCTTTTTTGCATCTCCACTTCCCTCTCCCTAGGGCCCAGTGCTTTGTCTGACCTCCTCTCCCATTGGAAATTTAGAGGTTATGTGCATTTCATCTATCAATGAATACAAAGAAGATTCTGAATCTCAGAGGACTGCTAAAGTGGAATATCAGGCATTTCCAAGGAGAGTTTAAATGGTAGGAAGGGCTGGATTTACCATTAGTGGCTATTAGTTTGATTCCACTAAGACAGCATTTCTTTTTTGCTGTTGGGTCTGAGACAAACCTCATTCATTTGACATGAAAAAAGTTGGGACAATTTTGGTATCTCCTTAGCTGGCTCAGTGAAGTGTATGTGAGGGAGCCCATTTTTCACGCCTGGCCGGCTCTGTGCTTAAGTGGCCCCGTCGCAGCCAGAGTAGCCTCATTACAGCTGAAGTCCCTGGTAGGCCTCTTCCTTCCTCTGAGCCCAGGGCAGTGCCAAGGCCGGGGACTCTGGCTGGCACTGGTGACAGGCTGTCTTGTCCTGAAGACACGAGGTTGGGTTTGGCAGCTGGCTCCTCCGGGACAGGGCCCAGTGCACTGAACTTAGCTGAGCCCTTCCCCTCACACCTCAAGTGTGGCACGAGGCTGGTCACTCAGAAGCAGCGAGTGGGGTGTCTTGGTGGGAAAAGCCTGGCTTTGTGCAGCCTCGGGGAAGCTTTTCAACACCATCTGAGCCTGTTTCCTCATCTCTAAGGCAGGGACCAGGAAGCCCGCCCCGCAGGGTAGTTGCAGGAAGTAGACATGTATCTGGGAGTAGCTGGCGCGTTCCTGGCATGCGCTGCTCCCATCCGATTTCCGCAGATTTCCTGCTGGAACGTTCTCTCGGGCCTCAAGTTTTCCTGAGAGGACGACGTGGAGAGTGGAGACAAAGATGCTCAAAAGCCGGGAATCGCAGGCTCGGAAGCCCCCACGCATGCCTCTGAACGCAGCCCCATCTCGGGGCTGCGGCGGGACCAAGCCGGACGCTTGCAAGCTGTCAGCGGCGGGGGCCGCGAACCGCCGGCGCAGGCCACTCCCGCGAGAAGACCCCGCCGCTAGGGTTCTAGGGGCCTGCGGACGCTTCCGAGAGGCCCAAGGCGAAAGAACACAGCTGGCTCGTCGGCCACGTGACCATCCGCATCCGCAGCGACCACGTGACCGTGCGTCCGCGGCGTCGATTGGCTGGGAGCTCCCTGGCCACGCCCTAAGCGCCAGCCCCGGGCTCCGGGGGGCGGTGCTGCTGCGGTTGCCATGGCGTCTTCCGAGCGCGCAGGCGTGGGCCCAGGGTCGCTTTTCGGGTATTTGCTACCGGCTCTTGGGAGGGCTTGTCACCTTTGCTTGCTGAGCTTCGCGCCCTGCGTCCTTTGGTCCCCAGCAACTTGCAGGGCAGCCGTCCCTCATGAGGCCCTCCAGCGAATGCCTAAAGCTCCGGAGTTGCTCCGGAGGAAAGCAGGCTTGCCCCGAGGGCGCACGTCCTTACTGCCCGTGACGTCGTGGTGCCTGGAGGGCACTCTTCTGGGAAGATCCTTGCAGAGGCCATGTCCCCTCTCCACGACATCTAAGCCCATTCCCAACTTGCTTTTCACGCCTGTCTTCCCGGGGAACGTCTACTGGACCTCAGGACAGCCCCTCACCCCCGTGCATCCCCGAGGTGGATCTGCAGCGAAACCTCTGTGGTGACTCACAGTTGCTAGCATTGGTTATCTTCTTCCTGGCAGAAGGTGGCAGGCTGATGCTGGCCTCGTTCCTGTGTGTCTGACAAATCACAAATGTGAATTCAGATCGTCACAGCTGAGTCATGCTCAGGATTTCCATGAGCCCTGCTGGGGTGGCCAGCTGAGCTCCCTTCCCCACAGCCTCCTCCAGCTCTGCAGCACCAGGCACCAGTGTGACTCATGGGGGCCTGTGGAAGCCGGGGCTGCTCAGTGGGGCTGAGTCTAGGAGGGGGAGAGAGAGAAAGGGAGCCCATCAACAATTACAGTGCAAACGCCGCAGCTGCCACCACCGAGTGCCTCCAGTTAGGAACTGGTTTGTGAAATTCATTACCCTATAAGATGAGTTTTATCTCTGTTTCACTCGAGAGGATTCTGAAGCTCAGGAGGCTGTGAATGACTCGGGGAAGCATAGCTGGTAGGTGGCAGAGTTGAAATTTGAATCCAGGTCATTCTGACCCAGGAGTTCAGACTTTTTCCCAGCCCAGCCTTTCCACTCGACCTCAATTAGCACAGTCAGATGCTGGGTGCCAAAGCTATTTACTTTGCTTGCGGGAGTCCAGGAGCTGGCTCCTAATGGCTCCATTTGAAATGGTTTTTTAGGCAAGGGAGACTAGATAAATGTGGAGAAGAGGGAAAGTATGCACGAAGACGCTACAGAACAGGCTTATTCCAGTGCACTTCCAAACCCAGGCGTGGTGTTCTTCCTTCTTGTGCCTTACTTTTACATCCCCAGCCACTGCTTGGCATCACCTGGTTGTCCTTTGGGCACCTGAAGCTCAGCATTTCCCAGGATGAATACTTGTTTTTCCCTGCCATATCTGTCTGCCCTGAGTGAGTCAGTATCAGCGGCCATGTGACCGTCCGTGTCTGCAGCGTCCTCCCCGCATCCCAATATTCTTGCAGGCAGTCAGGCTTTGAAGACCAGGTTGTCTCTTGTTAACTTAAAAATCACACAACCTATCAGTTTGGACGAGGAGACTTTCTTTCCTTCCTTCCTTCTTTTTTTTTTTTTTTTTTTTTTGACAATGTCTTGCTCTGTCGCCCAGGCTGGAGTGCAGTGGCACGATCTTGGCCCACTGCAACCTCTGCCTCCCGGGTTCAAGCGATTCTCGTGCCTCAGCCTCCCGAGTAGCTAGGATTATAGGGGCCCGCCACCATGCCTGGCTAATTTTTGTATTTTAGTAGAGACAGAGTTTCACTTTTTTTTTTTTTTTTCAAATAGAGACAGTGTTACCGGTGGAGGGTGTCCAGGTTCTTGGCATCTTGTACAAAGAATTGGGCAAAACCCACAAACACAGCAAGGAAAGAACGAAGCAACAAAAGCAGAGATTTATTGAAAACGAAAGTACACTCCACAAGATGGGATCAGACCCGAGCATAGGGACTCAAGAGCCTGGTTACAGAATTTTCTGGGGTTTAAATGCCCTCTAGAGGTTTCCCATTGGCCACTTGCTGTACACCCATGCAAATGAAGTAGTGGCCTGCAATCTACTGTAACTACAAAGTGAAGTTACAAAGGTTACACACTATGCAAACATCTGATTGGTTGTGGAAAGCAACCAGTCAGCGGCTAAAGTGAAGTTACAAAGTTACACTTCTATGTAAACAAAGAGCCTGCAATCAGTCTGACTGGTTGTAGAAAATGGGAAGGCGCCGAGGGTTTGCCTCTGGTCCTTTTGTTACTTTGTTGTGGAAAGTTGGGGTTTTCCTTTTGGTTTCGTTCTAGGAAGTCAACATGAATTGGCCGTAGGTTCCCTGCTTCTAGATCCCATTCTCCTGCCTCAACAGGGTCTTCCTATGTTGGCTAGGTTGGTCTTGAACTCTTGGCCTCAAGCAGTCCTCCTGTTTCGTCCTCCATAAGTGCTAGAATTACAGGCATAAGCCCCCATGCCTGCAGAGGAGACTTTATTTCTCATAAGGGGTTATAGCCTGCAGGGTGGCTATCCTGTAGGCTGGGAAGAGCCTCCATCAAAGACCAGAGACAGGCCCTCTGGGGGAAAAAGGGGTAAGTCAGAAATTTAAGTTGAACATGTTGACCAAATGTACATATTCAACAGGTTATCAGAGGAGATGTGAATATTCATGAAGGGAGTCCTGACACATGCATAGTGAACAAACATGCATGTAACATACAACCCATGTTCATTGGGGTGGAAAATAACATTTGAATGTATTACAATTAGCCCCTATAGGTCAAAAGTTCTTTTTAGGACACAAAAGCATTCAAGTATGCACCCTCTGTAAACTGGCTAGGACTAGTTCGTGATTGAATTGGTGGTGTCTCATCTAGAGAAAGTTACTGACATCAGTGTCTTGTACAATCAAAGGTGTAGTTGTGGCTGGGCAGTTAGTCTGTGCCTTATCTGCGTGCGCTGCAAGTTGTTTTAATATTGCTTATCCTGAGACCAGTGCTTATTTAGATGGTAGAGAAAAAGAAAAATTCTGTGGCTGTTAGAACAGAATTTATTCTTTAAGCATAGAGGTGAGTGATTCGACCCTTGCTTGGTGTAAGGAACATGGCTGTGCTTTGATCAAGCATAGGCCAAGGTGGGATGTTTTCATCCTGCGTGACTCAGCGAGTTTAGAGCGCAGGCGTATAACTCCACTTGTTATCACATCCATGGAGCCATAACATGGGAAGCCCATCCCTTGGCATTAAGCCACTATTGTCTGTAAAAGGTATAATTGCCCTGCCGACACTGTACAGGTGCTGGCACCCAGAGAAAGAGAGAGAGCCAGAGCTGTCCATCTTTGCAGATGGACAGAGGGGAGCCAGGACACAGCTTGGCTCACTGGTGCCTAGAGAGTTAAGCTGCCAACCTTGAAGGCAAGGGAGAGCTGGCTGCGCAGCTGTGTGTGTGGGAGCTACCAGACTAAGCAGCCGAGACAGGGCGGACAGTGTGAGAAAGCTGTTGATGAAAGCTGCTGCTGAATAAAACCATATTCACCTGCCTACAGCCCCATGACTGTTCTTTCTGCTCATCTACCCACTCCCTTTGGACCTCAGCATGGGCTGGAACCTGACCCCAAGCATGACATTTGGCATAGTTGTGAGCCTGACACCTGGTGTGGCCGTAGGTCTTATTTATAGTTTGATATCTTATTGTCACAGAATCTGTTGTCTTATGATCTCTATTTTAGCGTTAATGCTCATCAGCTGTGTCTAAACCACAAAATGGAAGGCGTTAACGAGGCATGTCTGTCCGCCCATCCTGTCATGGCTGGGAACTCAATTTTTAAGGTTTTTCAGGGGTCCCTTTGGCCAAGAGAGAGCTCATTTAATTTGTGGGGATCACTTAGGATTTTATTTTTAGTTTACACTCTGAAGCTCCTGCTCACATCCAATTGTATGAAAACAGGCTTTTCATGTATTTCGTCTAGTAATTTTTTTTAATTTTTTTTTTTTTTTTTTTTTGCAGCAGAAGGGCTCCTCTGGTTCTCCATCAAGGCCAGAAGCATAATTTGATGACAGCATTTTTTTTTTTTTGAGACAAAGTCTTGCTCTGTCACCCAGGCTGGAGGGCAGTGGTATGACCTTGGCTCACTGCAACCCCCACCTCCCAGGTTCAAGTGATTCTCCCGCCTCAGCCTCCTGAGTAGCTGGGATTATAGGTGTACGCTGCCACTCCCAGCTAATTTTTTGTATTTTAATAGAGATGGGGTTTCACCTTGTTGCCCAGGCTGGTCTTGAACTCCTGAGCTCAGGCAATCCACCCACCTTGGCTTCCCAAAGTGCTAGGATTACAGGTGTGAGCCACCGTGCTCAGCCGATGACAGCATTCTTTTTGATCATTTTGTTTTCTGCTGTTCAGACACTGCTAATGGCTTGTAGTTTCCCGTGATACTAATGAGACAGGCTAGTTTATTAGTGTTTTGTTCTCTTTTTTCCATCTCCTCCCCATGCCCATTCTGAGCAGATAGCTGTACTCTTCGCATGTCCTTGCTTCAAGAAACTGGTTGAAGACCACCCTTCGTCCAGCCTTGTGTGAGTCTGAACCTGTTGAAGAGACTTTGCCACAAGTTTAGTGGTGGGGAAGGGGGAAAAGGAGTGCTTTTGAGGTCTGGGAAGGAGAAGAAGATATTTTAGAACCGACTGTCACACCTCGTGCCTCCCAGCAGGGCCTCGAGGGTGTGGTGAGACACCAGGACCACACAGCCTTGGGACCAAAGCTGTGCCTGATGTGATACAGGTCTCCATAAAGGTTTGCCAAAGAAGCAAGTTAGTGCTTACAATTTCCCATAACTGTCACTCAGATTACGTGTGCCTAAATAACTTGCCCATCGCTTAAGAGAGAAACCCCATAAATGTCCTTTGATTCATTTATGCCCCAAGACTGTTGTCATTGTCATTGTCATTATTGTCATGTTCTCAAATATTTTTGCCTGGAGAGTTTTCCTGTCTGAGGACTTTTCACATGTGGAAGAATTACTTCTCATTCTTCCTGTTGAAATTACTCTCAAATCTTTTCTGACAGAGTTGCAAACACACTGACAGTTCCCGAATGATCTGATACAGGATCCTTAATAGGCGTGGAAGTGTTCGCCAGACAGAGAGGTCCTGCCCTTGCCGATCTGAGCTGGTTCTGTGTTAGAGACTCCGTGGGCATCTGTTTGACAGGATCTGCCAGGAGCTGAAGAATAACTTTCCTGATCTGGAAGAGCAAATCTCAGATATTTTGCACATTTGCAGGTATTTTAAAACAGTTTCTGTAAGATGCCAACATTACCTTTCCAGTATTTTGAAGTTCTCCAGTGTTTACTGAGAAGAGCTCAGTTGTGTTTATACCGAATTTCAGGTGGGTTTCTTGACCGCGCCTCTCACTTCATCACCAGCTTTGCTCTGGGCCCCTAACTGTACTCCCCCTGAGGGTCCCGCAGATTCAGGTGACTGGTGCCCTTCAGGTTTCATTTGTGAGGACCTATTCTTCTTCCTGGGACTTTGGCTTGTGTCTTTCTTCTGCTAAACCAAATTTGCCACTTCGTCTAAGATTCTGTTCCAAACTCTGTCTTCTCAGGAACGTTTCCTGAAAACCTGACTCCCTATGCTGATTTTTCCTGATGAGCCTTCCCTATGCCCTTGGTAAAATGAAGTTTGACAAACACAACTCTATGTCTATGAACACTTGAATTCATATAACTTTTCTCTTCTCTTGAATTATTTGCTTAATCCCCCAGGAGTGAATTTACTGGATGAAAGCATTTTGATTTTTTTTTTTTTTTGTAAGATAAGGTCTTATTCTGTCACCCAGGCTGGAGTGCAGTGGCACAATCATAACTCACTATAGCCTTGACCTCCGACCTCAAGCAGTCCTCCCACCTCAGCCTCCCGAGTAGCTGGGACTACAGGCCCACACCACTACACCCAGCTTATTTTTGTATTTTTTTTTTTTATAGAGACAGGGTTTCCCCATATTGCCCAGGCTGGTCTTGAACTTCTGGGCTCAAGTGATCTGCCTGACGCAGCCTCCCCAAGTGCTGGGATTACAGGCATGAGCCACCCTGCCTGGTCGCATTTTAGACATTTTTATGGGTGATTGAATTCATTCATTCAAAAAGTATTTGTTGAGCATCTGTAGGATGCCAAGACTGTGCTGGTAGCTAGGGTGTGACAGTGACTCACAGTGACCTCTTATCCTTCCTAGAACCTACCCCTAGGAGTGGGAGAAGACCACAACCAAAGAAGCAAATGGAGACACAGAATATCAGATGAACGGCGGCTACACAGGAAAATAAAGCAGTGCAGCAGATTGGAGGTGCTTGTGGTAAGAGGAGGCAGGGAGTTGCTTTTTACATGGGGAGATCAGGGAAGGCCTCAGTGAGGAGGTGATATTTGAATAGAGAGACCTGGGAGAGGAAAGAGAGTGAACCCTGTTGATATATAAGGGTGGAATGACTCTGACAGAGCAGTTAGTGCAAAGGTCTTGTGGCAGAAAACACCCTTTTGGACTTCCGTTGTGAATGTCTTGGGACACTTGATGGTGTCCCACAGGTCTCTGAGGCTTTGTTTGTTTATTTATTTATTTAGAGACAGGGTCTTGCTCTGTTGCCCAGGCTGGAGTGCAGTGGTGCAATCATGGTTCACTGCAGCCTTAAACTCTTGGGATCAAGTGATCCTCCCACCTCAGCCTCCTGAGTAGCTGGGACCACAGTTGCACACCACCATGCTCAGCTAATTTCTTATTTTTTGTAGAGATGAGGTCTTGTTTTGTTGTCTAGGCTAGTCTCAAACTCTTGGAGTCAAGCAATCCTCTCTCCTTGGTCTCCTAAAGTGCTGGGATTAAAGGGTATGAGCCACTGGCCAATAAATCATTTTAAAAAATCATTTTTTCCCTTTCTGTTATGGACTGAATGTTTGTGACCCAACCCCCAAATTCATATGTTGAAACCCCAATCCCTAATGTGGTGGCATTTGGAGGCATGGTCTTTGGGAGGTAATTGGGTTTGAATGAATCTTGAGGTGGAGCCGGTAAAGGGACTGGTGCTTTTATGAGGAGATGAAGGGAACAGAGCTCTCTCTGTCATGTGAGGATATGTCAAGGAAGCAGCTGTCTGCAAGCTTGGGACCAAAGCTAAGAAAAGACTATGCTGCCACTCTGATCTCAGACTTTGAGCCTCGAGAACTGTGAGAAATACAGAGTTATTGTTGAAGCCACCCTGTCTGTGGCATTCTGTTATAGCAGCTGGAACTGACTAAGACAGGTTCCCTTCTTCAACCTGGATAATCTCAGTGTCGGACCTACCTTCAAATCTGCTGTTGAGCCACTGGTGAATTTTTCATTTTGGTTACTATACTTTTCAGCTCCAGAATTTATAGATATATATTTTGACAATTTCTTAATTTCTGTCTCTTTATTTGTGTTCTGCATTTGGTGAGACATGGGTCTCGTACTTTCCTTTATTTCTTTGGACTGGGCTTTCTTTAATTCTTTGAACGTAGAGTTGTCCTTTGATATCTGCGGGGGATTGGTTCCAGGACCCCTGGGGATACCAAAATCTGTAGATGCTCAAAGTCCGATAGTTGACCCTCCGTATCTGTGAATTCAACCGATTGTGGATTGAAAATTGCAATGCAGGAATGTGGATAAGAGGACTGACCATACGTTATTTGTAATAGCTGACTTGACATCTTTATATAGTCAGTTCAACATGTGGGCCTCCTCAGGGACAGTTTCTGTCTGTCTTTTTTCCCCCCATGTGTGGGCTATATGTCGCGTATCTTTTTATGTCTCCTCGTTTTTGCTGTTGAAAACTGGATATATGACATAACATAATGTGGTTACTCTGGAAATCACATCTCCCCAGGCTTTGTTGTTTCTGCTGTTTATTAAATAACTTCCCTGGATAAAGGGTGTAAAGTCTATGTTCTTTGTCACAGATGACTACGAGGAGTTTCTGGGAACTTCCAGACAGGTTAGACAATAACAATCTCTAAGAGTAGGACTTTCGGGGAGTTTCACTCCCTGGCTCCCCTGTCCAGCGGCCGCCAGCTTTCTGCATTTACAGCTACCGTGGAGCTGGGAAGAAGGAGATGGCAACAGGGCAAGTTAAAATGCTGCACAGCTCACAGTTCTGTCTGAGATTCAGTCATTTTTCTTGAATAAATCTCCAGGAACTGTTGCAAGCCTGTTAATTTCCACAGTTCTGAAAAGTTGATTTAGACAATTTCCCATCATTTTCAGCCACAGCCAATTTCACCATTCCCCTGAAACTTGCATTTATTTTGCTTATATCCAGATTTGCAAAACTCCTTGCTCACTGTTCACTAGATCCCGTTTTTTTTTTTTTGTTTGTTTGTTTTTTTAGACAGAGTCTCGCTCTGTTGCCCAGTCTGGAGTGCAATGGCACGATCTTGGCTCAGTGCAACCTCTGCCCCTTGGGTTCAAGTGATTCTCCTGCTTCAGCCTCCCGAGTAGCTGGGATTACAGGCACCCACCACCAGGCCCGGCTAATTTTTTTTTTGTGTGTGTGTATTTTTAGTAGAGACGAGGTTTCACCATGTTGGTCAGGATGGTCTTGAACTCCTGACCTCGTGATCCGCCTGCCTCGGCCTCCTAAAGTGCTGGGATTACAGGCGTGAGCCACCACGCCCCGCCAAATCCCGTCTTAATTCAACTTACCTGCACGCTTTCAGACCCCTCTTGGTCTTTGCCCCTCTGTGGTAACTATTGCATTTTTAGAACACTGGACTTAATTCCCAAGCCCTTCTTCACATCCAGGCATTCTAGGACAGGAAGAAACTGCTGTCTGATTCTATAATTATCACACTTTCCATGGCTGAGTGAAGTTTTGACGGAACTTTCTATTCAAATGTTATACACTTGTTAAAGCAAACTAAATATGGCTTGAGAAGGACTCCGTACTTCTGTATTTTAGTCCTTGTGGATGAACTGCAAACTAACTTAATAGGTAGACAAGATTGAGACCCTAATTTCAGAGTATGCACCTGTAACAATAGCTGAGTCTTGGCCAATCCCAGCAGCTGTACTTCAACCACTCAAACACTGCTGAGTGTTCACACTGTGTTCAAATAAGGCCAACACCGAGCCATAACCAATCCAGCTGTTTCTGTACCTCACCTCTGATTTCTGTACATTGCTTTACTCTTTTTGTTTATAAATGTGCTCTGACTACGAGGCACCCTTGGAGTCTTTATGAATCTGCTGTGATTCTGGGGGCTGCTGGATTCGCAAATCATTCGTTGCTCAATTAAACTCCTTTAAACTTAATTCAGCTGAAGTATTTCTCTTAACACACTTTATATCTAAACTTTCCAGTTTCTTGATGCACCTTTTAAAAATTGAAGAACAGGCTGGGTGCAGTGGCTCACGCCTGTAGTTCCAGCACTTTGGGAGGCCGAGGTGGGTGGATCATGAGGTCAAAAGATCGAGACCATCCTGGCCAACATGATGAAACCCCATGTAGTAGGGTCTTTAGTAGAGATGTCTCTACTAAAAATACAAAAATTAGCTGGGCATGGTGGCATGTGCCTGCATTCCCAGTTACTCAGGAGGCTGAGGCAGGAGAATCGCTTGAACCCAGGAGGCAGAGGTTGCAGTGAGCCAAGATCGTGTCACTGCACTCCAGCCTCGCGACAGAGTGAGTCGACTCTGTCTCAAAAATAAATAAATAAAATAAATAAATAAATATATAAATTGAAGAACAGATGTAGGGAGCTAACACTTCACTGGGGTGTATGTGAAAATCCCAGAGAGGCCAGAGCAAGAGCTCAAGGGATTGAGGAGGGAAGGAAGGAAACTCATGGAAGGGGATGAGTTACTGATCTGGTCCCAGCTTCTCTAGGATGGCCAACTGGTTGCTGCTGGGGAGGCTGCTTGGCCATGCTGCTTGTCAGAATGCCCCGCAGGAGGGAGAGTGGGAAGGATGCATCCAATGGAAACCCCCATCTGTCTCCTCTCATCAAAATTCCCTTCTCAGGGGGAATTTTCATTAACTCTCCACAGCTCTGGGTCCCCCTCCCTACCCAGGAAGCCTGCGGGGTTAGGCCCTTTCTCAGGATACCCCTTCTCTGGGCAGCCTGGCTCCGTTCTCTCTCTCTTTTTTTAAAAAAGTTCACTTTCTGGCCAGGTGCCCTGGCTCATGCCTATAATCCCAGCACTTTGGGAGGCTGAGGCAGGAGGATTGCTTGGGCCCAGGAGTTCAAGAGTAACCTGGGCAACACAGAGAGACCCCATCTCTACAAAAAATTAAAAAAAAAATTTTCTTTCAGGATGGGCCCTGTAGAGTGCATTTCTCACAGGGAGCATGTGTTTTGGGTGCTGTCTTTCCATAGGGCCCTTCTGACTGGTGGGTGAACCTCTGTGACTTTCTGCTTCTGAGTGGTCTTGGTGGGACTTCCCCCACTTGGGAAGGCTGTTCCTTTCTTTCATGTAACTGAAGCCGGGATCTTGGGGTAGAAAGAGTCAAGGGCCATGGAAGCAGCCCTGGTGAGGCTGGGCTGCGAGAGGGGTGACATCTGCTGTGTTTCCCCCATTGCTTACACCTCAAACCCGTGGTTACTGTGTTTTGGTCAGTTCTGCCTCTGGCTGGCCTCACAGAGCCTGCATGTCTAGAGCATGCCCTTGGACTCTTTCCTGGGAGAAGAATGGCCACATCAGGACAGACACCTGCCTGTCTACTAAGAAACACGTCCCCATGGCCCTGAGTGAGTCCCTCTTGCCTCACCTGTGTCATATCCTGCATTTCTGGCCCTGCCTCCTTCTTAGCTCAGCTCTGCAAAGAACCTTAGAGAACATTTGGAACAGTGGTTCTCAAACTTTAGCAAGCTTCAGATTTCTCTGGAGGACTCATTACAGATGGCTGGGTCACATCCCCAGGTGCTCGAAGTGCCTGATCTAGTTGCCTGTGATGAGGCCTGGGAATTTGCATTTCTAACAAGTTCCCGGGTGCTGCTGGCTCAAGGACCCCACTTGGAGAACCAGAGCGCTAAGGGTCCTCGGTGGCCCAGCAGGACCCCTGCAGATGCCTATGTCAGATCAGTGTTCAGTGCTCAGTGGCTAGGGGTGCAGACTGGAGCTGGCCTCTCTGGGCTCAAATTCTGACCAGGGGCAAGTGACTGAAACTGTCCACTCAGTGTCTCCGTCTGCAGTAGGGATAGTGATGAGGTTCTGGGGGTGAGAGTCAGAGAGTGTCTGGAAAGCACTGAGAGCAGGCCCAGCTCATTATTTGGGCCACATCGATGCAGCCTGTTGTCATTCTTGTTTTGCTCACAGGGAAAGAGAAATTTAGGGGGTGAAAATTAGGCCCAAGCTGGCCAGAAGCCCATTGGAGCCTAGAATCCTTGTCTTCTCACTCTGGTGGCATTACCTTTCCACTCTCCAGGCCACTCCTTTTGGTCTCTTGGTCACGTAGCTGCTTTCATCAGCCCCTGAGGAAATGTGGGATCCATCCGGAAGAACATGGAAGATGTCTGTAGATGCCACCCCAGGCTTCACCCAGTGCTTTCACTGGGAAGAAAGAACACAGGGTGGGAGATTGTCGCCAGCTCTTGCATTTCCCACCCGCATCTCTCAGGGCCTTTGTTTCCTTGTGTGAGGATAACAGTGATGCCTGCCTCTGAAGTTTGTGGAAGGATTACATTTGACGAAATATGATCAAGCCCCTAGCAAAGCGTAAGGCACAGAGTCTGCCCTCTGTAAAGCCTCGTCACCACGGCTGACACAGGCATCCTCCGGTCTCCTAGGATCAGGCCAGGTTTCCTTATCTCTGCAAGAAGTCTTCTGGTGCATGGGCCCAGCTGTCAAAACAGGTGGTTTTGCTGTTTTCTTCATTCATGCAAACTATTAAAAATAAATCCAGGAGTGACCGCATGGCGGTATGACAGCTCTGCGGTTCTGCCAGGGGCTGGGCGTCCCCAGGTGTCCCCGCCTCATGACATCTCCCCGCCCCCCCGTTACCCTTTGATCCCCGTCTACACAGCACAACTCACATTTTCTCTATTATTTTATACCATTCCCGTTAGTTTTAATCTTGTGGTCCTACATTTGTATTTACATTTTTTTTCTGATTATTGGACACCATTTTGCCCAAAGCCCTGCCCTCTGGCTTTCATGAGTAACAGTGAAACCAGATCAAAAAACTTGAGAAATTTGAAAAAATTCTTCCCTTTGAACCACACTTTTAGAGAAAAAAGACAAAGCATAAGATTTAAAAAAAAGCTAATAAAAATTAAGAGACATTGTTAGTTTATTTGAAGACCTTTGAGGGCCTGTCTTCACACCACCTCCACCTCACTATCACCAGGAACTGTGACTGATGTCATTGAAACAGGGCCAGGACTTTGTAGGCAGGTGTATTTAGGTTTGTGGGGTCCAAAACATATGATTCTGGGGGCCCACTTTAGTAATAGGAAATTATGAATACGGAGTTAGGTATAAAAGTGACTATCTATTTAGAAGAGACACCAGTCACCATCAATTATAAATTTAATAACACACACATAAAAGGATCCAAAAAAGTAACCTAGTATTTTATTCATATTAACTAACTATATTTTTTGGGGGGGGCGGGGGCACCTATTCTTTGTTCTCCTCTTCATTTGATGAAATTTTTAAAATTTTCTAAAAAAGAGAATGGATTGGTAATCTGGTCTTTCCTCTGGCATCTGAGATCAACATTTATTGATTATCGACAGGTGAGGCATTATTTATTTATTTATTTTAGCCTCACAGCTCATTATTGGTAATGATGTCATGCAAAGTTTTAGAATTGTTGTTAAAATTGGGAAGACCTCTATCAAGTTTCTTTCACACATGGGCTTTAAGAGTTCAAGGCATTTCACGTTTTCTTGACTATGCTTAAGTAGTCTTTGAACCAACATTTCCTCATTATCCAGATGGTTACAAATGCCTATATTATGAGTTTTTCATGATGAGTGTCAGTATTCAGTGCCACAAAAGCAAGAAATTGGAATCTTATTTCAATGTGTTCCTATGATTCACTTTTTTTTTTTTTTTTTTTTCAGACAGGGTCTTGTGCTGTTGCCCAGGCTGGAGTACAGTGGTGTGAACATGGCTCACTGTAGCTTCATCTACCCAGGCTCAAGCAATCCTCCCACCTCAGCCTCCCGTGTAGCTGGGACTACAGGTACGTACCACCACACCCAGCTACTTTTTTGATTTTTTGCAGGGACAGGGGTCTCCCTATGTTGCCCAGGCTGGTCTCAAACTCCTGGGCTCAGCAATCCTCCTGCCTTGGCCTCCTAAAGTGCTGGGATTACAGGAGTGAGCCACTGCACCTAGCCCACTTCTTATTATTAATTGGATATCAAATCATTCAAGAAACTATTTATTATTTCTATTAGAAATTTATCTTCCTATTAATGATTTACTGCTTTTGGTGTACAGTTTTTTGTTATTAAAGTTCCTTTTTCAATATAGAAATAATTTCTGTTGTTTCATTATTCATCATTCTAGCTTTTAAAATATTCTATTTTTTCTTTTAACCCTTTAACAAATTTTAAAGTGTCAGAAAGGTACTTTTCGTGCATGTCTACATAAAGAGTCTATAATTTCTCCCTTGTTTTATTGAAACATTCCAAAACATCTTTTCAAATCACAGTTAAATTAACATATTCAAGCTTCATCAACATTTTGAGTAAAATTTTGGCATTCCTGTTGTGTTTGGGTTTCTCTCTCGCTCTGTCATGCAGGCTGGAGTGCAGTGGTGCAATCATACTTTACTGCAGCTTTGAAATCCTGGGCTCAAGTGATTGCCTTTCCTCAGCCTCCTGAGTAGGTGAGATCACAGGCATGTGCCACTCTACCTGGCTATTTTTTTTTTTTTTTTGGTAGAGATAGGCACTTGCTATGTTGCCCAGGCTGGTCTTGAACTCTTGGCTTCAAGTGGTCTTCCTACCTTGGCCCCCAAAAATGCTGAGATTACAGGCACCCATCACCACACCTGGCCCTCTCTTGAATCTGTAAAAACATATACTAGAATCCTCATAATACTATTATAACCATGTTTCAAAGGTTGGAGAGGTTTATAAGGACATCTCTGTAATTAGACCCATCAAAGAAAAATCCAGTTGATATGTGTGCTTAAAATACTCCATCAGTGAACCTGAACTGCCCCCCCTGCCACATATAACTATTGCAGAATATCAGGGTAGTTAAAACTTTAGGTCCTGTGTAGGAAGATACTTTTCCTATGAGTTAAAGAAATGAGATGCTCAATGCCCATATATTGTGATATTTGTGTCACCAAGCTGGGTGAATTGGAAGATTGTGTAGGAAGAGTATTCCTAGAGGTCATTTTTATGCTAGACTAGTGAGTGATAAGTTCATGTGGAAGTAATTGTGAAGCACATACATTTATCCTGTTAAACCCAAACTAAACTTAATCCCACCCCTGAGCCAGAACACAAAAATCACTGCAGCCACTCCAGTTCCACCAGTCATGAGGGGAAGTGTGATAGAGGGAAACTGAAGTGGGTGGAGACAGTGGTCTAATTCTTGAATCTGTGTATTGATGTCATTCATCAGTTTTGGGAAAATATTTCAGCTGGCATCACTGCAAATATTTATTCTGACCTATTTTGTCTCTCTTCTTCTGGGACTTCAATTACATGTGTATTAGACCATTTGATATTACCTTACATTTCTCTCACACTCTGCTTTTTAAAAAATACTTTTTTATTTCTATGCTTCAATTTAGAGAATTTCTACTGAGAATTTCAAGTTTACCAAAGCTTTATTTTGTTCATTCTGCTATTAAGCCCACTCACTGAATTCTCTACCTTGGTATTGTATTTTTTAGTTCTACAATTTCCATTTGGTTCTTTTTTGGGGTTTTCATTTCTTTGCTAAAATGCTTTATATTTTCACCCATTTTGCCCATATTTCCCTCTAAAAATGTCACCATATATATTAATTAGTTTAAAATCTTTATTTGCTAATGCGAGCTCTGGGTCATCTGTGGGCCTGTTTCTATTGACTGCTTTTTCTTTTGATTATGGGTCCTACTTCCCAGTTTATATGCATGGCTTGTAGTTTTTTTAGTTTTTTTTTTTTTTTTTGAGGGAGTCTCACTGTCACCAGGCTGGAGTGCAGTGGCGCAATCTCAGCTCACTGCAACCTCTGCCTGCCAGGTTCAAGTGATTCTCCTGCCTCAGCCTCCCGAGTAGCTGGGACTATAGGCGCGGCCCACAATGCCCAGCTAATTTTTGTGTTTTTAATGGAGATAGGGTTTCACTGTGATGGCCAGGATGGTCTTGATCTCTTGACCTTGTGATCCCCCTGCCTTGGCCTTCCAAAGTGCTGAGATTACAGGCGTGAGCCACCATGCCCGACTGGCTTGTAGTTTTTTATTGAATGCTGCAGTTTATGTATACCATAGCAGTGGAGACTGAAAGAAGTACTAATTTTTCTAGGAAGTGTTTGCCCTTTTGTGTGTCAGGTATCTTGGATTAGGATCTGATCTCTTCAATCTAATAATCAGTTGAGCTAAATTAGAGTTGAGGTTGCCACTCCAGTTGATTTAGTACACCTCTGGTTTCAAATATCTTGAGTGTGAAATCACTCTCTCTCCAGCAAGGCTATGAAATCTAAGCACCATGACACCACAACATTTCTCTCTGCTTTTCTGTGTCATCTCCTGACTTCTTGGACACCATTTATTCAATAAATTTCTATGGGAGAGAGTTGGAAGACAGACAGAGATGTCCAATGTTGTATTTTGGGATTCCTCCAGGTTCAAGTCTAACACTAGCTGTGAAATTTCCAGTTAGTTTCTCCTTATTCCCCCAAATTTTATTTGCCTGTAGCAGACTTGATTTTCTGTCCATCTACGACCCCATGCTTGACAACTTACCACAGGAATGGAAGGGACCAGTTTGCTCACCTGACATGGGCTCATCCATTTCTGGAATTTAGTTTATTTGGATTTTGAATCTATAGGTTTTAAATAGTTTTAAAGAAAAAGACAATTTAATAGCTTACCAGTGCTTTATCTTTGCTCTGCTGGAGTGGTGGTCTTTTGTGATCTTTTACATCCTAACCAGAAGTTGAAACACTTAATATCTTTTTAATTTTGTAAAATCTCCTTTTTTTTCATTTTTATATTTTACATTTCTTTTAAGGCATTATTTGTTTTGTTTATTGGCTCTGATGTCCCTTCTAATTTAGTTTTTATTTCTGAAAAATTTTCTTTATACTTCTAATTCTGTTTCGTGTTCTGTCATGTTCATCTGTCTTTCAAATCTTATATTTCTAAATGTTTCTAATTATGATTTAAATGATACTTTAAGATACTTTAATGACATCTATTATTTTCCTAGTTATTTTTACCTCATTTCAAATATTAGGTTACATTTTCATCTTCATTGAATGTATACCTCTCTGTTGTATTTTCATTGTCTGTAGGGCCAATATTATTGTTGTTATTAATGTTATTATTCTGCTTTCTCTTATCATAACTTTATATTAGATTTGGCTATCATCCATTTTATTGCTTTTTTTAAAGTGAAACAAGTTTTTCTTTGTTCATAGGATGAGGCATAGGTCAAGATAGGTTTTCAAACTTCATGGGTCTACATTCCCTCTTCTGTTGTTTTTGCAAAATGATTTCAAAAATACTGCCTTGTGTTTTCTGAGATCTGACATTCTGATCCCATTCCCCATTTTCTTCTGAGTCATTTCTCTTATCTGGACATTTTGTTTGCTAGCTTTGAAGACTTATAGACTGCTTCACTGTGGTCAGAATAGTATTGTGGTCTCCTTTACCCACCCAGGAACTGAACCCAGTAGAGTCATCTCCCAGCCTGCCACTCTTGAATTGGAGCTCTGTGCTTTCAGGTGAACACTGGTCAGCAGTGTTGTGTTTTCCTGTCCTCTGGAACTGTTGGAATCCCAGTTGACTTCCCTAACTTGCCAGTTGTTTCCCTTTACACAGATCCTCATACCACGTGGGTCCTGTAGCTGTTGGTGATTTGTGCCACACACTCTTACTGTGAGATTTTTTGGGATTCCTGGTCATTGATTTTGTTGTAGAAGTACAAAGTCTTTGATTCTTTGCTAGTTATTCAGTCTGTTTTTATAGGGAAATTTGAGGAGATTAAACTATTATACCCTATAATCTCCCCAGAATCCTTGTCATAATTATGTTCAAAAGACTATAAAAGAAAAAAATAGTTTACTAATTATCCACCTCTGGTGCCAGTCAACTGAGATATTTCTGGAAAGGATGGTTCTCTCCCAGTTTGGTGGCTAGACAAGGTCATACACACCATCTATGGCTGTTTGCAAAGACCCCCCAAAAGCCTGATCTGGTTCCTTGACACCTTGAATTTTCTCTGTCAAGGGCTGAACTGTGTCCCGTAAAAGTCATCTGTTGAAGTCCTAACCCCCAGTACCTCAGAATGTGACTGAATTTGGAGATAGGACTTTTAAGGAGGTGACTGAGGTTAAATGAGGTCACAGGAATGGGTTCTAATTTAAACTGACTGGCATCTTTGTAAGGAGAGGAGGTTAGGACACAAACAGACACAAAAGGAAGACCCTGTGTAGACTCAGGAGAAGACGCCATCTGCAAGCCAAGGAGAGGGGCTTCAGAATGAACCCCCCACTACAGACACCTTGATCTTGGACTTCCAGCCTCCAGAACTGTGAGAAAATAAATGTCTGGGCTGGGTGCAGTGGCTCATGCCTGTAATCCCAGCACTTTGGGAGGCTGAGGTGGGCAGATCATGAAGTCAAGAGATCAAGACCATCCTGGCTAACATGGTGAAACCCAGTCTCTACTAAAAATACAAAAATTAGCTGGGCATGGTGGCGGGCGCCTGTAGTCCCAGCTACTAGGGAGGCTGAGGCAGGAGAATGGCTTGAACCCGGGAGGTGGAGCTTGCAGTGAGCTGAGATTGTGCCACTGCACTCCAGCCTGGGTGACAGAGCGAGACTCCGAGACTCCGTCTCAAAAAAAACAAAAACAAAAAACACATTTTGTGGAAAGAAGAAGAAAGAATAAGGTAGAGTGATTTTTATTTTATTTTTTCTGTTATTTTGGCACAGGCATGACCAAAACCAGGAAGTGATTGGTCTTTTATCTGTTTTCTTATCTGTTTCTATTATGGCTGTACCTAAAAGTGTTTAAATTATATTGAATATTTTCTTGCTGTCTCTCTGTGTGTCTCTTTCAGAGTTTTACTCCAAAGGTTTTCTGGAGAGGGCGCGTGGTGGAAACCAGACTTTGTTGGCAGAAAGAGATGGTTCAAACCTTTTGTCTGCTGCTTGCTCGCTGGATTGGGCAAGGCATCTGACATGTTTGAGTCACTGCTTCCTCTTTTGTAACTGGGAAATGATGCCCTCTCAGTGGATAGACATGAGCATTACATGAGATAAAGCTGTAATTTGCTTCCTGGCCCATAACAGACCCCAAATAAATGCTATTTTCCATTTATTCTCTTCCTTCTCCCAACCCATAGTTAGCCAGAAAAAAACCAGTTATGAACCAAAGAAAATTCCAGTTCACTGAATCCCTGTTTACATTTATGTAAATTAGAAGCATAAATGTAAATTACATTTATGTGCACTGCACTCCCAAATCAGTGTCCTCAGCAGGAGTTCAAAGAGGTGCTGCTTCCAGACTCAGGAAGTGCACCACTCGGCCGGTCCATGGACAGTCTTCTGAGCATGGGCCCCTCTCAGAAACAGAGGCTGTTTCAAGAATTCTATAGACATTGCATTTATTGGGCAACTGGCAAGCTGATGTCCCACCTAGTGGTCAGTGGGAGGTAGCCCATTTCAGGAAGAGAAGAGAAGACCTTTCATAATACCTTCTGCTGGGCAGAGCCTGAAGAACTGTGTCAGCTCACCCCATTCTCTCCATTTACAGAGGCCTGGGCACGTACAGCACAAGCGTGAGGCATGACAGGCGCAGCGGGCAACGTCCTCTGGCAATGAGGGTGGGGCTGGTGAGAGTCACTCTCCTGGAGAGAGAAAGAAAGTCATGAGATTAAGAGGCATACCTTTGAATGGTTTCCCTAAAATATAAAATATTTCAAATACACAGAAAAGTTTATAACACACAACACATTCCCCACCCAACTCTCTTGAGTGCTAACATTTTGTCACACTTGCTTTCTGTTTTATTAAGAAGCAAAACAATACACATGCCATCAAATCTCCTAGAATACCCTTCCACGACCCTTTCTCTTCCCTGTCTTTCACCCAGTGGTAACCATCAGCTCCAATTTTGTGTATACCTTTAATGGCATTCAAAAATTCCACTAACATCCCATGTGTGAATCCATTTTTTACATGTTTTCAAAATTTATTTTATTGATGACATGCTGTATTTTTTCTATTGCGAATAATGCAATGAACTTTCTTATGCCATTTTCCCTGTGGAACTTCTGCAAAAGTTTCTCTATTATTTTTTTACATGTGGAACTGCTGGATCAAAGAGCAAATGTTTTCTTTCCAGAGGTATTGTACCAAATTACCCTTCTAATCTCCAGAGGTAAGAAGACCTCGTGCTCTATATTTGCACTTATGTTGAGATTGTCAGTCTTCTAAATATTTTCCATTTGATGGTTATGAAATGACATTTCATACTGTTTTGATTCATAGTTTCTTATTTAGTAGCTATATTGAACATCTTTTTATGTTTCTTGGCCTTGTATTTTTTTTCTCTTCTGAATGGTCTGTTGATATCTTTTGCCTTTTATTTTTAGTTTTGAGACAGGGTCTCATTCTGTCATTCAGGCTGGAGTGCAGTGGTGGGATCACAGCTCACTGTAGCCTTTGTCTCCCAGGTTCAAGCAATCCTGCCTCCTCAGCCTCCTGAGTAGCTGGGACTACAGGTGCACACCACCATGGCTGGCTAATTTTTGTGTTTTTTGTAGAGACAGAGTTTTGCCATGTTGCCCAGGCTGGTCTCGAACTCCTGAGCTCAAGTGATCCTCCCACTGTGGGCCTCCCAAAGTGCCAGGCATGAGCCACTGTGCCTGGCCCCTTTTATTTTTTAGTCGGATTTTTTTTCCTTATTGATTCTCAGGGTTGCCTTGTATATTCCTGATAGGAATCCCCATTTTTGGTTATATGCTTTGCAAATATCTTCTCCCATCTGTACCTTATCTATTTTTTTTTAAGTAAAAAGTTTAAAATGGAGTTATATACATTCATAAAAATGTACAAATCATCAATGTAGAGCTCAATGAATTGTTGCACCCATGTAACCACCCAGATCCAAGAATTGGAATACAACTTGCCCTAATTCCTGACCATTCTAGCAACTGCCACACTCCCAAGATAAGCACCGTGCAGATTTCTGAGTAACTTTGTGTTGTTTTGAGCTTTATACGATGAAGTCGCACACCATATACTCTTTGGTTTCTGTTTTTTTTTCACTTGATTGTAAAGTTGCAAGATTCATTTATAATGTTGCATGCAGCAGTCATTGTTTATTTCCCATTTCTATTTAGTATTTCAATGTATGCATCTACCTACTTTCATATGAATCCATTTGATTGTTAAAAATGTTTGGGTGGGATGGACGTGGTGGCTCATGCCTGTAATCCCAGCACTTTGGGAGGCCGAGGCAGGCAGATCATTTGAGGTCAGAAGTTCAAGACCAGCCTGGCCAATATGGTGAAACCCCGTCTCTACTAAAAATACAAAAATTAGCTGGGCATGGTGGCACATGCCTGTACTCCCAGCACTTTGGGAGGCTGAGGCAGGAGAATCACTTGAACCCGGGAATCGGAGGTTGCAGTGAGCTGAGATGGTGCCATCGCATTCCAGTCTGGGCGTCACAGCGAGACTCTGTCTCAACAACAAACAACAGCAACAACAACAAGTGTCTGGGTAATTTCCATGTTTGAACAATTATGAATAAAGCTGCTGTGAACATTCTGGTACATGCCTTTTGGTGTGCAGAGAGCGAAAGTGTGAGGTCATAGGGCCCACGCATCCAGCTTTTGTAAAGTCTGCCTGTAATGATGCTGCGAGTGCTGAAGACCCTCCCATTTTTGACCTGTCAGGAGGTTAGCTTCTACTGGGAGCTGCCTGGCCAAATGCTATCCTCTTAGCCCAGTGACAGTCCTGATTTAATGACTAGGAGATGTGGGGATAAAACAGCCCAGCCCCACAGGTTAATGCTGGACGTCTCTGAAGGACCATCCCAGCTTCAGAACTTCCTGAAGGATCACCTGAAGTCTCCATTTCAAAGTTGAATAGAAGCAGTGAGGACAAATACAATTGTCCCTTCTTACCAATGTAAGGGGGAAAGCAACCTTGTATTTCTGGAATCAACTCCATTGGTCATGATGTATTTTTTATATTTTCCTTGTTATTATTGGTAGTATTTTAAAAAAGATGTTTGGACCTAACTGCATGAGGGATATTGGACTACCATTTTCTTCTCTCATCTTCTCTTGTCATAAAATGAGTAGGGAAGAGTTTCCTCCTACTATATTTCTGAAAGAGATTGGTATTTTTATTTCTATTTGATAGACTTTACTGGTGGAACCATCTGGGATGAGTAATTTCTTTGTGAGAAAATTTTAAAATTACAAAATTCAATTTCTCACATATATATGTAGATGCGATTTCTCCTAGGTTTAGTAATTTGTGTCTCACAAGGAATTGGTTCATTTCATCTAAATTGTCACATTTATTGGCATAAAATTGTTTATAATATAACTTTATTAATTTTTTACTATTTGTAGGTACTATAGTAATGAGCCCTCTTTATTCCTGATATTGATAATCTGTGTGTTGTCTCTTCAGTTTTTTTTTTCTTAATCAGTCTGTTTAGAAGGTTATCAATCAACAGCTTTTGATTTCCTGGAAGTTTTCCTATTATTTGTCCACTTTCAATTTCACTGATTTCAGCTCTTTACTGTTTCCTTCATTCTTTTGATTTTGATATTATATTACTCCTCTTTTTTCTTCTAATTTTTTTAGGTTGATACTTAGATAACTGATGCTAGACTCTTCCTGTTTTTCAATAAAGCATACATTTCTGACTACATGGCAGCATCCCACATATTTTGATATATTATATTTTCATTCACTCACATTGAAATATTTCTGATTTCCTTGGTGATCTCTTCTTTGACCAATGAATTACTTAGAAATGTACTACTTAATTTCCAAACATTTGTGGATTTTCTAGATATCTCTTTTAGTGGCTTGTATTTTAACTTCATTGTATTTAGAGTACATACTTGGTATGATGTAAATCCTTTAAAATTTATTGAAACTGTTTCTGACACTGGATATGGTCTATAGTGAATGTTCTGTGTACACTTTTTACAAGATCTCTCTTAAATAAAATGCAAAGCTGTAAAATTTCTAGAAGAAAATTTGCATAACCTTAGGTCTATTGATGAGGTTTTACATATACAACACTAAATGCATGATCCATTTAAAAAGTTTATAAGTTATTTACAAGATCTCTCTTAATTTATATAAATATACATTGAAATCAGTGCTGCCTGCATCACTGACTTTTATTTTTTTTTATCTGTAATTTTTTTTTTTGAGGCTGGGGTCATTGGCACGATCTCTGCTCACTGCAACCTCCGCCTCCTGGGTTCAAGCGATTCTCCTGCCTCAGCCTCCCGAGTAGCTGGGACTACAGGCATGCGCCACCACGCCCGGCTAATTTTTGTATTTTTAGTAGAGACGAGGTTTCACCATATTGGCCAGGCTGTTCTCGAACTCCTGACCTCGTGATCCTCCTGCCTCAGTGCTGGGATTACAGGCGTGAGCCACCGCTCCTGGCCCTATTTTTTATTTTTAATTTGTTATTATTTGGGTGAATTTAAGGGGTACAAGTGCAATTTGTTACATGATTATATTGAGTGGTGGTGAAGTCTGGGATGTTAGTGTATCCATCATCAGAATAATGTACAGTGTGCCCATTAAATCATTTCTCCTCATCATCCACCTCCCTCCCACCCTCCACCCTTCATAGTCGCTAGTGTCCAGTAATCCACACTCTCTATCCATGTGTACACATCCTTTAGCTCCCATTGATAAGTGAGAACATGTGGTATTTGTCTGTTTCTAAATCTCCACGGGTTTAACATAACCTAAAGCATCTGTTGGTAAACTCAGCGTTTCAGGTGTGAAAACTCTGAAAGTAGAGCCACCGTCCGGCGAGATGAAGCGGTCAACTCTGACCCTACCCTATTGTGTGACTTGGAGTCCTGAGCACCTGAGCACCTTACTTTGAAGATGACTGTCCCCAAGGGCATGCTGTGTCCTAGCCCAGCGTCGGTAACAGAGCTCCTTCTGCCTCATCCCTTACCCTCTTCTCCCTCTGCTCAAGAACCAGTTGTTTGGCGGTGAAAGTGGCACCGCATAGGGAAGGGAGTCACACACCCAGCCCTGAATCCCGAACTGGCTGGGCACAGGTGTGCCGTGAGAGTCTCGGAGCCTCCCACAGGGATCATCTTGCCTGCCTTGCAGGTTGGGTATGGACGATACATCACGTATGTGTGGTGCCAGCCACAGAGTGAGCAATGAACACATTCATTCATTTATTCCACAAATATTTATTAAGCAATTGCTTTACACCAACAACACTGTCCAGGTACTTGGGATAGGGTAATGATTAAAATATAAAAAGGCCTGCCCACGTGGGGCTTAGATTCTAAAAAGCAGCAAAGAAAATGTAAACAAATAAACATATTTCAGGTCAGGAGTTGGCTGGGGCTGCTGGAACAAACTGCCACAGGCCGGGTGGTTTGAATAACTGAAATCTCTTACTAGAGGCCAGAAGTCCGAGGTTGAGGTGTCCCTGGGGTTGGTTCCTGCTGGGGCTATGAGGGGAAATCTGCCCAGGCCTCACCTCAGCTGTAGATGACCGGGCTGGTCCCACCCAGGTCCAGCCTGGAAGGAGATATTCTCCTTGGTCTAATTTGCCTTGTGTGGGAAGAGATTGATAGGTGGAAGCTTCAGCGGGGGAGTAGGTGGGAGTGACTGATGTGAAGGAGAAAAACTGGCCGTGAGGGAAAGAAGTTGGAATGCTAGCTGTTTGTCTAGCCACCTTATCAGCATGTGTTGCCTAGAGCAATGGGATCTGATGCCTTTTGATGGCCCTTGCAGTGAATGACTCCAGCTTCCTTTGGAAGTAAAGCGGCTTTGAGAAGTGTTTTTATTGAAGAGGGATTAATGATAGAGGACCCTTGTGTAGTGAGGAAACCTCTTGTATGGTGGTGCAGGATATGGAAGGCATATTTAGAGTCAGTATAAATATTGACATGTAGTCCCTTTGCAAGAGTGAGGACTTGACTTAAGGCAATGAGTTCGGCGTGCTGAGAGGTAGTGGATGGGGGCAGAGCTGTAGCCTCAATGATAGGTGTGGAAGATACTATAGCATAGCCTGCCTTTGCTGGTGAGTGGCAATTAAGCCTGGTGAAACTGCCATCAATAAACCAAGTGTGATCAGGGTGAGGAACAGGAAAGAAGGAAATATGGGGAAATGGGGTGAATGTCAGGTGGATCAGAGAGATACAGTCGTGGGGGTCAGGTGTGGTATCAGGAGTAATGTGGGAGGCTGGATTGAAGGCCGGGCTAGGAACAATGGTAATTGTGGGAGACTCAACAAAGAGTGAGTACAGCTGAAGGAGCCGGGAGCAGAAAGTATATGTGTCAGGTGTGAGGAAGAAAATAGATTTTGGAAGTTATGAGAACCGTAGAGAGTGAGTTGAGCATAGTTTGTGATTTTAAGGACCTCTAAAAGTATTAGGGCGGTGGCGGCCTCCGCACGCAGACTTGAGGGCTAGGCAAAACAGTAAGGTCAAGTTGTTTGGACAGAAAGGCTACAGGCTGCAGTCCCAGCTCTTGTGTAAGAATTCTGACCATACTAACCATGCCTAGGAAGGAAAGGAGTTGTTGTTTTGTAGGGGCTGGGGTTTGAGAGATCAGTGGGACATGATCAGCAGGGACAGCACGTGTTTTTGTGAGAATTATGCTGAGATAGGTAACAGATGAGGATGAAATTTGGGCTTGACTGAAGTAATGGGGGCTGTCTGTGAAGCCTGTGGCAGTACAGCCCAGGTAATTTGCTGAGCCTGATGGGTGTTAGGGTCAGTCTAAGTGAAAGTGAAGAAAGGCTGGGATGAAGGGTGCAAAGGGATAGTAAAGAAAGCATGTTTGAGATCCAGAACAGAATAATGGGTTGTGGAGGGAGGTATTGAGGATAGGAGAGTATATGGGTTTGGCACCACGGGGTGGATGGGCAAAACAATTTGTTCAATAAGGTGCAGATCCTGAACTAACCTGTAAGGCTTGTCTGGTTCTAGGACAGGTAAAATGGGGGAATTCTAAGGAGAGTTTATAGGCTTTAAAAGGCCATGCTGTAACAGGTGAGTGATAACAGGCTTTAATCCTTTTAAAGCATGCCGTGGGATGGGATGTTGGTGTTGAGTGGGGTAAGGGTGATTAGGTTTTAATGAGATGGTAAGGGGTGCATGATCGGTCACCAAGGAGGGAGTAGAGGTATCCTATACTTGTGGGCTAAGGTCGGGGGAAACAAGAGGAGGACGCAAAGGAGGCTTTGGATTGGGAAGAAGGGTGGCAGTGAGATGTGGCTATAGTCCAGGAACAGTCAGGGAAGCAGATAATTTAGTTAAAGTGTCTCGGCCTAATAAGGGAACTGGGCAGGTGGGGATCATTAAAAATGAGTGCTTAAAACAGTATTGTCTAAGTTGGCGCCAGAGTTGAGGAGTTTTAAGAGGTTTGGAAGCCTGGCCGTCAATACCCACAACAGTTATGGAGGCAAGGGAAACAGGCCTTTGAAAAGGAGGTAATGTGGAGTGGGTAGCCTCCATATTGATTAAGAAGGGGATGGACTTTCCCTCCGCTGCAAGAGTTACCCGAAGCTTGGCGTCCGTGATGGTCTACGGGGCTTCTGAGGCGATTGGGCCATGTCAGTCTTCAGCTGCTAAGCCAAGAAGATCTGGGAAGGAGTCAGGCAAGAGAGCCTTGGGCCAGAGTTCCAGAGACTCTAGGAGTGGCTGTCAGGTGAGTTGAACAGTCCGATTTTCAGTGGGGTCCCGCACAGATGGGACGCGGCTTAGGAGGAATCCTGGGCTCCAGGCATTCCTTGGCCTGGTGGCCAGATTTCCGGCACTTGTAGCAAGCTCCTGGGGGAGGAGGTTCTGGAGGAACCCCTGGCAGCTGTGCTTCAGGCGTTTGGAAGTTCTTGTGTGCTGGAGATGTGGCTGGGGTTTGTCTCACGGTGGAGGCAAGGAATTGCAACTCAGAAATATGTTGCTACTTGGCTGCCTCTACTCTATTATTGTACACCTTGAAGGCGAGGTTAATTAAGTCCTGTTGTGGGGTTTGAGGGCCGGAATTTAATTTTTGGAGCTTTATTTAAAGTCGGGAGCGGATTGGGTAATGAAATGTATATTGAGAATAAGAAGGCCTTTGACCTTTTAGGGTCTAGGGCTGTAAAGCATCTCAGGGTTGCTGCCAAACGAGCCATGAACTGGGCTGGGTTTTTCATATGTGATGAAAAAGAGCCTAAACACTAACTGATTTGGGAGAGGTCGGATAAAGAAAAAGGAGCATTAACCTTGACTATTCCTTTAGCTCCAGCCACCTTTTTTTAAGAGGAAATTGCTGGGCAGGTCGGGGAGGGCTAGTCACAGAAGGAAACGGTAAGCCGGAGTGGGTGTGAGGAGGGGAGGTGATAAAAGGATTATAGGGTGGAGGAGCGGAGGCTGAGGAAGAATTGGGACCTAGCTCGGCCTGGCGAGGAGGGGAGGGGTCAGATGGGTCTGTAGAAAAGGAAGATTAGAAAGACTCAGTGACGCTTGGGGTTGGGACTGAGGGGACAGGCGGGAGGGAAAGAAGGAAGATTTGGGATGACTTGCATTGGGAACAGAGACTAGGGAAGGACTGATGTGTAAAAGAATGTCTGGATGTCAGGCACCTCAGACCGTTTTCCTATTTTACGACAAGAATTATTTAGATCTTGTAGAATGGAAAAATTGAAAGTGCCGTTTTCTGGCTATTTGGAACCACTGTCGAGTTTGTATTGGGGTCAGGTGGCATTGCAGAAGAAAATAAGGCATTTAGGTTTTAGGTCAGGTGTGAGTTGAAGAGGTTTTAGGTTTTTAAGAACACAGGCTAAGGGAGAAGGGGGAATGGAGGGCCGAAGCTTGCCCATAGTGAAGGAGGTAAGCCCAGAGAAGAGAGTAGAGACATGGAGAGAAGGGGTGGGGGGTTCTTGACCCCCAGAAAAGCAAAGAAGGGTTAGAGACACAGAGAGAAGGGGTTGGGGGGTTGTTGCCCTCCAGAAAAACGGTACTTGCCGCTAAGGGTGAAGGACCAAGGCAGGCGTCCCCGCGTGGTCAAACACCAAGGGAAGACTGTCTTCCCGAGTCCATGACTGGCGCTGAAGTTTTGGGTCCACAGATAAAACACGTCTCCTTTGTCTCTACCAGAAAAGGAAACGAACTGAAATTAAGGGAGAGATTGAAGTGTGGTGCCAAGATTGAAAGGAGAAAGAGGTTGAGGGACAGTGAGAGAGGTTGGAGAAGAGAGTAAAAAGAAGGCCACTTACCGGATTTAAAATTGGTGAGATGTTCCTTGGGCTGGTTAGTCTGAGGACCAGAGGTTGTAGGTAGATCTTTCTCATGGAGCAAAGAGCAGGACAGGGGATTGATCTCCCAAGGGAGGCCCCCGATCTGAGTCATGGCACCAAAATTTCACTCGCGTCCGTGTGAGGAGACCACCAAACAGGCTTTGTGTGAGCAACAAGGCTGTTTATTTCACGTGGGTGTGGGTGGGCTGAGTCCGAAAAGAGTCAGCGAAGGGAGATGGGGTGGGGCTGTTTTATAGGATTTGGGTAGGTAAAGGAAAATTACAGTCAAAGGGGGGTTGTTCTCTGGCGGGCAGGAGTGGGGTCACAAGGTGCTCAGTGGGGGAGCTTTTGAGCCAGGATGAGCCAGGAGAAGGAATTTCACAAGATAATGTCATCAGTTAAGGCAGGAACAGGCCATTTTTACTTCTTTTGTGGTGGAATGTCATCAGTTAAGGTAGGAACCGGCCATCTGGATGTGTACGTGCAGGTCACGGGGGATATGATGGCTTAGCTTGGGCTCAGAGGCCTGACATCCTCTCAACCCTCAACTAATTACATTTGCAAAGACCCTCTTTTTAAATAAGGTCACATCCTGAGGTTCTGGGTAGATGTGAAATTTGGGGGTTACTATTCAACCCCTTACAGGCATTCACACTGGGCTCAGCATGTGGTAGCAAGGTAGTCACCCATAGTGGCTGGAAGCTCCTTCCTTTAGGCCTGAGACAGGCCCCGAGAGCCCTGGTCCTAACCTGGTGAGCCCTGCTCCTGCCCCAGATGACCCCTGATGACCCTAATCTTTGGGGACAAGTCTGCTGACACTGACCAGGCTGGAGGACATTTGTTTGCTCCCCTCCTCCAGCACCCAGGGCAGCCCTGGAGTTTTTTCTAGCTTTCCCCGATTCTTTTTTCAGCCCTATTTTATTTTCTGAATCTTTTTTTCCTGTATCTCAAGTAGCCTGCAGTCAAACCAAAGTCATGATCTGAATGTTGTGGTTATTGAGAGGGTAAAGTTTTTTATTTTTGTTTTTAGAGATGGCATCTCTCACTGTTACCCAGGCTGGAGTGCAGTGGTGTGATCCTTTGGACTCAACTGATCCTTCTGCTTTAGCCTCTTGAGTAGACGAGTCTACAGGCATGCACTACTGTGGAGTCCAAATTAGTAAGCAACAATGAGAAAGGGGCCCCCTGTGGGGAGAGCCATTGTTCTGAGAGACCAGTAATCACAGACAACCCACTAGCACAACATCCTGTTCCCAAATACCTCGCTCCACACACAGCGCCAGCAGCACAACCTCATTCTGCACAGAGCCCCCTCCAGTGTGAACCTATAAAACTTCCCTCCAGCCCCTGCCTCTCTGCACACAGCCCTTTCTCTGCTGTGCTGTCCATTACACCCTTGCAACATTTCTCTGTACCTTACCTAATAAATTGGCCTTTCTTTACCTACAACTGTCTTGGTAAAATCTTCTACCACCTGTGATGCTGGCCCCAGCCAGTGGCACCCACAACAGCCACCATGTCCGGCTTTTTAAAAAAAATTTTGTAGAGATGGGGTCTTGCCATGTTGCCCAGGCTGGTCTTGAACTCCTGGCTTCAAATGATCCTCCTGCCTCAGCCATCTAATATGCTGGAATTACAAGCGCAAGCCACCGTGCCTAGCCTGCAAACGTTTTTCTAAATGTTAAAGCAATAATTTGTTTAAAACTATTTTTAATTTGAAAAGATCAGAGAGAGAAAGTACAATACGTAAATGCGTGAAATTGGTGGTGGGCTGCAAAAATGCTCATACTGAGTTCTTTCTGTCTGTCCCCTCTCGATTTGGTTATCAATTCCTGCACCCCCTTAGGCTCTGTCAGGATTGCATCCAGCCTGCTTTGTACACACGGAACAGACTCCTGGGTTCTTGGCAGCCCTAAGGGACCAGGCTCTAGTGAGTGATCACAGCCAGCGCTGCCTTCCTTTCAGGCCCTAGTGCTTCTCTGTTTATGTGCCTTATGGCTTCTGCAGCGCTGCAATGCCTGGAGGAAGAATTTCCCACTTAGAGGCTTACTGCTCTGTGCACAGACACGCAAGTTGCAGAATGAGTGTCTAATTTGGCGTGGCGCATGAAGAGTGAAGGCTCAGCCCCAGGTCTTGGTTTACCTTCAGCTGCTGGCAATGGAGGTGAGGGGGAGGGTGGGGCTATGAGTTTCCACCTAATTTGTTTCTCCTGGATCTTTGGCCCTGGCAGCCTCCCTTCAGCATTTTGAGGTGTGGATAAACCCCTGGAGACGGTTTGTTCGGATTCCATTTGACACCAGTTATCTTGGTCACCCTGTGTCCGAGGGCCGGCTAAGTAGCTGTCCGCCTGCATTTCCCATTGCAGGCTTCTCACTTCCAGGGCTTGTTAGGGTGCATTAGCCAGAGCTTGTTTCATAGCAGTGAGATCGTTGCTGTGGCTCAGAGGGTTTCATAGGGCAGCTCTTCGTGGCTTCAGCACGGGTGAAAAATAAGGGATGATGCGAATAGCGATCCTGACAGTTGTGTTTTCATCAGAGAGCTGCTATGATCCTCTAATTGGAATGCCATGAGTATGATGTGGTTCTGTTTTCCTTGTTGCTACTTTTTGGCGGGGAAGTGATGTGTGAATTCGGAGAAGGAAGCAGAGGAGGGCCAGGTGGGCGTTGCTCTGGGCAGGTGCTGCAGAGGGAGGGGACAGTGTGGAAACTGGGCTGAGGGAGTTAACCCCTCTCACCAGGCCCCTTCCCAGCTCAGCGTCCACAGACGTGGAAGGGAAATGGCAGTGAGGCCTAATGTGGCAGGTGGTTTTCCAAAGCTAACTACAAAGCTGTTGCCACACCTATGGTCTTCTGTGAACTTGCCACCCTGTGATGGTGGAGGGCTCTGCATGGTGGAATCTGACTGCATGGAGCATCAGAATATGGTGAAAAATCACTCCGTTCCTCGTGTAGATAGGTAAACCAAAAATAAAATTCTAACCACCCCCCCGCCCTCCCCATCTGAAGGGACCCCTCCCCTTGGCAAGGGCATTGGAAGGCTAACCTGAGGGACTGGTTCAGGCCACGATGTGGGGCGGGGGCTGGACATGCCTCACTATCCCCTCCTACCTTTCAGAATGACTGATAGAACAGGCTCTTTCAGTCTAATGAGAAACATTTATAATCTCTTCTCTCTGAAGCCTGCTACCTGGTGGCTTCATCTGCATGATAAAACTTTGGTTTCCACAACCCCTTAACATAACACAGACACTCCTTTCTATTGATGCCAGGTCTTTAGATAGTAACTTAACTCCTTCAACCGATTGCCAATCAGAAAAAATTTAAATCTACCTATAACCTGGAAGCCCCCTCCCCGCTTCCAGTTGTCCTGCCTTTCTGGACAAAACCAATGTTTATCCAACATGAACTTGATGTCTACTGTCTCCCTAAAGTGTGTAAAACTAGGCTGTGCCCTGACCACCTTGGGCACATGTTCTCAGGGTCTCCTGGGGCTGTGTTATGGGCAGAGTTTGGCTCTTTTCATTGACAGACATTAACGCTGAGGTGCTTCGGCTTCTAGCCCCTTGGAAGCTGCCATCCTGTAAGGAGGGGCACCTGGAGACTTCCCGACTGGGAAGAGCTCACATCTTGTGGAGTTTGGGGGCTGTGGAGACAGAGCAAGACAAGGAGGCTGAGGCACCTGCTGATGGTGCTTGGGTCAGAAACACATCCTCTGTGCCTGTCCTCCCAATCCCTGACCTGTAAAATCATGAGACAATAAAGGATGATTTGAAGCCTTGAAGTGTGGGGAGGCTGCCTATGGAGCAACCACGTCACCGGAGCATCCAGCCAAGACAAGGCTGGGATATGGATGAGGTTGTAAGATGAGCTGCCCAATAGCCTGGCGGATGGGGATTTCACTGGCTTTCCCAGGCAAAGACAGAGAGGGGTGTCTGGCAGGGCCCAGTGAGGACTCTGGCTTCCTGTGCAGCCTGGTGGAGGCCCCCATCTCACTGCTTCTGGGTGTGAGAGGAGACTGAGCAAGAGCAACTCACTGTCCGCTCGCTGGGAAGCTCAACGTTCATCTCCCCACTTAGCAAATGCATCCCGATCACGTGTCCACAGGCCCGCTGAGACAGGAGGAGCAAACAGGTGACCTGGGCCCTCAGCAACTGGCGGTGTAGTGGCACGCCCCAAGAAATCCCTGCACATCCCTGGGAGGGGCAGGCGGGTTTCCATGGGTCACTCAGAGTGGGGATCGCAACCCAGATGGTGGCTGCCCCACCAAGAGCCTCCCTTAGCTGGTACCTCTCCGGAGGCTCCTCTGGGGAGTCTTAGCAATGGAAGCAATATGGCCATCAAGGTATCAGAGCTGGGTCATGACGTGAGCACCTCCTGAATCCAAGTGGATAAATACAGGCGAGATTTCCTTAGGGGCTTTGAGGCACCACTTGTTGAGACCCCTCTCCCTCGAGGAACAGGGAGTCATGTTTAGGGACTAAGCCCTGATCTTTTTCCCTTCGTCTTTGTTATCCTTGGCAGTAGCCCTGAGCCCTCCTGTAAAAAGTAAAGTAGAGGTTCCTCTTCAAAGACTTTTCTCCACATTTAATTAGGAATAAATAGTAACTTCTCTTAAAAGCAAAATTTATTCAAAGACCTGCACTAACATTCTTAAATATCTGCAGCCGTAATAAAGAAATCAATATACTTTATGTTCTTAGCTCCCACAATTTAGCCTAAATATTTACCATGACATGCTTATACTGGTCCAAGCAAGCATTAGGTCATAGCCTGTTCCTCTTCCTTATTTGAAGGTGGTTTTACCTTTCTCAGCATTCCAAAGTTACTTCCTCCTTCCTCTGTTCTCCTCTGCCTTTGCCTGTTTTAAAAAGTTCTAAGTTGCTAGCCAATCGAGACAAATACAGAATGTGAGGTCCCATTCCAGCCAGTGGAAACCAGACACAGCAGTAGCGTGGACACATCAGGTTATAAATGATCCCGTCTCCTTTGTTTGGTGTACTCTCGTGGCAAAACTGCTGGCGAGTGTACCCTTTCTGCAGAAAGTATAAAAATGGCCTTGCTAAAAAAATTAAATTTATGTTCAAGTGCTATTTCTTTCTTTTTTTTTTTTTTTTGAGACAGAGTCATTCTCTGTCCACTAGGCTGGAGTGCAGTGGCGTGATCCCGGCTCACTGCAACCTCCGCCTCCTGGGTTCAAGCAATTCTCTGCTTCAGCCTCCTGAGTAGCTGGGACTACAGGCGCATTCCACCACGCCTGGCTAATTTTTTTGTATTTTTATTAGAGACGGGGTTTCACCGTGTTAGCCAGGATGGCCTCGATCTCCTCACCTCATGATCCACCCGCCTCTGCCTTCCAGACTGCTGAGATTACAGGCGTGAGCCACTGCGCCCGGCTCAAGTGCTATTTCTTTACGGCACCAGGAAACAAGCATTTCAAACACCTCCTGACTCACTGAAGCCAATTTTTGTTACTGGGCAAGAAGGAATGGCTGAAGATCCCCCACAACGTGGTGCCTCTTCTGCCCAGCAGCCTGTGCCTTGTGGTGTGAGACGCAGCCCCAAGGACTTTTCCTCAGGAGGAGGCTCATCTTATCCTGGGGCTTGTGGGTTTTGTCCTGGGCTCAAGAGGGCACTGCAAGTTTATAAAATAAAACCTCAGATTTCTTTAATAATAGAGAATTAAAAGGAAATAGATAAACTTAATGTAAAGACAATTCACAAATATTTTAATCAATAGTTGTATTACTTCACCCTCACGCTGCAAATAGAGACGTACCTGAAACTGGGTAATTTATTTAAAAAAAAGAGGTTTAATGGACTCACAGTTCCACATGGCTGAGGAGGCCTCACAATCATGGTGGAAGGTGAAGAAGGAGCAAAGTTATATCTTACATAGCAGCAGGCAAGAGAGCGTGTGGAGGGGAACTTCCCTTTATAAAACCATCAGATCTCATGAGACGTATTCACTGTCATGAGAACAGTGAGGGAAAAACTACCCCCATAATTCAATTACCTCCCACTGGGTCCCTCCCATAACACGTGGGGATTATGGGAGCCACGATTCAAGATGAGATTTGGGTGGGGACACAGCCAAACCATATCAATAGTTTAATCAAAGCTACTTATGGGAAACTAATTTGAAACTTCCTTCTGTTTCTTTCTTGTTCTGGACGTGTGCGTTACGATGTTATCACCAACTCTCCAGCAGCAGTGGGATGAGCTGGGAAGTTCATCATCATTTCTATGACTGATTGAGATTTGATTCTGTCTAATTTCACGCCTGCATGGGCACATTTTTCAAACAGTGTGTGGTCGGCCCGTTCCCCGTATTCATTCATGGCTTCTGTGTGAGGACACCTGTGGTCAGTGTTAGGGGGACAATGTGCCCAGCAGGGATGATAAAGCTGTGGGCATCTTAGTGAGGTTCTTGGGGTAGCTCCTCACCCCTTGATCACCCCAAGGGCCACGTGGCTTGCCCCTGAACCTCCCTTCATGTCCAGCTTCCTGGGCTGGTCAAACACTGATTCCAAAGGAACACTCACACCTTGGTCTGCTTGAGGGCTGCAGAATCGTGTGTGGAAGTTGGGCAGCTCCTTTGCAAGCCTGCTCCTTCCCCAGCAAATGGAAACACCATTCTGAACACCTGGGCATTGTCTCTGATGTCCCTTTTCATTTTCATCTCCCCACTCTCACACAATCCAGCTGGCTCTCTCTGCCTTCCACAGATATTAAGAATGTCCACCATTTCCTGAGTCCAAGCCCTTCTCACTCACCTCTTTCTTGAAATAATTTCTTCCTGTTTTTTTCCAGTCCTCCCTTCTGTTCATGTCTCTCCTCTGCACACTTCCATATTCTGGTTCAGAAAATGTCACTGTCTCAGTCACACTTGCCTTATGGCTGTTGTGTCATAAATACAGTTGACACTTGAACAACATGGGTTTGAACTGCATGGATCCACTTATACACATATTTTTTCAATACAAATATATTTAAAAATTTTGGAGATTTGCAACAATTTGAAAAAACTTGCAGATGAACAGCATAGCATAGAAATATTGAAAAATTAAGAAAAAGGTATGTCATGAATGCATAAAACATATGCAGATACTAGTCTGTTTTATCCTTTATTGCCATAAAATATACACAAATCTATTATAAAAAGTGAAAGTTTATCAAAGCTTATGCACACAAACACTTATAGACCATACAGGGAGCCATTCAGTAGAGAGAAATGTAAGTGAACGTAAAGGTGCGCTATTTAATCACAACTGCATACACACTGTACCACTGCACTAATTTCAAAGCCACCTCCTGTTGTTATTGTGGTGAGCCCAAGTGTTGTGAGTATCTGCTTAAAATGCCATGTGATGCTCATCCTCTCTGTGTGAGCAGTTCATTTCTCCAGGAAATTGTGCATCACAGGAAAAAGTGATCTCTCGAGTATCCTGTGTGTTTTATGTCGTGTCTGGTACAATATTGTAAACATTGAATAACATCATGGGACCCACGCGAAGTTCCACTAGTGGTTCTGGAAGGGCTCCCAAGAAGCAGACAAAAGTCATGACATGCCAATGAAAAGTTGACTTGCTACAGAACTCGGATTGAGGCCTGCCGCTGTGGTTGCTGCCATTTCAGACAGATGATCCAGCTTGTAAACAGATGACATAAACTTACGGTATTGATAACAGGGCATAGCACTGTCCATGTATTTTCCTTATGATTTTCTTAACAATGTTTTCTTTTTTTCTAGTTTACTTTATTGTAAGAATACAGTCTGTAATGTATACATGAAATGTGTGTTAATCAACTGTTTATGTTATGGGCTTCCAGTCCATTATACTACTAATAGCTTCCAGGCTATTAGTCAAATTTTTAGGGAGTCAAAATTATATGTGAATTTTTGACTGTGTAGGGGTCCTGCGTTCTTCAAGGGTCAACTGTACACCGCATTGGGTGACTTAAACAACAGAAATGTATTCTCTCATGGTTCTGGAGGCCAGAAGTCTGAAATCAGTACTACCGGGCTGAAATCAAAGTGTTAACTGAGCCCCTCTCCCTCTGGAGGCATCGGGGGGGAAAATCCCTTCCTTGTTTCTTCCAGTTCTGGTGGCCTGTGGTCTTCCTGGGCTTGCAGCCACATCACTCTGATCTCTGCCTCCTTCTCCTCTGTGTGTGTTCTGGATCTGCCCCTCTCTTATAAGCTACATGTGACGGCACTTAGGGCCCACCTGGATAACACCTTCTCTCAAGAATCTCTTCCTTATCACCGCTTTTGCCATATAAGATAACAGTCACAGGTTCTGAAGATCAGGAAGCAAATCTACATTCAGGGGCCCCTTGTTTTGCCTGCCATCACCACCCTACTTCAACATGGCACCCTTTCCCCTCCAGCTTCCTTTCTCTGCTTTATTTCCTCTCATGACATTGGGAATAAGGAAACAGAAAGCTCCAGGGTTTCTTAGCAGTCAGTCCCTGGAGTTGGTGAATTTTAGGCACTAAAATGCCCAAGAATTGTAATGCACCAAGAACTGATGGCCTCTGTGTTGGTGAGGGTAAAGAAGCCACTCAATGGATTTCAGGTCCAAAGGGCTTAGTCAGGGAGTTAGGGGCTTGCCTATCTGCTGGGAGAGCTGGAGGAGAGAAGGTCAGGACTGGTCTCTCCTGAGGCACTGAAATGTCTGGGTTTCAGAAAACTGGAGTGACTCCCAGGGTCTCTGGGCAGTTTGCACCAACTTTCTCCAACTGCAGCAGCAAAGTAGGCGATGTTGAGGAATTTACCAGATGGCCGTGGAGTCTCATGTGTCTGCTTGCTGCTGCTTTGGGACAAGAGGGGCTTCTCCTTCCCTCCTCTTTTCAGGCTTCACACAAGTTCCTCTCATGGACAGACTCACCCAGAACCAGACAGGGATGGAGAGTTGGCAAAGGTAATTCCTGGCTTCCTTGAGATGCAAAGGGGAGTGTAGAAGGTAGTGGCACTGGTGATGCAGGCTGACCTCCCATCTCCAGCCCCACAAACAGTGGGGATCCATTCGCATGTCCTCACAAGACAAGTGTCACCGTGTTTATTTCTCAATACTTCTGCTTATCTTTAAAAATGCATTCATCCATTCGTTTGCTAGAATAGATGAATGCTTACTCTGGGCAAGGCATGGCTTCCACTGAAATGCGTGTCTGGCTCATGTATTTGCTCTGGGGAATTCTTCCCTAGATCTCCTTTCCCTTACTCTCTTCTCTTCCCTCGCTTTCTTCTTTTCTCCCATTCTTTCATTTTCTTTCCCTTTTTCTTTTCTCTTGATTCAATGGTGAACTTTTGTGACGTCCTGTTTAAGTCTTCATTCACTCACTTCATAAACATGCCTTCCCTTTTTTTCTGTACCATTCAAGGATTTTGGATGCAAATAAGAAACCTTGAGCTCTGGTTGGGAAGTAAACTCTACATTTCGAACTGCATGTACTCATTGTCGTGTCCTCTGTTGGAAGTGCTATTCCCTTGGGTACCAAGATCTCTAAACAAGCAGACCCTATAGGTTTTAGGATAAGATGCAAACATTTTGCAAATGGGTCTTAGATGTAGTCCTGAGATGCCCCATCCCCACTTCCTCTCCTTCTTCCCATTCCCATGTCTTCCTGTAATGGGAGAAATAGTCTCATATCATACAGGTCACTGGCTCAGCATGCACATTGTATCCTGTGAGATGGCCCTCAATCTTGCAGGGTGTAGCCCCCCAGTTGATGGTGTAACTGAGTCTTCAGTAGGCCTCTTCATGAGCCTAGCTGAGTGTGAATAATGGGTACACGGTAAGGCTTGTGAATTCCATAGGCACCTGGTCATTGCCTTAGTTCTTCTGCTGATGTGATACCAATAATGTGATAAAGTGAATCCTTGTTCAGAAGAAGTGTCATGTCTGATACTGCGACAGTAAGAAAGGTGACCAGTAGGGCCATGTGCAATGGTGTTGGTATAAGTGAGGGTGTTGGAAAAAGCAAGCCCAAATCAGAGTAAGAGTCTCTTCCAGTGAGAATGTATTGCTGGGGTGATGGAGTCCCAGTGAAACAACTGGTTGCCAGGTAGCTGCCGTATTGGTCTAGAATTGAGTGTTCACACGTAGTTACTGCATTGGAAAATTAAGTACTCAGTGGTGTAGCAGCTGAGTCAGCCTTGGAGAAGGAGCTGTCTGTATTGTTGAGCTCATGAATAGGATCCGTCCTGAAACCACGGTCCCTTTGTTGCTGGGTTTCCAAGCAAGCACAATGATGGTTGGGGAGGTTGGTGATTGACAGTCATAGGTAGCAGGGCCTTATTCCAAATGATTGGGACCCTTCTCCGCAGTAAAGACTTGTTGGTGAGCATTTGTGTGGACCACAGGTATTCGCACACCCAGCACTCATTCCTAAGAGTCTTTCTGAATTTATTGATACCAATCATCCAACTGTGCTTCTTCCAAGACCCTGACTGCCCGGTCAAACCAATAGCCACTGCCTATGTTCTGATCTAGCTATTTCTTCCTCTAGGCAACGTAGACAATGAGAGAACCCTTGAAGTTATATCTACTAAAAATATTTACCTTCTCCACCATCTTTCAGAATCATCTCTGGTTTGTTTTGGGAAATGTTTAACAACAGGCTCTCTGGAAAAATAGAAGCATAATTTGTAGTATTTGCCAATTTCTGTGGTATAAATATTCCCACAGTCACCAGTCTCAAGCTACTGGCTTGATGTCACTGACTGCAGAGTTGGGAAGAGAGGTGCTATTGTCTTCAATTAGATAGCATTTCCACCAGGCATATACAATAGATGTCAGTGACCTCAAGAACAGAGATAATAGTAAAATACATCAAGCGATGAAGAGATGAATTTTGAGTATTTTTTAAACCTTTGTTTTAAAATATAGTTCATTTAATTGTAAGTTCATATAATTTTGTTTTTAATAGTGGTTGTGTTTAACCACGATTAACCAGCCTGCAAAATTCCTGGAAAAATTTCGGTTGGCTCTTGTGAACTGGTCCCAGCCGGCTCCAGCTCAACACTGGCTGTAATGCTGCAGTGTTTGTCCCACTGCTGGCTGGGGCTGGCATATGTGGTTGGCAGTGCTACCAGTAAATTTGGCCCCTTTTTTTTCTCCCCAGGTAGCTGGTCATAGAGAACTTCCCATGAGGCCTTAAGAGTGGATTAAGGAATGGGTAGCAGTGAAATGAGACTAAGCATGCCAGGAGTTTGCAACCCCTACCTCCACTTATGCAACTTTCTATGGTCTTCAGACCTGCTCAATCCCTGGCCTGTACATGCCATCCCCACCAGCTGATGCCAATGCTGCTGGGGTGCCCCACTTCATGGCCAGCTGGGAGAGACACCCAGCAGGACCTAGTATTAGTGGAGTGACCCTGCTAGGAGGTCACTCACCCCCAGTCAGCTGTTTCCTCCATCATTAGCCAATGTTGTGCCCCTGCCAGCCTTGGCAGGGGTTGATTAACGTTCTCATGCCCCCTCTGGCTCTAGCCTACTGACCCTGTCATCGTGTAGCTAATGATGGGGTAAATGCTGGTGTTCATTTCTTCCTTTCAATACAAAATGACCCAGACATTAGATCATCTCACAATGTTCACTATGTAACCAGCAGTATAACTTTCCATTCATTGTTACAATTGTGTGATACTAATTGTCATTTGTGATGTAATTTCAGACTAAGTGTTTAAATCTCTGGGCCTCTGTTTCCTCAGCTAGAAAATAGCTACTGATACTACTGATCTTGCAGGACTATAAGGATTAAATAAGATAATGTATAAAGAATGCCCTGCACCTATACATAAATGTGCTAATGAGTGGCGGTGTTTGTAGTTGGGGTGGTTGTGCTGTGATACAGTCCACAAAGGGAAGGAGTCATCTGTTCACCTTGAGTCTATAAAAGTGAAAAAACAATGGTTTTTGAGACTGAATTGACAAGAAAGAAGTTGGAAATGAGACCTGAAATGTATTGACCATGGCCTCTGGCAAGGCTGCTCTGTCCTCACTTTACTCCACTGTACTAGTGACAAGCAATGGTTTGGGGAACCACATTTCCCATTTTCTTGTCTTTGGGATTTCCTTGATGCTGGAGCACAGGGAGACAGAGACTGGACTGCTCCAAGCCTCCTTGGGGGATGGAAGGTGGCCCACGTCTTCTCTCTGGAGATGATTTCAGGATTTTGAGAGAAAATAACCATGGAGCTGTGATTTAGGAAAACTGTAATTCAAGTAACTGTTGGGAAGACCCAAAATGACATTTATTTATAAGGGAAGAAAGATCATATTATATGAGCAAACATGTAAAAGGATGTGTGCATTCGTGCTGGCGAAGGACAGCTGCCATAAAATATACACATATATTTTATGTGGGAGACACTTGCTGTTCCGAGTTCCTCCACTGTGCTCTTTGAGTCCCATTGGGTGTAACATCTGTCCATCCTGAGGGGCCCTTCCTAGGTGGTGAATGTGGAAGCGCTTGCCTTTCTGGGGTACATACTGACCTTAGGTGGTTAAATGTATCCTACTGGTTATAAGTATCTGGGTCACAGCCACAAGCAATAATTGGATAAGAGGACTCCTTTAGTTAATGTATACTAATGAATCTCACAGAAATCACGTGTAAGAGCTGATGTAAGTAGTGCATTGTGTTTTGTCAAAATATGAGATAATTTGGTAGAATAAACATTTCTGCTATAGATGGAAAGCACCCGATAATTCCCAGCTGGCAAAGGATGAAATTTCAAAGAATGAAATTTTCAAAATATAATGCAACTGTGAAAGCAATAATAAAGGTTTCAGTGGCTGCTGTAGTCACCTGAATGGCAAACTCTGAATATTCCATCCATCCATCCACCCCCTCCCCCTCAGCCACCCATCCAGTCACCCATCTACTCACCTATCCATCCATCCATCCATCCCTCCACCCACCCACCCAACCATCCATCCACCCATCCACCCATCCATTGACCCATCCACTCATCCAGTCATCCACGCATCCACCCATCTACCCATCCACCCATCTAGCCATCCACACATCTAGCCATCCACCTTCCCATCCATCCACCCATCCACCCATCTATCCATCCACTTATCCACCCATTTACCCATTCACCCATCCACCCATCCATCCGTGTACCCATCCATCCACCCATGTACCCATCTACCCATCTACCCATCCAACAATCCACCCATCTAACAATCCACCCATCTGCCCATCCAACAATCCATCCATCTACCCATCCACCCATCAACCTATCCACACATCTACCCATCCAACTACCCATCCATCCACCCACCCACCCATCTATCCATCCACTTATCCACCCATCTACCAATTCACCCATCCACCCATCCACCCATCTACCCATTTATCCACCCATCTTACCCATCCACCCATCTACCCATCCACACATCTACCCATCCACCCATCCACCCATCTATCCATCCACTTATCCATCCATCCATCTGCCCATCTACCCATCCACCTGTTTACCCATCCACCTACCCATCCATCCACTTATCCATCCACCCATCGACCCATCTATCCATCCACTTATTCACCCATCTACCCATCCACCCATCCACACATCCACCTATCCACATGTCTATCCATCCATCCACCCATCTACCCATCTACCCATTCAACCATCCACCCTTCTACCCATCCACCCATCTACCCTTCCACCTATCCATCCATCCACTCATCTACCCTTCTACCCATCCACCCATCTACCTTTCCACCTATCCACCCATCCACTCATCTACCCTTCTACCCATCCACTTACCCATTCATCCACTCATCCACCCATCCAACTTTCTGCCCATCCACCTACGCATTCATCCACCCACGCATTCATCCACCCATCCACCCATCTACCCATTCATCCATCTACCCGTCCGCCTATCCATCCACCCCTCCACTCAGCCACCCCTTCATCCAACCATCCATCCATCCATCCATCCATCCAACCATCCATCCATCCAATAAATAAGTATTGAACACCAACTAAGCGCCAAGCATTACAAAAGGTGCTGGGAACAAAGATGAGTGAGATCACCTTTGGCTGACAGGGAGCTTGTCATGTCCTGGGGAAGACAGATAAGAGGAGTGAACACACAGGGCAGCGTTAGTTTACAGATCTCTGAAGCCCCATACTTGGAAGCCTACTGGCTCCCCAGGGGAGTTAGGGAAGGATGTCTGAGTTCCCTGGATGGCTCTGAATTCACATTCCGGAAAGAAAGGAACAATATTGCCAAAGCTGAAGTGGCCTGAGAGGGTGTGCCCTGTCTAGGGAATGTAGACATTTGATAAGGTAGGCTAAAAGGGGAGAGTTTTGGTCTGCAGAGGGGCCCAGGGCCCAGAACCTGCTGATGCTGAGAGGCTCAGCTGAGGCGTTTGGATTGAATGCTGCGTAGCAGTGAGCATTAACCTGTGCTCTGGTGGCAAGAATCTTGGGGCAGTTGGGTTTGAGGGGTAGGGCTCTGAGCCTCCACCCATGCTGCAACCAAGCTCTCCACTTTGTCTGCCTTAAATATCGAGCTTCTGCTTGAGCTTTCCTTCGGAGCATAGTTTCTTTAGTTTGAAAACCACCGGAATAGATGAAGAAGTGCCAGTATGGTTTTGACCAGGGAGTCGCTTTAGCCAATCCCTTCGGGGTAATGCAGAGGGTTGCCTCAGTGGCCAGAGAAAAGCAGAGATGGGGCTCCTCCCTGGATGCGTCCCCACAGGGTTGTGTGGGGCTTGATGGGTGCCAAGTGCGACAGACACACAGGGGCTGGGGGACACAGAGGACAGGGTAATAATTCCACCAGGCACAACAGTAATATTGGCAGGGGCACATTAGGAAAAGCAGGACGAAATACAGACGATGTCCCAGGGTTTGTTTCACCAAACACTAGCTTCTGGGAAAGAATTTATCTTAGGCACATTTTTACATGACTTTTGTTCATGTTACAGTGTGAGGCAACTCACGTGTCATTTTAAACCTTGGCTTCCTGCACACCTCGGTAGAGAGGGACAGCTGGCTAAGCCACCAACCCGAGATTCCCTGGTGGGGAGGAGTCAGAGCCGAGCTGAGGCACTGGAGTTTGGCAAAGCCAACCCATGCAAAATGGAACACTGAGAACACGAAAAACTCTCACAGAATGTTTCTTTAGTCCAACATGGAACTTTATCATGAATGATCAAACTCCTTTTATTAAGACTCTTAGAGCTGTGACCGGGGGCAGGATCAACTACTCTTCAAGTCCCTAATTCCCTTTCGTTTTTTTCAAGTTCCATGAAGTGCAAGGTACAAACAGGTATCAAAGGGGTCCCACTTGGGTCAGCAGGTGTGGAAAGGAGTGGAGCTGACCCATTGCTGGGATCTGGCCATAGGCAGAACATGGCGGGGGGGAGATGGGGAAAGAGACAGGAGGGGGAGAGGGTGAAGGAGGAGAGGGAGCAAGAGAGTTAGGGGGAGAAAGAAAGAGATGGAGAGAGAGGAAGAGTGGAAGGGAAGAAGAGAGAAGATCACTCCAAACCCATGGTACTGTCCTTGGGTTATGCCTGAGATGCCTGACATCTTGAGTGGCCCTGGGGCAGGGTGTTGCGCTTTGAAACAATTCATGCTCTCACTTGTAGAAAAGGCCGACTTCTTTGGATACAGACACACATAAAAAAGAAACCAAGGCCATATCAAATTTTTCTTTTATTGTTCCAGTCAAAAAAAGAGGAACACCTCAATATGTAAACAGTTTCCCTAACACAGCGAGTTCTTAAAGATATATATATATATTTTATTCTAAAAAAATTTGGCATTGTAATGATTTCTCAATACATAATTTGTGCTTTCGCATTGAGCATGCTTTCGTCTCATTGTCCGTGCACAGACGTACTTGGAGTTGAGTAAAGTGAGTTACAAAAGGACCAAAAAATGGGAAAGGAGCCAAACCAGTACTTGAGCCCTACCTGGTGTTCCTTCCTAAAAAGCTTGGTGGAAAGGTTGGCAAGATTGACCTCAGAAGCAAATCTTAGTGACTTTATTCCAAAGAAATCTCAGAAGCCTTGGTAGCAACTTTTGAAAGAAGCATTTCTTGTTTTCTTTCTGTTCATCCCTAAAGGATCATTGGTTTTGCTTGGAGAAAACTTTAGTTATTTTGTACATTATATTTCTTAATATCCCTAAGTCCCTTCTATAATAAACTCTTGTTTTACGATTTTGCTGGACACATGATGGTTTACTACTACATGCTATTGAAATTCCACTAGTGATTTATTCTGCTTTTTGCTGAATCATTTCAAAGTGCTTGACAGTTGTGTAAAGACCTTTTGGTTTTGTCCAGTGAAAATTATTTTTTAATTCAATACTAAAGACTTAAGAGCCTTTAAGATGTAATGATGGGTTTATCAATAATACTGTTCATGCTATTCCTTTCTTAGTCCTTGTCCTTAGCCTGAAATTCTAAGTCTCTAGAAATTAGCACCAGTTTTCCAAATGCATATTTTATCAAATCCTATGATCCTAGGCCGGTCTAGGTACCATCCCCCAATCTTACCTTGTGTGTTTCTGTTTTAAGACCCTCTCCCATGCTGGCCTTGCAAACTGAAATGCCTTTGCTTTTGGATCTCTCTCTCTCTCTCTTTTTAAAATAGAGACAGGGTGTTGCTATGTTGCGCAGGCTGATCTTGAATTCCTGGGCTCAAGCAATCCTCCCGCCTTGGCCTCTCAAAGTGCTGGAATTACAGGCATGAGCTATTGTGCTTGCCCGCCCTTGGATCTCTGTCTTCCAAAACCTATGCAGTCTTTGAGAAATGTCAGGGCAAGTGTCCCTTTCTTCCTCATGATGCCATTTCTTACTGCTTACGCAGAAGCTGATCTACTTTCTTTACATTCCAGCAAATTTGTTGTGCCTGTCCCTCTTCATTTAGGTATTTCTAAAACTAGACTCAGTTACTTCACATGTAAAGTGGGAAGCAGTATTTGCTCACAGGGTTTTGTGTGGTTCGATGCACTTAGCACAGTGTTGTTGCATGGTAAGGGCTGGCACCCATGGGATTACAGGCTTGCTGAGGACAGTGGGGATGTTACTTTTTCTCAGAGTCTTCATAGTAACTTGTCAAGGACATCACTCACTGTACTGCAAGTGTTCACTGAGTGCTCATGGCCAGCACTCAGGCAAGTGAATACACATTTGCAGTAATAAAATAGGGGGCATCAGCTAACTTTCAGAATAGTTTGAGTAGAGTTTTGTCCTTGTCTAGTTTTAGTTGGCTGCTGGGATCCCTGAGAATAAAAATACAAGTGTGTGCCTGCTCCCAGCACTGGCGAGCTTCATGCACCTTGAAAATGGAACACTTTATTTCTCTGTAGGATGTGAGCATTTGATAAAAAAACTCAAGTTCCTAAAAAAGTTTCTGGAGACAAAGTTGAGGATAAAGTATCATCTGTGCTTCATTTCTTTTGGGAAGATATGCGTTCTCTAGGTGTGGGTATTGGAGTTGGCACACTGACATGCGCCCTAATGACCCTCAGCTTGGGGACCCAATTCTGACAGCTGCTGGGCTTTGCTTTCTTTGCTTAACTAGTTCTTGAAAATTCTGTGTGATGGTAAGAATAAGAACTTCCAGGTACATAGAAACATGAATGTCCACCAACATGCAACCCCCAAACTAGATGCAGTCTTATCTTCAGTCGCATAGATTCAAAATTAAAGAGACTATTGAAACCTTGGCACTGCTAGAGACTTTTGAACTAATAGCTTTCTGGAATAATTTTCTATCCTAAGAAATAGCTCACAGAACAACCCTATGTTTTACTGGGCCATAGTAAACATTTTGGGCCTTAATATAATGCCATTTTATTAGGGAAGACAAATACAATGAATTATCTTATGATTAACAATGAAAAGTGGTCACTATTTTCCATTATTGGTATATAACTAAAATAAAGCAGGAGTGCTATGGTTAAAATAAATCAGTTTAATTAAAGTATTATGGTTTAAGCTTTTTGCCTCCTTAATTATCCTGTCTGGTTTAGGTTTTTTTTTTTTTTTTTTTTTTTTTTTTTCCTGACTGGGGCCCTAGGTGCATGCTTTAGGGAGAGTAGAGCTGGATTTGGGTTAAGAGCAAATTGTCAGTAGCCTGCTGGAGCTGAAGGAATTGCTCATGGATGAGCTGGTGAGATGCAGCCTCACATTTATTTTCTATCAATGATGCTGACCTTCCTTGGACATTTTTCTACTGCAGAGAAGACCACAGTGCACATCCAGTAGCACCTCATTTATCTAGAAGGCATCTACCTCACAGCTCATCTCTCTGCTACCGGGTTTAGTGGTGGTAAGGACAGGGGAGCAGGATGTGGTTGGTGGGTGCTGTTGGAGACAAGTGTGTGGCTGGTAGTTAATTTCCCTGCTACCAGCAAGGGAATCAGTTAAATGATGAAAACAGCTGAGACTTAAAACTGAACCATCTGGGGTCATTTAGTGTAGAGGTACAGTCTAGAACTGATGGTGGTGTAGGTTGGAATGGATACTAGAATTATTAAAGCAGAGACTATGGGGTTCAAATGTTTGTTGAAAAAGATGAGGAAACTACAGCAGATTAGTCTTTTTGCTTAAGCTTGCATGGAATGTTCATCAAGTTAGACTGCATTCTGGGTCATAAAACATACCTTAACACATTTAAAAGAATAGAAATTCTCAAATCACTCGAGATCAGGAGTTTGAGACCAGCCTGGCCAACATGCCGAAACCCCATCTCTATTAAAAATACAAAAATTAGCCAGGTGTGGTGGTGGGCGCCTGTAGTCCCAACTACTTGGGAGGCTGAGGCAGGAGAATCACTTGAACCCCAGAGGCGGAGGTTGCAGTGAGCCAAGATCATGCCACTGCACTCCAGCTTGGGCAACAGATGAGACTCTGTCTCAAAAATAAAATAAAATAAAATAAAATAAATAAATAAATAAAAGAATACAAATCCTACAATGTTTGCTCTTAGATAACAATGGAATTAAGCTAGAAATCAGTAACAGAAAGGTAGCTGGAAAATGCCAAAATACTTGGAGATTAAACAACACACTTGTAAATATCATGGGTCAAAGAACAAATCTCAAGATAAGTGAAAAAATATTTTGAAATAAATGAAAATGAAAACACAGCTTATTATAATTTGTGGGATGCAATAAAAGCAATGCTTAAAGGGAAGTTTATAACATTGAATGCAGATAGCACAAAAGAAGATCTGAAATCAATAATTTAAGTTTCCATTTTAAGAAAGTAGAAAAAAAGAGCAAATTAAATCCAAAGTAAGCCAATGAGAATAAATAATTAAAATTAGATTAAAAATTCATGAAATTGAAAATAGGAAATCAATAAAATAAATACAAACAAAGTTGATTCTTTGAAAAGATCAATAAGCTCCATAAGTCTCAAGGCAGGCTAACTAAGAAAAAAAGAGAAAGAACACAAATGACTACTGTCAGAAATGAGAGCGGGGACGTTACTAGCAATCCCATGGAGGTTAAAAGGATAATAAAGGATAATGAAGGAATTTTATGAATAACTCTGTGCTCACAAATTTGATAACGTAGATGAAATGAACCAATTCCTTGAAAAACAGAATTTGTCAAAACTCACACAAGAGCAAAGAGACAATCCGAATAGATATATCTCTATTAAATAATTTGAATCAATGGTTAGTAACCTCCCCAACCAGAAAGCACTTGGCCCAGATGGGTTCACTGGTGAATTTTACCAAACACTTAAGGAAGAAATGATACTGATTCTCTACAATCTCTTTCAAAAGCTAGAAGCAGAGAGAATATCTGCTAACTCATTCTATGAATCCAGCATCACTTTAATACCAAAACCAGACAAAGACATTACAAGAAAACTACAGACCAATATCTGTCATAAGCATAGATGCAAAAATCCTCAACAAAGTATTAGCAAATCAAGTCCAACAATATATGAAAATAATTAAACACCATGACCAGGTGGGATTTGTCCTAGGTATATAAGGCTGGTTCAACATTCAAAAATCAACTAATGTAATGAATATCAACAGGCAAAAGGAAAAAAACTACACGATCATATCAACAGATGCAGAAAAATCCAAACAGTCTTTCATGATAAAAACACTCAGTAAAGCAGGAATAGAGGAGAAGCCCCTCAACCTGATAAACAATATCTAAAAAAAAAAACCTTACCGCTAACATCATACTAAATGGCATGATGGTGAGAAACCTGAAGCTGTCTCACTAAGATCAGGGAAAAAATGGTGTCCCCATCACTACTGCTTTTCAACATGATACTGGAAGTCCTGGCTGATGCAATAAGACAAGGAAAGGAAATAAAAATATATAGATTGGGAAGAAAGAAGAAATAGAACTTTGTCTTTGTTTACAGATGACATGATCATCTATGTAGAAAATCTGAATTAGCTGACCAAAAAACAAAACAAAACAAAAACTAGCCCCAGAACCTTCCTGGAACTAATAAGGGATTATAGCAAGATTTCAGGATTCAAAGTTAATATACAAAGTCAATTGTTTTCCTATATACCAGCAATGAATAAGTGGAATTTGAAATTAAAAATACATGATTATTTAAATTAGTATCCCTTGAAATGAAGTACTTAAGGTATAAATCTAACAGAATATGTATAAGATCTACATGAGGAAAACTACAAAACTGGTGAATGATATCAAAGAAGAACTAAGTAAATACAGAAATATTCCATTTCATGGAAGGACTCAATATTGTCAAGATGTCACTTCCCAGCTTCCTCTGTAGATTAAATACAATCCCAATAAAAATCTCAGCAAGTTATTTTGTTGGTACCAACAAACTGAGTCTGCAGTTTATATGGAGAAAGAAAGCTACAGTACTCAAGACGATGTGGTGTTGGTGAAAGAATAGACAAATAGATCAATGGAACAGAATAGAGAACTGAGAAAGACCCACACAAATATAGTTAACTGATCCTTGGCAAAGGAGCACAGGCCAAACAGTGCAGCAAACAGGGTCTTTTCAACAAATGGTGTTGAAATAGCTGCACATCCACAGGCAAAAAAAAAAAAAAAAAAAAAGAGTCTAAATACAGACCTAACACTTTTCACAAAAATTAACTCAAAATCGGTCACAGATCTAATGTAAAATACAAAACTATACAACTCCTAGAAGGTAACATAAGAGAAAGCTTAGATGACCTTGAATATGGCAGTAGATTTTTAGATAGAATGCCAAAGACATGATCATGAAAGAAGTAAATGATAAGCTGAACTTCAGTAAAATTAAAAACTTCTGCTCTGAAAAAGACAAGGTCAAGATAATGAGAAGACAAGCCACAGACTGGGAGAAAATATTTACAGAAGACACATCCGGTAAAGAATTATTATCTAAAATTTACAAGGAACTTTAACAAATCAACAATAAGAAAACAAGCTGATTAAAAAAATGCCCAAAAGACCTCAACAGACACCTCACCAAAGAAGATGTACGGATGGAAAACAAGCATATAAATATGTCCCAAATCATGTCATTAGGGAATTGCAAATTAAAACAGCAATGAAATACCACTGTACATCTTTTAGAATGGCCCAAATGCAGGACATTGACAACACTAAACACTGGTGAAGATGTGGAGCAACAGGAACCCTCGTTCATCACTAGTGGAATGCAAAACGGTACAGCCACTTTGGAAGACAGTTTGGCTGTGTCTTGCAAGACTAAATATAGCTTTAACATACCATATTTACCCAAATGAATTGAAAACTGATGTCCACACAAAAACCTGCATGCAGATATTTATAGTGGCTTTATTCATAACTGAGAAAACTTGGAAGCAACCAAGGTGTCCTTCAGTAGGTGAATGGATAAATAAACAGTGGTACATCCAGAAAATGGATGAGTGTTTGGTTCTAAAAAAAAGTGAGCTCTCAAGCCATAAAAAGATATGAGGGAAACTTAAATGCATGTTACTAAGTGAAATAAGCCAATTTGATAAGGCTGCATACTGTATGACTCCAATTATATGCTATTCTGGAAAAGGCAAAACTATGGAGACAGTAAAAAGATCAGTGGTTGCCAGGGGTTGGGAGGACATAAGATGAATTGGGAGAGCACAGAGGATTTTTAGGGCTGTGGGACTATCCTGTATGATTCTATAATGGTGGATCCATGCCTTTATACATTTGCCCAAATCCATAGAATGTACAACACCATTGTAAACAATGGACTCTGGGGTGATAGTAATGTCTCAGTGTAGACTCATTCATTTGCACAGATGTACCACTGTGGTTTGGTATTTCACTCGTGGGGGCGGCCATGCATGCGTGGGACGGGGGTAAATGAGAGCTCTCGGTAATTTCTGCTCTATTTTGCTGTGAAGTTAATGCTGCTCTAAAAAATAAACTTTATCAAGTTTTTTAAAAAAGGGTGGAAGAAGCTATTTCCGAGCAGTGAAATGATATACCCAGGACGACGTTGCTCATCTGGGGGCAAAACCTGGTCTTCTGAGTCCAGGGTTCCTACCAAACACTGAAAGAAAGGCTGTTGCCGGCGGGTCAGGGAAGGGTTCGGGCATTTTTAAAATAATGCCATAGTGCCTGCAGGGGAGGGATGCCAATCTTAAGGCTTTGATTTCTGGAAATTTACTTTTGTGGTGTCACTCATACCTGATTAGAAAGGATAAGTGTGTGCGCGTGTGTATCTGTGTGTGTGTGTATGCATGTGTCTGTGTCTGTGTGTGAATGCATGTGTGTATGCATGTGTGTATCTGTGTGTGTATGCATGTGTCTGTGTGTGTGTATGCATGTGTCTCTGTGTCTATGCATGTGTGTGTATGCATGTCTTGGTGTGTGTATGTGTGTGTATGCATGTGTCTCTGTGTGTATGTGTGTATATGCATGTGTCTCTGTGTGTATGTGTGTATATGCATGTGTCCGTGTGTATGCATGTGTGTATGCATGTGTCTGTGTGTATGCATGTCTTGGTGTGTGTGTGTATGCGTGTGTCTCTGTGTGTGTGTGTATGCGTGTGTCTGTGTGTATGTGTGTCTGTGTGTGTATTCGTGTGTGTATGCGTGTCTCTGTGTATGCGTGTGTGTATGCGTGTGTGTATGCCTGTGTCTGTGTGTATGCGTGTGTGTATGCACGTGTCTGTGTGTATGTGTGTGTGTATGCGTGTGGCTGTGTGTGTATTCGTGTGTGTGTGTGTGTGATGTAGGGAGAGGGTGCTTATATTACTTAGGAAGGACTGGGAACATTATTGTTGCATAGTGTAACATGCAGAGGAATCCTCATTCTCTTAGAAAAGGAAAAGAAAATGTCTATGAAGGTGCACACAGGGAGGAAGCATGTGATAACAGGCCACATGTTTTGTTGATCCCTGTAGTCACAGGATTAGAAAATCCACGGAAGCAATTCTTCCAGTGCAGTTGTCGAGATTGTGGAAAGTTCTCATCTACCCTCTAATGCCCCATAAGACACAGCAAGCTGACCAGGTAAGCTGTGGACCCTGGGATCTTGTTAGGCCTGACTCCCACAGTGTGGGCACAGTTCAGGGATTTGAATATTAATGTCCTCTTTCTGAAATCAGACCCTTGACTGACATTCCCAGCATTCTTAAGCAGTACCATGTCCAAAATTTCTCCAGGGTTTGTGTTCAGTACGGTGGCTGCAGAATTGTTACTGGTTAGCAGAGTTTATTCTTGCCTGGTCCATGGGGCCAGACTAAATTGAGCTCTGAAAGCTTCAGTGTTAAATTCCACTTTACCTTTTATGCCAGTATAGGGGAGTCTATTCTCAAGTTCAAAGCCAGATGGAAAATGGCAAGTTCAAGAAGAAATAGTATTCTGGGACTTTGCTGTGGGGGCAAAAATGAGTATTTCTGATTTGAAATCAGGTTTTCTGAAAGAATCCATAAGTAAATTTTAAAATTGCTTTTGTTTATATTTGTGCTTATTAAAACACTCCCTGTTCTGGACCAATCTTAATCTTCTAGGCAGAATTTATTTAGTGTTAAGAAAACGGCAACTCTTTGGACATCTGTTACATGGGATAATATAAAAATAATTTTGAAAAATTTTTAAAGGCAAATGTGATTGGAGTGTGGGCATGAGTGTGATATGAGGATGATGGCTTGAAGAAGAGCCTTTTAAGAAGCAATTTGGCCACCTAAGTGCATCCCATCTTAGGAAGAAAGGATGGGAGTACCCCAGACCTGGTGTGTGGAGGGAGCACCTGTGTGCTGGGTCCTGCTCCACATTGCCTTGGGTTCTCCCAAGGCTGTCTGCAGGTGGAGCAGCCTTAGGGAGCCTCCACCCCATGGGGCCTCTGCCAGGTCTCCTCGAGCCTGCAGGAGAGTGGTCCACACTGAGAGGCTGGGAGTTACCATGGCAGCCAAGCACATCCTCGGTAACCAGGCACCCGCGAGTGCTGGGAGTTTCCCCAGAGCACAGTCTGTGCAGACAGTGGGAAAGGAAAGAGCACTTTGCCAACACAGGCAGACACCTGGGGAGTCAATCATTTTGGAATCCCATGCACTTGTGAGTTCACTGTTGTCTCTGTGTGACTCTTGGTTAAGACGAGGAAGCATTGGGCTGAATAAAGATGTTCAGGAGCTTCTTTGGCAAGCTGGTCCGCTAATGGCATGCTGCAAAGGATAAGAAGATCCCACTGGACAAGTCCAGCTGTCCTTTCAGCACAAGACCTAACTTTATGCTGCTCTCGTCAGTTACCAGGCTGAGACCACGTATACGCCCAACCATCACTCATATGTGGGCAACTATGAAGCAGGAACAAAATATACTTTTATATATGTATATGGTTAGACTCTGAACATTTAACATATGCCCAGTTAAAATTGGTGGTGGCCATTAAGTGGTAAGGAATAGGACTAACCCCAATAATAGGTTGCTGGATTGTGGATGCTCAAAGATGAAATTAACCTTCCAACGGGGGTGTCAGGAAAAGTGAAATTTTCATGGTGAGATGAGGGAGAAAATTAAGAGAGAGCAGCTGGGGGTGTGGTTGGCTGACAATCTGCCATCACCTGAAAGCTGTGTGGGCACCAGGAGACAGTGTAAGCTGTGTCTGTAAGTGCTGCAATGCAGAGGAGTTCCTTGCAGATAATAACGAGACTCAACATTGATGCCTTCATTTGGTGACCCTGATAGAGGTGGGGATGTGCGATTTCTTTTTTTTTCTTTCTTTCTCTCTCTTTCTTTCTTTCTTTTTCCTTTCCTTTCCTTTCCTTTCTCTTTCTCTTTCTCTTTCTCTTTCTCTTTCTCTTTCTCTTTCTCTTTCTCTTTCTCTTTCTCTTTCTCTTTCTCTCTTTCTCTTTCTCTTTCTTTCTTCCTTTCTCTTTCTTTCTTCCTTTCTTTCCTTTCTTTCCTTTCTTTCCTTTCTTTCCTTTCTTTCTTTCTTTCTTTCCCCTTTCTTTCTTTCTTTTCTTTCTTTCTTTCTTTTTCTTTCTTTCTCCCTTCCCTTCCCCTCCTGTCCCTTCCCCTCCCCTCCCCTCCCCTCCCCTCCCTTCCCTTCCCTTCCTTCCTTCCTTCCTTCTCCTTCCTTCCTTCCTTCTTTCTTTCTTTCTTTTCTTTCTTTCTTTCTTTTTCTTTTTTCCTTCCTTCCTTCTTTCCTTCTTTCTTTTCTTTCTTTTTTTGAGGCTGAGTCTTGCTCTGTGGCCCAGGCTGGAGTGCAGTGGCATGATCTCAGCTTACTGCAACCTCCCCCTCCCAGGTTTAAGCTATTCTTGTGCCTCAGCCTCCAGAGTAGCTGGGTGTACAGTCAGGAACTACTGTGCCCAGCTAACTTTTTCATATTTTTAGTAGAGGTGGGGTATTACCATGTTGGCCAGGCTGGTTCTCAAACTCCTGGCCTCAGGTGATCTGCCACCTTGGCCTCCCAAAGTGCTGAGATTACAGGTGTGAGCCACAGCACCCGGCCGTGTGATTTCTTACCCAGGGTGTGGGATTCTATTGGTTGTGGGGTAGCTTCAAACAAACCAAACTCCCAGCCTTACTCAAAAAGAGGGACCAGGTCAGACTATCCGGAGAGAGTTCTGCCATTGGCCTGATGACTGAGTCTGTGCCCACGGCATCGTGATACCAAAACGTGAGACTTTCTAGAGAAAAGAGAATTAGATATGTCACAAAAAAGAAAAGCACTGAGATCATCACCATGAGAAAATCAGAACTTTTGGGGATTTCCTTACCCTGATTCCATTTATTTTACTTGGACTTTCACGTGGGAGGGCACCCCTGTGCTTAGCAGATGCTAAAGGTCTTAATTCAGTCATCATCCCTGACCCAGGGAGGTGCTCTGTGGGGTCAAGGGTGTGAGGCAAGTTAAGCTTGAAAGATACAGGGTTCCCCGGAAGATACTTCTACGGGGTCATTGTCCAGATGGGCAAGAGCCAGACCCTGCAGGGAGAAGCTCCCCTAGAGAGACCTCAGTGGGTGGGCATGGCTGAGTCTTTTGTTCTGCCCAAGTCTGAGCCACAGGAGGGTATTTCTCATACCCACACCCACAGTCAGCAATGCTGAGAGATGATGCCAGGGTGATGCCTGTGATGGCCGGATCTGAGGACAGTGCTCCTTCGCCTCCTCTAAGAAGACTGGCTGAAGACCCAGAGGTTTGGGTAATGCACGGCTGACTGAAACTCTGCTCTCTGCACTCCAGTTGATCCAGTTCTACTAGTTGTGTTTAGTGATAAGACCCAAGACTGACATACTCCATAAGGCATTAAGCCTGGACTAGGCTCTTTGTAGCCAAAAGTCTGCTCCTAGGCTCCTGGAAGACCTTGCCCTTTTGCTTGAATGTTTTGTGATTTCTATCAGAATTTTAGAAACGATGATGATTACATGTTTATTTCACTAGTGCTTGTTGGTAGCAGATATTTACATTGCCTGAGAAAAACAGCCCTTCATATTCTTATAAAGATTGGCTTAGTTGATATCACAGTATTGATGATCGGTGTTAATACAATTGGCACTGAGCCTTAATCTTGAAATGGGCAATTACACAAAGTCGGTAGGAACATTTCATTCTCTGAAATCAAGATCTGTTTACTATGTGGCCACAATTCTCTGGCCGTTAGTGCATGTTAGGATTCACGTCTAGGGGGTATAGTGTCTAAAAATAACTCTATAAATACTGTTTTCATCAGTGATAAACCTAATCTCTATCACTTAATCATGTTGACCACCCCAGTGAAATATTTTTGTGTGCCTTAAAAGTATTTTGCCTTCCTTTTCCTAGGACTCTCTTATTGAATTAGGTGGATAAATGAAGCTTTCTTTTACCAAGGCAATGAGGCCAAGTAAAAGTTTGACTCCTTTTACATTTATTTAAGTTTTATGGTGTTGAACTTTGAGATTTGTTTCCTCCCACTTAGTTGTTACTCTCTTCCATGCAGTTGAGGGGTCACAAGCTTTTTGCGTGGTCTATATTGTAGATACCATTACCTACTTAGTTTCAGACGCAGGATCAAATCCATCCTTTATCTGTTGACAATATAACAACATCACAATGATTTGTTACATTGTTACATTTTTTTCTTTCTCATCTGATTTCCAGGAAAGCACTCATAAGAGAATTTGATATGTTTTTCCATAGAACTAAAAAGATAAGGAACCTAGCTTGGCTGACTACATCTGGCATTAGAAATGCTTCCTTAGAAGACAAGTGAGTTCAGCTTAGTGACACAAAGAATGTCATTTAATATTGACTTATCTAAAAACCCCAAGGTCTGAACTTTTTCCATCCGTTATGTCTGTAATTACAAATCTTTGTCTTTGTTTCAGACTCAGAAAGTGCAAGAAATCCAACAACCCTTTACTATACTTCCGTGTCTCCCTGAGCTCTTTTCAAAGGACCTTTTGGTTTTCCATAAGAAGCATTTAGTTCTTTAATTGCACATTAAACTTCTAGCTTAGTGGCTAGAGAGAGCCAGAACTAGCGCAATTAAACATGAGTGGTAGTTCCAGGTTCACGTTCATCACCTTGATCAGTTGTAAATTGTAGGCTAGAGAAAACCAGCAAGAAAACAGAGGGAGACATCTGGGCCACCTATTTAGCTCTCCTCCAAGAGAGCCTAAGAGAGAAGCCATGTGGAGGAGCAAGGCGGGTTTGATGTGTGGCAACCACTGCAGGTCTGGGCTGCTTTGCAGGTCTGGGCTGCTTTGCTGAGCAGAGACTGGCAGCCTGAGCTATGTACATCATCCAGCGCCTGTGGGTGCCACTGAAGCAATATTTCAGCTGCTGGGCTGGAAGTGCCCATTTCTCTGTAGTTCATTAAGGAGTAATTTTACCGTATCCACTTTCTGAGTTGATCACTAGATCCTGGCTGGCTATTGACTCTATTTGCCACTCTGGAGGAATGGCATGAAAAGGAAGGATTCTTCCTTTGAGACCCTAACTGAATGACTGGGCTCTCTAAGTCTTGTGAAGCAGTTGTCCCTTTGACAACCAAAAAAAAAAGAGTTATGTTATTTTGAACAGACTTATGAGTGACTTCAATAATTTATACTAGAAAAAAGTCATTCTTCTATATTGCCTAGGAATCTCTTAAGAGTACAGTACAATATTTCATAGTACTTAGTAGTACTATTACATACTATTATTAATAGTACTATTACTAGTACTTAATAGTACCAATAGTACTTAACAGTACAGTACAAGGGTCAGCAAACTTTTTTTATACAGGGCCAGATAGTAAATATTTCAATCTTTGCCGTCCACACGGTCTCTGTTGTAATTACTCAGCTCTGCTAGTGCATGTGGAAGCAGCCATAGGCAATACACAGACAAATGGCTGTGGCTGTGTGCCAATAAAACTTTATTTGTGGACATTGAAATTTGAATTTAGGATGATTTTCACATGTCTCAAAATATTCTTCTTTTTTTCCCCCAATTATTAAAAAATGTAAAAATCACTTTTAGCTCACAAGTGGTACAATAACAGGCAGCAGGCCAGATTTTTTTTTTTTTTAGCAGATTTGGTTTGCTGAAATTTTTTGTAGTAAAAATAGCCCACAGCTTGGGGCCTTGTGACCTGGATTTGAGACAAGGAGCTATGATTCACTGGCCTTTTAAACTTGGCCAATTTGCCCAAACCCTAGTTTTCCTTCTATAAAATGTAAATTATAATACTCAACCTCTCATGGTGAATTAGAATGAAATAAGATAATTTGTACAAGTGCTCTTAATGCTCTCAAACACCACACCATGTTGGGTAAAATATTGTTTTGTTATTATTATACATTCTGTGATTTATCAAAATCTCTTAGCAGCCTTCTGACAGAATTTTGACTTCTAGATGACACTCTGCATCTAAAGCACTCAAGACATTAAAGGCAGAAATATTAGGAAGAGGTGTGCTTTACTCAATTTTAAATTAAAGGCTAACATTTTCTTAGATACCGGTTGGCCATAAAGTTTAGAAACAAGATAATGTTATTTTAGTGTATTGTAATGTAATATAAATGAATCATCTATTATGTATATGTTACCTATGTTTTTCAATGTTAAAGCCATCCACTGAAAGGAAATCATCCTCGAAGATAATGTTTACCATATATAGAGGACACTGAACTCTCAACTACCTTCCTGACATTTCTAAATCATACAGAGTATCACCCAAGTCAAGGAAAGAAAGACTGAAGAGTAGCCAGACTATTAGCCAACTGTTTTGGAAATGATTTACTATGAATATTTTAATTGTATTCTCTCAGCAAATCAAATGATTTCCCATTCTTCTGGTGAGTTCAGGTAGTTTTCTAATAGCATTCTTATGCCCCCTTTCTCTGTCCACCAGTTCTCACCTTTGTAAGCAGTTTCTAAATATCTCAAAGACACTGGCTTAAATCTAAATAAAAAAGCAAAGGGGAAAAAAGTAAGAAACCCGAAATGTAAGAAAATGTAGGGATGGAAAGCATAAGAATGTTGCTCTGGAGAATTCAAAATTTAGACTATGAAATGAAGTCATGAATAATTTTTAAATTGGAGTACAATGAAAAATAGACATTTCAGAGCCCTAGCTTTGTTAGACCTGCAAGAGGAAATTGTGCTTAAGAAATAGGTTGACATTTGCAGCTGGATTTCTGTTAGGGAACATAAGGTACTGAACTAAAACAATAGAATTGGAACTGGAGAACCAGGGAAAGAGCAAAGGATGGGGATAGATGATGGAGGAAGGGAGTGGGGGAAGAGAGAGTTCTGCCTCATGGACATAAAGGGGATATATGTTGGAACAACCAGGCTGGAAGGCCATGTCTGAAGGAACAGAAAAGTTGACATTTGCTATGTTAATGTAAAAGAGTATAGCTTACCCAGGGGACAGCTAAAACAGAAATGATTTTATTGGTTCCATAAAGTTGATTTATAAATAAATGGGTGCTCTTCCAGTTGGAGAGCATGTTGGGGTGGGTGGAGGTGAGAATCCGAGGCACTCAGCAGCCTTGTGGTGGGGGGTCATGCTTGCAGCTGAACCTGCCCTTCCATCCAGGAGCACTTTGTTCTGTCAGATTGGGGTCAACTGTGGCAAACCATAACCCTTAAATTCCAAATTCTTATCTGGCTCACGGATCCCACCATGCTTTATGGAAAAGTGACTCAAATACATTAACCAAACAGACCAAAGGATCAAGTTGAGAGTGGTCTTCATTAGTTATGGATACTGTTGTATTAAAAGAGATTTTTAAAAAATTCTCATTGCACTTGGTTTGCTAATGGAGCGACTGAGGGAATGAAGACTGGATATTGCGGAATAGAATGAGTGGAAATTGTGGGGTCAATTTTGTTGAGCTGTCTTAATGGAAAACACCATTCACTCACTACTCGCTGCTTAGAAAATCAGTCTCAATGAACTTTCAGTTCCAAATTTTAACAGTTGACACAAAATACACTGTTAAACTGTGTTAACAACTGTAGAAAAATAGACATGTTTGATAGGGACATTCTAGTAAAAGGTTCTTCAGGAGCATCCTCATTTAAAGATTCAGAGGCTCACATTACAAAAATGAGATTTGGTTCAAGTTCTGTCTCCAACTACATTGACAACAAAGACAGTGAGAAACAGGGAGAGACCTCACATCCGGGTGCGTGTCACAGACACAGAACTGACAGGTGCACGTGGCCAATGTCTTGTCAAGGCTCTTCATTCAGTTGTGCTAAAGGGCAGGCAAGCAGGGATCAGGCCCTGAGCTGCTTGCTCTTCCAACCAGACACAGGGGTGTGTGCTGTCCTTTAAACCTCAGCAATGGAATTAAAAGGGCCCAGTGAGTCTTCAAGAGCTAAATTAGAAGACATTTTGCAGCCCCTATTCCACCTTGTTTTGTGCCTGCCATGGCCTGCCCTGCAACCCTGGCAAGGCTGCAGGGGAGCTCCCCAAGCCAAGTGTGCCCTTCATTAGGTTGCAGAGAGGTCAGGCCATGGCTCCTCTCCGCAGCCTCAAGGGGAGTGTATTGAGCTTCCTGCTTCTGGACCACCATCTCCTTCTTAGAGTGTGCGAAATAAAGAAATGATTCAACAGAGATTCAATGCAAAAAAGGAAATGCTGGCAAACAGGAAAGGGCTATGGCCAACAGTTTTGTTTTCCTTAAAGTCAGTGCCAAGAGGCAGTTGTCCTGATCCAAGGTCTCTGAGATGGGAGAAGAGAGGCCCCGAGGTTATATTTAGGAGCCACTTTCCTTATCCTGGGACTTCTTTTTGAGTAGACAAGGTCCCCAGACTACAGCAAAGGCCTGTGCAATCAGGTCAGGGAAGGCAAGGGAAACAAAGAGGGACAGCTAGTTTGATCTCTTTGACCTCCATGGTTCAGAGCCTCAAACTGAGCACAGCTGTAGGAGCTGAAAATAAACTTGGATCCATTCAATGAATATTTATGATGGGCAACTGTGTTAAAGAACAAACAGCTTATAAATGCAAAATGAATGTGAAAGATCTGTAACAGTGCAAAATCTCCACCTGCCCCGGAGGTTGATCTAAGATTTGTTTCCTTATTTTTTTCATTTTAAAATCCAGATTTCTAGTACAAATATCCTTCCTTCCTTCCTTCCTCCCTTCTTTCCTTTTTGCAGATTAAAGTAAATTAAGGCTGGAGTTTTTTATTTGTTTTCTTTTGATTGAGAGACACTGGATTTGATTTCTAACCTGTGGCATACTCTAGAGACATTTCTTAGACAATCATCAAGATTGTTGATCTAATCTTTGAATACTAAACTCTGGTCATTTCAAAATAATAAAAGATCACAATGCAAGAAATGCTGATGGATAAGTCCCAGGGACGGGCGAGATGTCATTCTCAGAACGCCAGATAGAGTCAAAGTGTGAGAGGTCGATGATTATAATGCATGCCACTCACTACATGCCTTTGTGAATTTCATGGCTTTAGACCCAAACCATCTTCTGCTAACTTACCATGTCTCATCGTAAGAGTGTAGAGAAACTACAGCTGGAGAATCAATGGTTTTGCAGAAAAGTTCCTAAATTATTGTACTACAAAGGGCAAGAGCTCATGTGAAAAGTAAAACATACCTTTGGTGACAGGCTAGAGAATATTTCCTTCCTGGTATTCCCCCTCCTCCAGGCCAGTTAGTGAGGCCCTTGTTATCTTTTAAAAAAAGACATCTGTTTTGTAACATTTCACAGTATATCAGCATATTGGTGGTGGGTTTTGCCATCTACCAGACCTCTCAATTTCCCCCAGACCTATGGCTTGTTAGATTCAATGAAAGGATCAGCGTGGGAACAGTGAGGTACCCTAATGTCTGCCAGTCTGAGACACAAACAAAGGCCATGCACTGAAGGGCCAGCCATCAACTGGATCAAAATAACCTAGAAAACACAGACATCAAAACAGAAATGCCTACTGCATGTTAGGAATCTGTCTTTCTTTCTTTTTTTTTTTTTTTTTGCTTCTTATTTCTAAAGTTATATATCTAAACCTACATTAATGATACATCTATGTACAGTATTTAGCAGTTCTGTTCTATGGTACTTTTGTACATGCTGGGTTTTGTTACTAACTACAAAAAGAAAATAATTACATAAGGCATATATATGTACAGTGGTTTGTCTTCAGCTCACCTGGGCCCTGTAACTGCCACACCCACATGGGGGCAAGCACCTCACCCTGTAGTAGATGAAATGAATTGGGATCCATAAAACTGAGGGCTCCACTCTGTGTCTCACTGAATGAATAAATAGGCACCAGACACCTTGCTTGTCATATCCCAGGTAAAATCTTTGACACACCTTTTTGAGTGATCTGGTATTGTATAACACATGCAGGTAAGTAACTGAAATCTCCAGGAGTTGGACGTGTAGTATTTTGGGAGGAGACCAGGCTTGGGCCACAAATGAGGGCACTTTGCACCTTCATCAAATCCATGTCTACCTTGTCAATCTGAATAACTGAGAGAGGGCAGGTAGATATTTTACACCTTGAAGATTTGTTTTCTGGTCATGTAAAAATTAAATATAAACAAATAAAGAACAAAGCAAGAGAGACAGAAAAGAAAGAGAATGAGAGACAAGGAAAGATTGTGTTGGGGGGGAGAAGAGAAGGGTTTGCCCAGCTAGGGCACTAAACTTTGGATTCATTCTCCAGGTTTGCCACATCACCATTTCTTTCTGTTTGCTCTTCGAGGTTCTTTTCTTCCTCTTCAGTCTCCAGTTCTGCATGTTGGTTGAGTTTGCTGGATACAGACCAACTCAGGGGCAGCTCTGCCCTGCTGGCTAACTCGGCCAGCTCTTTGGCACTAAGGGATGGGGTGCTGGTCTCATAGGTCTCATGGAAGCTGTTGTAGTCAACTTCGTAGAACCCATCTTCCAGGGTCAGGACAGGTGTGAACCGGTAACCCCACAGGATCTCACTGGTTATGTAGGAGCTTCGAGCTTGGCATGTCATCCCTGCAGAGAGAAGAATGGAGGCTTTAGCATATTTAAGTGTGGGCTTTCCATGGCCAAGGAGTCACAGAGAGCTGGGACGAGTACTGCATGCAGCTGTTGAGACTGACCTGCATACGATGCCACGCTTAGTAGCTTAGTAGGTGTCATTCATGTTGTAGACACATGCTAATGTGCCGTGGAGATTCCAGGCCTCTTAGGGGAGTCCTGGGGAACAATGAGAGAGTCCTGGCCCGCATCAAGCCACAATTGCCTGCATGGCCATGCACACACAAAGGAAATCAAGTGTGCAAATGCACACAAGTTTTCGTGTGTGTGTGGCTATGTCTGGTCCACTCTGCTCTGGGAGAACCCTGAAGCCATGACTGTGGCCTCCTACTGCTCTTGGAGGTTTAGCCTGGGTTCTAATGGGATTTGAGCTCTTTGGCCACAGACTTAGAATGAAATTTCAGATATGGAACTACACTTAGGCTGCTTTTAAGCTAGAGGCCGCAGATCAGTGTTACCCTCCCACCCGCCATTAACACACAGGCTATGACTGTGGCCCCAGATTCAGTTGGAAGGGTCACCCACCTGAATTTGCAGTTTCCTTAGGCCCGGTGGTCATAGTTGCTCAGACTATGCAATCATAACTACTTTAAAAGCTTTTCTCCCTTCTTTTTTTTTTTTTTTTTTGAGATGGAGTCTCGCTCTGTCGCCCAGGCTGGAGTGCAGTGGTGCGATCTCGGCTCACTGCAACCTCCGCCTTCAGGATTCAAGCAATTCTCCTGTCTCAGACTTCTGAGCAGCTGGGACTACAGGTGCACACTGCCATGCCCGGCTAATTTTTTTTTTTTTTTTTTTTTTTTGTATTTTAGTAGAGACGGAGTTTCATCGTGTTGCCCAGGCTGTTCGTGAACTCCTGAGCTCAGGCAATCCGCCTGCCTCGGCCTCCCAAAGTGTTGGGATTACAGGCGTGAGCCACTGCTCCCGGACACTTTTCCCTTTTCTTAAAGATGAGAAGCCTTTTTGTAATTTACATAAAAGCACCACGTGAGCTACCAGCAGCCCTGGAGTCAGGAAGTAGCTTTCTTTTAAATATGAAATGGCAGAATGAGGAAAAGTCCAGCCACCACCTTGGAAAATAAAAATAGGCAACAAGTGTGGCATAAGATATGAGAAATGACGCTTTTGTGGTTTTTCAAATTTTTTTCTGAGGTCAAAGAAATCTTTTATACAAATTCTCAGGAAATGAAAACATTCATTCAGTCATTAATCCAGGGCTGACTTCTCCATTAGGCAAAAAGGCATGGTGTCTATGGCCCATGATATTTTTAGAGGCCCGTGAAAATGTTTCAACTCTTAAAATCAGAAAAGATAAACTTTTAGATGGAATGTTAATATATTTATCTTTATACCAACACAGTTGTAAAATATAACTTAAAACATTTTCTTAATGGGGCAAGGGGCTTACAAAGGCAAGATCACCAGGGACTCATGAATATCATACTGTGGCCCTGTGTCCATTCAATCAGGAGAGCAGCCAGCCAGCCAGTCAGTATGTCATCTGTTAGGACCACCAATAAGTATTACGCAGCTGCTTTGTGCTGAATGCAGGTGGATTAGGGAGAAGAGGATGTCTGTGAATGTTTACACAGAAGGATCCAGAGCTACACAACATTCCTGCAGCACTGCATTTGCTCCTTGTGTCTAGAAGAAGAAACTGGGGTGCCAGGGACCTATGTGATTGACTCAGCTATAGCTGTCAGAGCCTGAGCCAGCACCAGCCCTCACCCCAGCTCTGTGCTCTTCCTCTTAATCTCAAAACCGAAATGTGACCCTTTTTCAATGTTTCCCTGGATGACCCACAGAAGCCCCGCCTTTATGCCTCTAAAACAAACATTGCAGGGCTTTTAGGTATTAGGAAAAAAAAGGTCAACACTGATTTGATTTTACTTCTCAAACAATGTTTCTCTTCTGAATTATTTTCTTTATCTGTGCTTGAGGGTGGGGTGAAGACAGGTGATGGCAGTGATATGTGGGCTCAGAATGAGAAACAAACAGGAAGTCAAGAGGAAAAGGTGATCCAATAACTCTTTTTCCACCAAGGAAGTACATGTTTATGGTAAAGTGGCTAGAAAATAGGGCTGTGATAACAGTTGGGGAAAACAGCAAGCTAATCAAAGAACAAAAAGAAATTCTGGGGAAAGAGGTTCACAGGGAGCTTTGGAAAGCTCTGACATATTCCTGAGAAACTAGAAGACCACATGCATGTGTAGGGCTGTGCACATGCCCAAGAAAAACCAGAGAAGGCCCTGAGCTCTCACTTCTGGTTGACACCGAGTCTCTGTGCAAGCAGGAGGTGAAGGTTAATGCAGAGTTGTAAAGTGCCTGACTGAATGTTGAAGGCAGGTCCCACCATGTACACAAAGACCCTTGACAAAGACTGGGAGATATTTGGTTACTGGCTTTTAAGAGAATCTGTCTAATTATTAGCTGATCACTAAATTAACTGAGCAGAGACTTTAGTGGCCATATACACAAAAAGTACAGACCTTACAAAATTAGCTCAGGAAAGTTACTAAAAAACAAATAGCAATGGCAACAAAAAACTCTGAAAAGGAGGGAGAATCTGATTTTCAGGGTTACTACATTATATTACTTAAAATGCCTGTTTTCAACAAAAATTTATGACACATGCAAAGAAATAAGCATGTCCTATACACAGGAAGGGGAAGCAGTCGATAGAAACTGTCCTTGAGGAAGCCTAGGCATTGGATTCACTAGAGAAAGACTTTAAATCAGCTATTTTAAATATGTTCAAAGAACTAAAAGAAGCCATGTCTAAAGAACTAAAGGAAATTAGGGAAACACTGTTTCCCCAAATAAAGAATAGCAATAATAAAAGTAAGTTACATGTAAAATCCCAACATAAATTCTGAAGTAAAAAGTATAATAAATGAAAGAAAAGAATTACTACAGGAACTTAGCAGATTTGAGCTGGCAGAAGAGAATCAGTGAGCCTGAAGATAGGTCAGTTAAAATTATTGAGGTATAGAAAGAAAAAAGAATGGAGAAAAATGAACAGTGCCTCAGAGACCTGTGGGACACAGCAAGCATACCAACATACACATAATAGGAGCCCCAGAAGGAGAGTATAAAGAGAAAATAGCATAAGGATTATGTGAAGACGTAATGACTGGAAAGTCTTTAATTCAATGAAAACCATTAATCTATACATCTAAAAAACTTAACAAACCACAAGTAAGGTGAACCCAAAGAGATTCACACTGAGACACATCATAATCAAACTGTTGAAACATGATGATGAAGGTAGAATCTTGAAGGCAGCAAAAGATAAACAACTCATAACATGCAAGTGATTTTCAATGATATTAATAGCTTATTCCTCATTAGAAACCATGGAAGCCAGAAGGCAATGAGAAGACATTATTAAAAGCACTGAAAGAAAAAGACTGGCAACCAAGATTCTATATCCAGCAAAATTATCCTTCACAAATGAAGGAGAAATGAAGCCATTCCATGAACAAAAATGGAGAGACTTTGTTGCTAGCAGACCTTTACTCCAAGAAATAATAAACGGAGTCCTTCAGACTAAAATAAAAAGACTCTAGATAGTAATTCAGATGAGAACAGGTGTGTTCAGGGTGGTATGGCCATAGACTAGACCGTAACTCAAATCCACATGAAGAAATAAAGAACATTGGAAAAAGTAACTACATAGGTAAATATAAATGTTTTTCTCCAGCATGATTTTAAGGTTATTCCATTTTATGGCAATTATACTATTCCATTATATGAATATATCATAGTTTTATTTAATCAATAAAACAAAGTGATCCAAAATATGTGGCGGGTCTATTTGTTGGGGGAAATATTAATAATATTGGCTTGGTTTGTGTAGATTGTCTTACGTGTCCTATTATGGGCTGAATTGTGCACCCCCACCCCCACATTCATATGTTGAAGTCCTAATCTCCGGTATTTCAGAATGTGACATGTTTGAGATGGGATCTTTAAAGAGTTAATTAAGTTAAAATAAGGTCATACTGGTGGGCCCTAATCCAATATAATTGATGTCCTTATAAGAAGAGGAAATTAGGACACAGATTATGTGTCCTTATAAGAAGAGGAAAGATTATGTGAACACAGGGAGGAGATGACCATCTACAAGCCAAGGAGAGGGGTCTCAGAAGAACCAGCCCTGTTCACATTTTGTTCTCAGACGTCTACCATCCAGCCTTGTGAGAAAATAAATTTCTGATGTTTAAGCCACTCAGTCTGTGGTACTTTGTTATGGCAGCAAACTCAATACACTTACTGACTTCTATAGGGAGAGGAAAATACCTTTCCATAGTGCCATTTGAAGAGGAGTATTTAATTTATGTAATAAGATAAGATTTAAGTAAATGCTCATGGATGCTTTTCCAATTTTTATTCATCATTTTTATATCAGAACTCATTTAAAAAAGGATAAAAAAGAATATTAATGTTTGTCTATCAGTAAAATATTAAAAAGTATTTCTAGGGTAAATTGATAATTTTCTTCAGAAAAATTCCTGTCTTACATATTGACTTAGGTCCCAGTCCAGTCTTTAAAAGTGAGATGTTTTACTGAATTTGGAAAAGTAGCAAAATAAAACCAAATGAGTTAGCCTCATAAGCAAGGCAGAACTGCCAAGATGACATCTGTGTGTGTGTGTGTGTGTGTGTGTGTGTGTGTGTGTGTGTGTGTGGTGTTTATGTTCCATATCAGGGACATCATCATAAAGGCTCCCAGAACTAGGTTATTTTGTAAGTAAAGTACTTTCTGGAAAAAGAGATGCTTCATTTGGTAAAGAGCAAAAGGTGGAAAACCTAATCTTGATCTCCTTTGAGCATGCAGTCATAGGTGTCTGTTTTTCTTATTGTATTGTGAATGCCTTGAGGATCTATTTGCCTTGTTTATTTCCATATTCCTTAGCATTTGCACAGTGCTTCAATATTGGAGGTTCCCAGTAAGTACTTGCTAAGCGAAAAGAGTGGACTTGGGGAACTATACAGACAGCTTAATATTGTTCATTGGCTATGTCTGAATGTATTAAATAAAAAGATGTCTTGTGAGTCATTAGAAAAGAAAGTGAGAGATTTCTGCTTCCATCATCATGTCAGTCTGCATATGAAGGACCCTTAGCTAAGATATAACACAATGCTGGAAAATTACAAAATGTCTTACCTTTTGTTTTATGTATTTATTTGTTTGACAAGTAAAAATTATACATATTGATGGTGTACATGATATTTTGATATATGTGTATGTTGTGAAAAGGCTAAGTCTAGCTAATTAACGTATCCATTACCTCACACACTTATTTTATTTTTTTGTTATGAGAACATTTAAAATCTACTCTTAGCAATTTTTGGGTATATAATGCATTGTTGTTAACGGTAGCTGCCATTTGCATTTCTATTTTTGTGACAGTGCTTGTCCTCTCCTTTATCTTGAATGCCCTTCCCATAGTAACATGCTGCTCATCTTTCAAGAGATAACTAATGTGTGGTCTCCTTTCCAAAGCACGTTGTGACCAACCAGTCACTTGCTGGAACTATTGAGTTCCAGGCCACCGTAACACTTCAGTGACCTATCACAGCACTTATCAGAGTGTTTTACAGCAGTTATGTCTGTTTTCCTTGCTGAATTGTGAATGCCCTGAGGATCTATTGGTCTTATTTCCGTATTCCTTAGCATTTAGCACAGTGCTTCAACATTGGAGGTTCCCAGTAAGTACTTATGCTTAAGTGAAAGGAGTAGACTTAGAGAACTATACAGAAACAGCTTAATATTGTTCATTGGCCATGTCTGAAATGTATTATTAATGTTAAATAAAAAGATTGCTTGTGAGTCATTAGAAAAGAAAGTGAGAGATTACTGCTTCCAGCGTCATGTCTGTCTGAAGATGAAGGACCTCAGCTAAAATATAACACAATGCTGGAAAAGTACAAAATTCATAATTTGAATTAAACTTGAGTTCAATAAAAGCAAGAGATGAGCCTTCTGGGGCTGGTGAAGAGGGAGTAACGCACCTATTCCTTCCCACCAAGTATAGTTGAGGCCTCTGGACAGTGTACAAAATGAAACCACCTGAAGACTCTAGAAAGTTCACAATAGCAGGGCGATTGGAGAAGGGAGTCAAAACTTGAGGAATGAATCGTCTGGGGATAAATTTTTCTGCCTTCCTCTTTTATTTTCTGGCTTTAACCTGAGAGTGGCCCCAGTGTAGAACTGGGGCCCCGATGCAGAACAAGTGCTGGCAAGAAAATCTCAGAGAGAAACCCTGCCTTTCTCACCAGAGGACCAGGAAAAGGTGCTGCTGTGAGTCAGAGATGGGAGTGGGAATCCCCGTTAATTGAGTGTGAGGACTTCCCCACCAGCCCTGAGTGCAGCCTTTGTCCTCAGCTGCTCTGCAGTGCGGCGGTGACACAGGTGCCAAAAACTGAGAGAGAGCCTGTCTTTTTGGACCGAGTATTGGGAAAGGGGAATTCCAGGGACCAGAGCTTGTGGCTGCATTTTCCTCTTTCCTCTGACTGCTTTACCCTAAGAGTGGCCCTGATTGTGTAAAACAATGCAGCAGCCCAGGTGGCTCAAATGCTGAGCAAGTCTTGGCTTTAGAGAAAGAAGTATCAGAAAAGAAGGCCCGGGAGCTGAAAGTGGGGGCTGACCAGGGGGAGGGGTGGATCTCACAGAGGAGAGAACTGGCAAAGAGGATTTCCAGATTCTGCGTATGAACTGATATAATCGTGAGCTTTGCATGCACAGGACAGAAAAAAATAAGAAAAGATGAACTTAAAAATTACCTCGTTTTGGAATATATGACCACACTTGTAAATGTCAAAGAAGAAACCATAATGGAAGTTTGATAGTACTTAGGACTGAGTGATATTGAAATTCTAAATATAAAAATTAAAGGGCATATAGAAAGTAAGAAAAATTTATATGCCTAAATGCATATATTAGAAAAGAAGAAAGTCTGAACATTAATGTTTAGAGTATTCAACTTAAGACATTAGTAAATGAACAACAGAATTAATTCATGGGAAATAGGCAACAAAGATCACTGTATAAATTAATAAAATATAAAACAAATCAACCACAATGAGGATCAATAAAGGCAAAAGTTGTTTTTTTGAAAAGTCTAGTAAAATAGACAAATCTCTGATCAGACTGGCCAAGTAAAAGGTATAGAAGGCAAAAATAAATGGCATTAGGAACTCAAAGGTATACATAACTATAGAAACAGCAGAAACTGAAAACACAAAAGGAGATTATAATAACTTAAAAATATAGATGAAATAGATAATTTTCTAAATCATATAAATTACTAATACTTAAGTAAAAATAAAAAGCAGAGATAACTTATAACCAATTATGAAATTGAGAGCCAGTGATTAAAAACTTGCCATAAATAAATTACAAAGCCCAGACAATCTTAAAGATGAGTTCAATGAAATATTCTAGGAAGAAATTATGATAATTTTACATAAACTCTCCTAGGAAATAGAAGAATCATTTCCTAACTCATTCTATAAGGCAAATAATCTTGACAATAAAGTCATAAATATAGTACAAGAAAGAGAGAAAAAAAGGGAGAACACAAGCCCATATTATTCACTTGTGTAGCTACAAGAATCCTAGAAGAAATATTAGCAAACCAAATCCAACAGTTTAGGAAAAAAAACACCATGATCAAGTTGGGTTTATTCCAAGGAATGCAAGGGTGGTTTCACCTTAGAATACTGATCATATAATTTATCATGTTAAAAGACTGAAAGATCATTTAAATATGTGCATAGAATTCATTTGATAAAATTCAAAAACGACTTATGATGAAACTTCTTAATAAACTTTGAATATGAGACCAACTGTATGTACCAAAAATCTAAACAATCATTATTTTTGATGATGATAATGATCAAAAGTTAGGATCGTTTTAAAGTCAGGACCAGTGATTTTAAATACAGATGCAGTAAATGCTTGCTATCGCCTTTTCTATTCAGTATTTTACCAAAGGCCTTTGCCAGTATAAATAAGATAAAGAAATAAAATAATTTGATTCAGAAATAAACTTTCATTATTTGCAGATAATATAACTGTGTACATAGAAAATCCGCAAGAGTAGTACAACTATTAGGATTACTAAGAATGTTTAGCAAGGTGGCTAGAATTTAAAAATCTATGCAGAAAACTTATGTATATTTTTATATACCAGCAACAAACAAAAGACATAACAACAACCCTTCACCATTTCCTCTAGCAACAAAAAAAACCTAGAAATAAATCTAATAATAGAAATACAAAACCTTTATGACAATTTATAAATTATACAATTTGAGAGACAGTAAGGAAGATTTAAATAAATGGAGAGATATATCATGTTCATGGATAGGATGATTAAACATCCTAAAGATGTCAGTTTTTCCCAAGTTACTTTATAGATTCAATGCAATCCCAACAAAACGTTCTTAAAGTTAAAAAAAATGGATTTGACAAATCCTTTCTTACACCATAAGGAAGTACAAAGACTCAAAAGTCAAAACACTCCTGGAGAAGAATAAACTGTAGGGACTCACTCTATTAGATCACAGGACATACTTAGCAACTATGGACATGTGCAACAGGAAACATGTATGGTTATGTTCATAGCAGTTGTTATACGTTGGATATTTGTCCTCTCCAAATCCCAGGTTGAAATTTGATCCCCAATGTTGAGGGTGGGGTCTGATGGAAGGTGTTTGGGTCATGGAGTGCTTGGTGCCATGCCCAAGGTAATGAGTAAGTTCTCGTTCTATCAGTTCCCATGAGAACTGATTGTTTAAAAAGAGCCTGGCACCTCCATCCCCTCTCTTTCTTCCTTTCTCTCTTGCCATGTGAGCGCCATGCACCTGCTCCCTTTTCCCCTTCTGCCATGAGTGGAAGCTTCCTGAAGCCCTCACCAGAGGCCAGGGCCATGCTTCCTGTACAGCCTGCAGAATCAAGAACCAAATGAACCTCTTTTCTTCATAAATTACCCAGCCTCAGGTATTCCTTTATAGTAACACAATGAACTAGGACAGCAGTATCATTTTTAACAAATTGGAAACAACCCAACTGTCCATTGACAGACAACGGCATATATTCACCTAGTGGAATTTTAAGAAGTACTAATAAGTAAATTACACATGCAGGGTCCAATATAGATGAATCTTAGAAACACAATATTCCACAAAAAGGCAAGTTTTATAAAATTTAAAAATATACCACTTTTATGAAGTTAAAATAAGCATAAGTGAATAATACAGTATTTAGGAATACATACAAATCATTTTTTTTTTTCAGACAGAGTCTCACTCTGTCACCCAGGCTGGAGTGCAGTGGCATGATCTTGGCTCATTGCAGTTTCTCCCTCCTTGGTTCAAGTGATTCTTGTGTCTCAGCCTCCTGAGGAGCTGGGATTACAGGCTTGCACCACCATGGCTGCTAATTTTTGTATTTTTTGTAGAGATGGGTTTCGCCATGTTGGCCAGGCTGGTCTCGAACTCCTGGCCTCAAGTGATCTGCCCACCTTGGCCTCCCAAAGTGTGGGATTACAGGCATGAGCCACCACACTCAGCCAAATCACTTTGTGTTTTTTTTAAAGAAAGCAAGGGAATGTTAAAAACAGGTAGTTATATTGGGGTGAGAAAGGAATATAGAAGGAGATATAATGGTTAGCAATGTTCTAGCTCTTAAATTGAGTGGCCAAGTTACAAGTGTTTTATATAATATTACTTTATTTTATTTATTTATTATTTTGAGATGGAGTCTTACTCTGTTGCCCAGGCTGGAGTGCAGTGGTGCGATCTGGGCTTACTGCAACCTCCGCCTCCTGGGTTCAAGAGATCTTCCTCTCCAGCCTCCCAAGTAGCTTGGAATATAGGCGCTTGCCACCACGCCTGGCTAATTATTGTATTTTTAGTAGAGATGGGGTTTTGCCATGTTGGACAGGCTGGTCTCGAATTCCTGACCTCAGGTGATCTGCCTGCCTCAGCCTCCCAAAGTGCTGGGATTACAGGTGTGAGCCACCGCACCTGGCCTATTATTTTGTTTTTTGAGACAGGGTCTCTCTCCGTTGCCCAGGCCGTACTACAGTGGCAGGATCTTGGCTCACTGCAGCCTCAACCTCCCCAGGCTTAGGTGATCCTCCCACTTCAGCCTCCTGAGTAGCTGGGATTACAGGCATGTGCCACCACACCTGACTGTTTTTGTATTTTTTGTAGAGACAGGTTTTTGCCATGTTGCCCAGGCTGGTAGTGAGCTTCCAAGCTCAATTGATCTGTCTGCCTTAGCCTCCCAAAGTGTTGGGATTACAGGCATGCGCCACCGCACCCAGCTAAATTACAAGTGTTTTATTATCACATTTTGTAACATAATATGTGATGTACATTATTTTGTACTTATCAAGTACTATATTAAAAAAATCACCTAATTCCATTTTTGTTGGAATTTTTTTGTATTACACTGCTTATAATTATTCATGCAAAGGTCCTTCTTATTCAGTGTTTTCAGAACCGTTAACTATTCACTTATTTGGTGGTGGGTAGGGGAGAGCTACTGGTCTAAGTCCTGGGCTCTGAAGGTCTGAGAACGTGGAGTACTGATGTCTGAGGGAGAGGATGGACGCCCATCTCTAGAAGAGAGAGCCAATTTCCCTTTTCCCTGCCTTTTCCCTGTTCTATCTGGGTCCTCAATGGATTGGATGGTGCCCACCCACACAGGTGAGGATAGATCTTCTTTACTCCCTTCAGATTCAAATGCCAGTCTCTTCTGGAAACACCCTCACAGACACACCCATAAATAATGTCTTATTAGCTACCTGGGTATCCCCAGCGCAGTCAAACTGACACGCAAACTCACCCATGACAGGGAGGCTGCTTGATTTCCACAGTGTTGTCTGAACTAAGTTATTTCTCCAAAGGGTGTGTGGGAGTGTGTGTGTGTGTGTAGCTTTTAACAATTATTTCATTCCGCAGTTTCTCCACTGAGAGCTTCTCTGTCTGGATGCCTAGTTATTCTTCCAAGAGTTAAGCTTACAGGGACATGCATGCAAACAACCTGTCTTTGGGTGGCCGTTTCATTCCCAATAAGACCATGTGAGAAGGAGGGCTTGGAGGGGAAGGGAGTGTGTGTTATGGGTGGTGATTGCAAAGCTCACTCTGCCTAGGATCCAGGAAAACAGACTGAAACATAGCTAAGGAATGTGCCATAGGCACTGAGCAAACACAGGGGCAGGCCCTGCAAGATGGAGATTTAACAGGCAAAGCCCTATTTTTAGATTCTGTGACAAATTATGGTGGGAGAAGTTTGTGTGCAGAATACCAATATGATGAAAGTCATCCTCATGAGAGAGCCCCCTGGGCAAAGCCAGAGGTATAGTCAGTACGTAGATAATACATGAAAACTGCCTGGAGGATACGATTCCAATAAAATTAGATGGATACAAACCACTCTCACCACTTCTGAATACTGTAAAATGAATCTATATTTCCAATATTCAAAAACAAAGAACTGATTGTAGATACTTTACCATTTTATTTCAAACACCAGGCTACATAGATGATGTTTTCCTTTTCCTTTACTCCTGTGCCCATTCTCAATAAGAACTGTGCTGAATCAGTGCAGTAATAAAGTGTTGTGCACTTATAAGTCAGCGCTGGGTCGATTTTCATGTGGGAGAATGATATTGGTGATTAACCAAGCTCAGTGTCAAAAAGAAGCAGGATAGTGTGATTTCTGGCATAATCATGGTTTTAATTCAGTAGGTTTTGCCAACTGCTGAACATTTAAATAACGATGAGCCCTGCCCTAGGCTCAGGTTAAAAATCCCTTCAATGAACAGTTGTGTTTCTTCTATTATGCAAATATTAGCGGGCCAGTGAGGGTCACCTCCAGGTATGCAAAAACAAATGGAAGTGTGGATTTTTAAAAATGTCTAAAAAAAGAGATCCTACATGTGTACTCCTAATTCTGTTCTCACCAAGGTCATTGATAAGTGTATAAATTAAGTATTGAATTAAGTAAGAAATGTTATTTATTGAGTGTTTACTGTGTGCTGGGCTCAGTGTGTGCTGAGTGTGAGCCAACCATCTGGTCCCTGAAACAGCCTTCTCAGACAGATGCTATGATCTCATGTGTGAGCAAACTAAGGCAAAGAGAGATTAAGTAACTTCTCTGGGTCACATAGTGCTGTGGATTGAATATCATGCCCCAGAATCCATATTCAAAGCTCTGACCTCCAATATGACTGTATCTGGAGAAATGGCCTTAGGGAGGTAATTTAAGTTAAATGAGATCATAAGAATGGGTATCCTTATAAGAAGAGGAAGAGACATCAGAGCATGTGCAGTCTCTTTCTACATGCACACAGAAGAGGCCATGTGAGGACACAGCAAGAAGGTGGTTGTCTACAAGCCAGGCAGAGAGCCCTCAGCAGAAGCCAACCCTGCTGACACCTTGATCTTGGACTTTCAGCCTCTAGAACTGCAAGGAAATACATTTCTCCTGTTAAAGCCACTGAGTCTGGTATGTTGTTGTGGCAGCCTAAGCAGACAAATAGGTACAATAGGTAGTGGGGTGAGGGTTCTCATTTAGGAGGCCAAGCTCCAGAGTCTACACTGTCAACCACAACACTATTATTTCTACATTTGAGGACAGAGACCACATGTTAATTTTGATCTTGATTTATTTTTATTTTTAAGATGGAGTCTTGCTCCGTTGCCCAGGCTGAAGTGCAGTGATGTGATCTCAGCTCACTGTAGCCTCTGCCTCCTGGGTTCAAGTGATTCTCCTGCCTCAGCCTCCCAAGTAGCTGGGATTAGAGGCATGCACCACCATGCCCTGCTAATTTTTGTATTTTTGGTAGAGATGGGGTTTCACCATGTTGGCCAGGCTAGTCTTGAACTTCTGACCTCAGGTGAGCCACCCTTCTTAGCCTCCCAAAGTGCTAGGATTACAGGTGTAAGCCACCGCTCCCAGCCATAAATTTTGATCTTTATAACTTCTATAGTGTCTTACACCTAAAGATTGATAACATATTTTACAAAATAAAATGGAGTGCAAACGAATGATCATAGCCAAGGGCATTCTGCACACCAGCACCTGGCCACCATTTGTCCCAAATTGCCACTCCCTTCTGCCTACCATTTCCACCCTCCGCTAGCTTTTCTTTTAAGCCTGTCCATTCTTACCTTGTCTTCCACACAAATGGTGTTTATTCTCTGCCCAAATCTGGGGTCCTGGCTACCATCTTCAGAAAATTGCTTGCAGGCACCAGGCAACCTTCATTTACTTTTTAAGAAATCACGAGATAGCCCCAAATCAAATCTCAAACTGCAGGAAACTTCTTCAAATTCTCCCATTCTATATTTGTATCTTCCTTCTCCAACAGTAAGAATCTGAATTCTCAACAATCTGTATATGTAGGCTCTCTCCTACAAAACATACAAAACACTTTTGGAACAGTCACATCCTTAACTCTACTGAGGAATTGCTTATTCAAGACTCAGACCTCACAGCTAAGGACCAGCAATTCCTCCAGTTGAAAAAGAAAATCCCATGTCACTTTATTTAGCCTGAGGGCTCCCAATAATGTACCAGTAGGTGATGGACCAATCACAAACTGCCCAATGCACTTCAAAGCCAATCAGAAAGCTTCCCTACTTCCAAAAATTCTACCTAATAGAACACTCACCAAGCAAAGATTGTCTGTCTGAAGACTTCCTTCTTTTACCCTATAAAACCCACCCTCCTTTGACTTTTCACTAGGAGGAAAGTGATGGTAGCCGTCTTCCTTGTATGATCTCAATAAATAGCCTTTTGTTAATTCTACAGATGCATTTTGCCCTTTTGATACCATCAACTACAAACCTCTGAGGTAAAACTAAAAATTGCTTGCAATTCTTTTAAATCCTAGAATATTCCCACGAGGTTGTACAATCAAAATACGGTGTTCAAAAGTTACCTGAACTATTTTTTTTTTCTATGTGGTTATGTTATCCATTGTATAAACAGTTAGGTTCCTTTGTTTCTATTTGTGTTTCCCTTTAGGGTTTGCTTTTGTCATTCTTTTTCTATTTTGTTTTTAAACTTGTAAGCTATTTACATGGTTCAAAAATTTAGTCAGCACAAAAAGACATATTCAGAAAAGTCTCATTCCCATCCTAAACTCCTTCTGCCCCTGTTCTGCCCACCTCCAATGTGAGGTCATTTTCATTCATTTCTGCTAGATCCTTGATATGGTTTGGATTTGTGTCCCTGCCCAAATCTCATGTTGAACTGTAATCCTCGATGTTGGAGGTGGACTGGTGGAAGACGACTGGATCATGGCGGCAGATTTTCCCCTTTGGTGCTGTTCTCATGAGATTTTGTTTAAAAGTGTGTGGCATTTCCCCGACTTTCTCTCCTCCTCCTGCTCCAGCCATGTAAGACGTACCAGCTTCCCCTTCCTCTTCTGCCATGATTGTAAGTTTCCCGGACCTTCCCCAGAATCTAAGGCTATCATACTTCCTGTACAGCCTGCAGATCTGTGAGCCAATTAAACCTCTTTTCTTTATAAATTACCCAGTCTCTAGCAGTGAAAGAACAAACTAATACAATCCTTCCTGTGTCTCCTGTAAAAATAAGCAAAGCAAACATATGTGCATACACGTTCTTGTTTCCCAGTCTTTTCCCGTGGAAACAATGTTTCAGAACAAGAAACTGAATAATAGGTTCCTTCTGCTAAAGTAATTTGAAATCACTTAATGCATTCATTTCATTTTACAGAGCACAGGCTCCTCGATGAAGCATAGGGGCCACACTACAGGAGTGGGAGGCACACTGGCCTGGGTTTGAATCTTGGCTGCATGGAGTGGCTGTGAGACCCAGGACAGGCTACTTAACCTCTCTCACTTCCTCATCAGTCACATGGGGAAAACAATGACCAGATTACAGGTGCTATTGCATCCATGTGAAGTGTCACATGTGAAAGTACTCAACACAGGGCTCTGCCTGAGGACACCACTAGGGATTCTCTTAATTCCCTTCCTTTCCTTGGTCAAGTGTAAAAGCAACAGCTGACCTTTCTTGTAGAATTAGCATCATTGATCAATAGTGTTTGTCCCTTACATCATACGTTTTGTTGTTTGTTCTTTCAAGTGGAATAAAAACCTCCACAGGGAAAGATCTGGTGACACCATGTCTTGGCTTCCTATTGATGTCAGGGTTTAGTTTACACATACTTGTTCTTCGAACATTTCAAAATACTCTTTGATGCGTGGTATTTAAAGAGTTGCCCTTCATTTCATTGTCCCTCATTATTCTGCATTTTTCAGGCACTGGTTCTTAACTTTTTAAGGCAAGGACCCTTTTGGGAATCTGATGAAACTCATAGATCCTCTTCTCTTAAAATATACATGCATTCCAAAGTTTCCCAATGGTCAGGTGCTCATGAACTCACTAAAGCCCATGGGATCCCAGGTTCAAATAAAACAAAGGAAAGCAGAAGTAGAAGAATAAAACAACTATTCTAGGGTTAAGTGCGTACGTGCATGTAATGGGGAGGAGGTTTAAGAAAAAGTAGGGAATAGGAAGAGGGAATTTACTTAAGTTGCAACTGGGTTATAGGAACCTCATGCACTTTCACAGTATCCAGTGCTCACCCCATCAGAATCTTTTTCACCAAATTGTAACTGTCAATACTTGTCTGTATCTCTCTCAAGTCTGGGGATGGGGGTTTCTGTGGGCAGGAGCTCTGTCTTGGCCATGATTTTATCTCCATTCCATAGTACAGGATTTGACCATATGTCTAATAAATAATGGCTAAATGAGTAAAAAGACCCAGCTGGTAATAATTTCATTTATTTGTTCATCATGTATTTATTGAGAATTTATTATGTGTCAGGCACTTTGATGGGTTCTGAGAGCAGAATGATGACTTGGCCCTTGGATTTGTTGGATGTATAGTCTACTGAGAATCCAAATAAATATAAAATTACTACCGTGATAAATGCAATGAAGTAAAGGTAGATTCTCCTATGAGACTGTATAAAAGGACTGCATTTGGTCTTGTGTGCGAATTAGTAAAAATGTCCCTGAGGATGTGACATTCGAGCTAAGATTTGAAGGATGGATAAGGCAATGTGTGGGGTAAGGGTGAGTGCCCTATAAGCAGAGGGAACAGCATTTGCAGGGGTAAGATCTGTTGTAGGAAGGCTCCTTGGGTGTTCAAGAAGCTGAAAGTAGATGAGTGTGTTTGGGGGATGGGCAGGGGGAGCTTGGTACCAAATGAAAATATTGCTTTGGCTGCAGAGGAGAAAATGACTTGGAGGAGGACAAAGTAAGCAGATGTGGGGAAAATAGAAAGCTGCTTCAATTGCACAAAGAAGAAATTATAGTATTGGGACTAGAACAGAAGTGATGAAGACAGGGAGACTGAAATGGATTCAAGACATATTTAGGAGGTCAAGTAGACAGACCTCTGTAATGAATTATTCATGAGGGCCCGTTAGAGGGAAGAGCCAAGAAGGATGCCCAGGTTTCTGGCATGGGCAACAGGATGGATGGATGGTGGTGCCACTGGGAATCTTGAATGCAGGAAGAAGATACGTTTGGTTTTGGACATGTTTAGGTTGTTGTGACTTTGACACATGCAAGAATATTGAGCAGGCCATTGGGATAACCAAATCTCAGATCGACAGAAGAGGCCTTGGTTAGACATACACAGTGGGGATATCAGTGGCATATGGATGATAACAGAAGCCTGGGAGGGGGCGAGATTGCCTAGGGAGGGTCAAATGAGAAGGAAAGGCTGAGCAAGAGACAAAGCCTGTGAAAACGTAACATCTGATGGGCAGGAGAAGGGGGATGAGCCTGTCCAGGATGTTGAAAGAGAGAGGCTGGAGAGGCAGGAGAAGATCCGGAGAGCAAAGGGCGGCAGAAGCCACGTGAGGAAGATATTTCAAGAAGAGCAAGTGGTTAACGCTGTCAGAAAATGCTAAAAGAGAAAACTGCCCCAAACTGAACAATATGCATTGGATTCAAACATGGTGGTCAGAGCTGAGGGGTAAAGAGGGAGCCAGTGAGGTGGTTTGAGAAGTGTTTGAGGTGAGGAGGTGGGAAGTCAATATAGAAAAGTTTCTCAAGAATCTGACCCCGAAGATATGGGGAGAAGGCAAAAGTTAGCAAGGGATACGGGGTTGGGTGAATTCTGAAAGCCGTGAGGCACCCGACCATGTTTAAACACGGCTGAGAAAGGCTCTGTTTGAGTGGGTGTGGCTCCATCTACAGGTAGGGGAGGAGGAGATCAACTATTTAAGGTTCTGGAGAGATGGGTAAGGCTGGGAGAAGAAGGAAATCTGGCTTAAAAATTTAAAAACTCTTTCTACTAAAACAAAAAAAGATACTTGTAACTAAAATGTCTTCATCATGAAAGATAAAAGCAGGATCTGTGATCCTGAGCATGCCCTCTGGTGAGTTGACAAGTCTTGGGAAAGCTTATGTGATATTATTGCTCTGTGTAGCTGAAACATAAACATCTATGTCAATGGACTTTATGATTCTAGTAAAAAACAGGCAGACCTCCAAGGTTTGAGTATGATAACTAGAACAATATAGAGATATGGGTGGTGCGGGGGGGACAGCTTAACAAAAGACTTAGGATCTTTTTGATGGATAACAGGCATATAGTTGGGCAATTTTCATGGATCTATGGGCTCCAGTCCTAGTATGTTTACCACTGGTGTTAAAGGCAGGTATTGTGCTTTTGAGAAGACAAAAGCTCCTAGGAAACTCTGTCTACATTGTTTCTGTAGCAGTCAAGGGGAAAAAACAGTAGAGGCAAACCCTTGATGATGGTCTCATCTTAATTACCTAGCCCTTCATGAAACCAGGAGCTCAGGGAAGCCACACTGTGGACAGGAAACAGACTGGCCATCTGACCAAGACACTCAGAGCCAAGGGACCTGGTAAGAGTGAGTGCAGTGGTTTCAGAGCTCCTGTTGTGGGCAAGCTCACTGGACTGGCCCTGCCTCTACTCTTGCTCCTGGAAAAGGAAGAATGCCTTTAGCTGGACCCTGAAGAATGGGCAAGGGGTGGGTAGCTGGAGGGGCCAGGGAGTTGCTGCACAGGAGCCAGACCAATGTGTGTCAGGGTCTCTATCTGTTGTTTGCAAACAAGCTCTGGACTAAGGTGATACCACCTAGATGTGGACACCTAAGGAAAAGCTAAATTTGTCATCCTGTGCAAACTATTGGTCTCCCACAATCCCCTGTGACCCCTTAGGTCTCTAGACCTCCCTTTGCCACACATTTGCATCTGGGCAATTATCTAGGAAGGTGAAAGTGAATAGAAAGGTCTCCTGAAGGCAGAGGGTTGCTAGAGAGAAAGAAGTTTAGACCTAAAAACAGAAACGTCAATCGACCCAGCAGTCCCATTACTGGGTACATACCCAAAGGAAAATATAAATTTTTCTGTTACAAAGGCACATGCACGTGTAGGTTCATTGCAGCACTATTCACAATAGCAAAGACATGAAATCAACCTAAATGCTCATCAACTGTGGATTGGATAAAGAAAATGTGGTACATATACACCATGGAATACTATGCAGCCATAAAAAAGAATGAGATCATGTTCTTTGCAGGAACATGGATGGAGCTGGAGGGCATTATCCTCAGCAAACTCATGCAGAAACACAAAACCAAATACCACATGTTCTCACTTAAAAGTGGGAGCTAAATTATGAGAACTCATGAACACATAGAGGGGAACAACACACACTGGGGCCTGGTGGAGGAGTGAGAGGGTCAGGAAAAATAACCAATGGGTGTTAGGCTTAATACCTGGCTAATAAAATAAGCTGTATAAAAAATCCCCATGACACAAGTTTACCTATGCAACAAACCTGCACATGTACCCCTGAACTTAAAAGTTAAAAAAAGGAGAACTTTTACTGATTTATCAAAGCATATAATGCCATATAATACCTATTAAAACAACTTTTGGTTCCCCAAACCGAGATTTGCCTCTGTGGTATAAGATGCATGTGTCTAAGGCTTGATTTAGTAACTGGGTAATTTACTTGTTGGAAGGAAATAGAACGTGTAAACCTCTCCCCCTGACATATTTTTAGGTCTATGAATCTGACTGATATAGTATATCAGTATAGAGAAACTGGAGAAATTAAACTAAAAATTAAACACAGCTTACGCCTGGCCTAGCTATAGTTCACTTTTATTGCCTTTTCATAATTGTTTACGTTCTCATTAATTTTCCACCTCGGGAGCCACGTTTGATCAATTTAAAGAGTGATAAAATGTCCCCATTCTCTGAGGACCAGTTTGTACTCTGCTTTGTTAATAGCCTGTCAAAAGGAAATGCCTTGAGCGTGTTTTAAATTCTTCTTAAAGTTAAGGGAGACTGGCGAAACAATAGCCGGACTTCCTGTCCTCCCTCCTCACCTCCACATCCTTTCCAAAAGATTCCAAGGTGCCCTTCTCATGGGGGAGGAGGGCTGATGAGCAAGGGAAGAAGAAGGGAGAGCATCATTGGTTGCAAGAAAACAGGTGTTTTTTTTTTTTTTTTTTTTTTTTGGTGAAAAAACAGACTTTAAAGAATTTTGAACCAAAAGCAATAGATTTTTTAAAACAAGGCTGGGTATGGTGGCTCAAACTCATAATCCCAGCAATTTGGGAGGCTGAGGCAGGAGGATCATTTGAGGCCAGAGTTAGAGACCAGCCTGGGCAACATAAAGAGACCTTGTCTCTACATAAAATAAAACAAATTTAGCTGGGTGTGGTCCCAGCTACTCAGGAGGGGAGGCTGAAGAGGGAAGATTGCTTGAACCCCAGAGGTCGAGGCTGTGGTGAGCCATGATCGCACTATGGCACTCCAGCCCGGGCAATACAGTAAGACTCTGTCTTTAAAAACAAACAAACAAACAAAAAAACCAAACAAGCTCCTTACAGAGTGACTCACAAATCCAGCCCAGGAAGATGATAAAATAGAGACATATTTATCGAAGCAACCACGTCTTCTCGTGGGCCATCTAATGAAGGCAATCTTAAATTGAAATAGTGGGCAAATTTTGGAAAAGTAAATGTAGTTTGCATCCTGCATGTTTGTGAAGGGCTGTGGATCTTGGTGGCAGTGAAGTGTTTGAACCATGTTTAATAGGGAAGCTTTTGTCCCAGAGGTTCCAAGCCACTCTGCCTAGGCTGCTCTGGGGCTGCAGCGACCCTGGAACAGGTGAGCACCCAGTGGTATCCCAGGTACCAGTGTTCCTCTGGTGGTAGCTACTAGACCAGAAAATATTACTTGTAGAGTCACGTAGCAGCCTTTTCCAGAGCTTCTTCATAAATCTGATTCATTTTTACTATTAGAGCTGTCTCAAGAGGTCCAGAGTCCAGCGCACAGCCTCTCTTGTGATCTGCTGGAAGTCCCTCACTCTTCGTCTAATGGTGAACAGTTAATAAAATGGGGGTAAAAATCCACTTATGACTCTGTTAAGGAACTCTCACCCTTTCTTCACACTTGGAATCTTTCCTGACTTGTGGAAAATTTGGTTTGGTTTATAGAGTGTGAGACAAGCCTTCTGAATTCGTACATCCTCATAAATGTATGCGTAATACATTTAGAAGTCAGAGAGTCTCCTTCAGTCCAAGTCCAGTTTTGAAGTATTTATTTCAAGCGTATATATCAACGAATCTCTACATTCCTACATTAACTGGGGTAATGTAACCTAGGACAGTTTAGCATTTCAAATATGTTTTTTAAATATATTTCATAAGAATCAAATATTTTCAGGAACAAATGAAAACTTGATGTGGCAAAATAAACCCCCACCACGCTACATCCCTTGGCTCACAAATCACCACCACGTGCCCAAGTTCTGTCCTGACTGTGAAATTCTAGTAATAACAGGATTATCTCATCAATTTATATTCATACCTCTAGCTTGTTATTATCCCGGGGTGACATGAGATTCTTGTAGCTTAATCATTTATTTGGCTCAGGCTTTTAAAGACGAGGAGGAGCTGAGTAACAACACTGTGTTCCTCTCCGGGCTAATCTCTGTCATCTCAACTCACTGTTCTCCCTCTAGGCAGGGTTGGCATGTTCCAGCTCTAGCAGCCGGTGTGCCGGGCGATGTTCAGCAGAGCCAGAGAGCAGGAACAGCAGGTACCAGGATCCTGGGTCACAGTGCAGTTTCAGTTAGTTTTTTTATTATTTTTATTTTTTTTGAGACGGAGTCTCGCTCTGTTGCCCAGGCTGGAGTGCGGAGGCGCGATCTTGGCTCACTGCAAGCTCTGCTTCCCGGGTTCACGCCATTCTCCTGCCTCAGCCTCCCGAGTAGCTGGGACTACAGGCACCTGCCACCATGCCCGGCTAATTTTTTGTATTTTTTTAGTAGAGACGGGGTTTCACACGTGTTAGCCAAGACGGTCTCCATCTCCTGACCTCGTGATCCACCCACCACGGCCTCCCAAAGTGCTGGGATTACAGGTGTGAGCCACCGCGCCTGGCCCAGTTTCAGTTAGTTTAGTTTCAACAGCAGCTCTTCCAAGGTGGTGGAAATAGACTGTGTATAGGGATCAGCGCGACGGTGAGGGATGGAGCCCTTTCATCTGTCCTATTTTGAGGAAGACGAGTCATGTATTAAATGAAGTAATACATGAGGATATAGCACAGGGCAGAACATGTAACATGTTCTTCATGACATCACTTATTAAGCATGGGCTGTTTTTGGTATCCTTATTATAACTTGAAGGGGCTGACTTAATTCTTACTTTTTAGCTCATTTCTTTGGATCCATGAGGTTTTTTGGTCTTACTTCTAAGAGTGTCCTATTAGACGTAAAGACTTGGCCGACAGATGTGTGTATGAGTAGGGTCGGGGTGGAGGGGAAGCTGTATTTTGTGTCTATGTCAGAAACAGCTTGGTTCTGGGTTAGTGTCTTAACCATGTCTTTTATTTTCTGTATTCTGATCCTTTGACATCTGAGGCTGTGTTGACCCAATTGCCAGAGACCAGTAAACAACTTTTGCCCATGGAATCACTTTTCAGATGCAAACAAATGGCTCCAGGGTCCATACCCCCAATCACTTCTCTCATGAAGCTCTCACTCCAGGCCATGATCCACTCACCTTAATACCCCCCAGAGTTAGGCCTCAAACATTAGGGACAGTCTTCGTGCTCCAGAGTCTGCTGAAATGATCCAAACTAGCCCATCTTAAGCCTGCTGACCAGCATCATCCATTCCTTCTCATGGAAACCATGATAAAAGGTCTTGCCCACGGCTTCCCTCCCTTGTTCCCTCCTGGCTGACAGGGTGCTTCCTCATGTGGAACACCTCTGCCCCTCCATGACATGGTGTGCCCCCGACTTTGGGAACTGTGAGTAACAAACACCTCAGCAGAGCTTGGTGGCAGCAGAGGCAGCATCTATACCTCGGTTTATGTTGATATTGCGTGGAAAATGGCACTGCTAACACTGATTGCATTTCCTGGACCTCAAGTTGGGACACGCAGTCTGACCTGGCAGAATGTGTCAGAAGTCATGCCTGTGATCCGTGACTGTTCTGAGGCTGCAGGAAGCCCTTCCAGCCCGGGTTAGCCAGGAGTGAGTTGGGCTGCTGCTACCACTGACCCTCATCAGACAGCCCAGGGAGGGGGACATCAGGCTGAAGCACAGCTCGTAGGAGTGGCATTTCTGAGCAGGCAGGGTGTAAAACGGGGGAGGAATCTACAGGGGAGGAGGCTGTGCCCCGAGGGCATAGGCTGCAATCACTGAGGCCAGGGAACTCTGTCTACAGAGCTGTGGGCTGTGGAGAGGAGGAAGTCTTGCAAGTAGCCGGGCCTCGTCACTCAAACCTCCATGAATGGCACCTGCTGGCTGAACTCTTGGACTTCTTGGAAAGATGATGGGGAAAGCTGTGGTGTATAAGGTTTACCTTTCCTCTGGGAGATGCTACTGGCACACGTTATAGACATCAACATTTTAGCTGCTAACCCTGGAGAGCTGGTCTAGGATCTCCATGGGATGTCATCTTGCTAATATTTAGAGTGGGGGACAAAATCCAGAATAGATTATTTCCTTTCCTGGATACTTTAATTTCACTTGTAACCAAATTGCCAATAGGTGCATTTTCTCCTAACCAAATTGCCAATAGGTGCAAGTTTAAAATGACTTCTCTTGGAATAGACAGTCTTAATTTTATTACGCTGCTTCTTGGAGTGTGGATGCCACCAGACAAAATGATGAAAATTAACCTTCTTCCTGCTATTTCTTGGGGTCAGTCATTTGTCCAATCACATCACACTAAACTCACTACTTTGGGTTCTTAAAGTTTTTTTTTTTAAACTGCAGATATTTAAATCAGGTCACCTACAGAAAGGGAGTTTAGGCCAGGCGCGGTCGCTTACGCCTGTAATCCCAGAACTTTGGGAGGCCAAGGCGGGCAGATCACCTGAGGTCAGGAGTTCGAGACAAGCCTGGCCAACATGGTGAAACCCTGTCTCTACCAAAAATACAAAAATTAGCTGGGCGTGGTGGCAGGTGCCTGTAATCCCAACTACTCGGGAGGCTGAGGCAGGAGAATCGCTTGAACCTCGAAGGTGGAGGCTGCAGAGTGCCGAGATTGTGCCATTGTACTCCAGCCTGGGTGACAGAGTGAGACTCCATCTCAAAAAAAAAAAAAAAAAAAAAAAAAGGAAGAAAGAAAGGGAGTTTATAAATCACTGTGCTTTTGCTTTCCCTCCTCCTCACTTATCTTACATTTCCTCAAGCTAACCATGGCATGTTGTGGGAGAGGCCGAGGAGTTCCGACCCCAGGAATCTTGACCTGAGATTTCTAGGAGAAGGAGGTGCTGCCTCTTTCCTCTGGGGCCACCTGCAGTTGCACTAATTTTTCAATGTTGTTCCACAGACTCAGAACACATTATAATTGTACGCTTCTCAATACGAGTTATTAATGAACATAGAATGCGAAATTGATGAAATTTTTTTGTAAGTCGAAAAAGCTCTCAGCAGCAATCCCATGACAAAACCCAGGAGACAGGGTTATCTGTAGTGGGAGGCTGTGGGCAGGAGAGTTTGTTTGCAAGAGGCTGTCTGCGGCACCACCGCGATGTAGCCAGACCCCGCATCACCTTTGCTAGGCTGTGCCTCGCTGACATTTCTGCAGGTGCTGTTTCCAGATGAACCAGCCTGGGTTCTGATCTAGCCACATTGATAATGAATGTTCCTTTTGATACCGAAGCACAAAATTGGGAGAAGCTGAGCTTCTTCACTTATTTCCTATCTGTTTGTTCTATGTCTCTAAATAGGTCTGTCTCCCTCTGTCGCCCTGGCTGGAGGGCAGTGGCGCCATCTCGGCTCACTGCAAGCTCCGCCTCCCGGGTTCACGCCATTCTCCTGCCTCAGCCTCCCCGAGTAGCTGGGACTACAGATGCCCGCCACCACACCCAGCTAATATTTTTTGTATTTTTAGTAGAGACGGGGCTTCACCATGTTAGCCAGGATGGTCTCCATCTCCTGACCTTGTGATCCGCCCGCCTCAGCCTCCCAAAGTGCTGGGATTACAGGCGTGAACCACTGAGCCTGGCCTAATTCCAGCTTTTAAAAACAATCTGTCCAGTGTGTCTGCATTCTAGAAAAGCAGTGCACAATGAATGTGGCTTTGATTCTGCCTGGTTCTTAGATAATCCTGGCCACACGTTAGACCCAGGTGTAGCGTCTGGTGCCAGTTCCCTCTGCCTGCTTCCTTGAGCTCTCTGCTCCAGCAAGGTGGGGTGGGCAGATAGGGTTGTTGTAGGCTTGGGCTTTGGCAATAAGCTACCTTTGGGCTGAGTCCGAGTTCTGCCTCTCACTCTCCACATGAGTTGTGACAAGCTCCATTACTTTCCTGAGCCTCAGTTTCCTTATGTGTGAGAAAAGAATAATAATACCTCCAGGTTGTTGTCAGGTGCACATATGGTAGGTACCAGGTGTGTAGTGCGTTATACCTGCCTCACGGTGGGCTCTCAACAAAGACGGCAACTGGATGGCCACAGCCTCCTCACTGTCCTGCGTGTCATTCCCCTGCCTGGACTACGCTTCCTCTTCCTCTTCCTCTGTTTATTGAAATTCTATCCAGTGGTTTTAGGAGGCCTCTCTGAGCATCTCAGCTAGCTTTCCTTCAAGAATCCTGCTTCATCTATTGTCTGAAGCACTTGCTAGGCTCTTCACACTCTGCTTATTGCTTTTCACTTGACAGTTTTTGAGGTTTCATTCATTACAATTATCAAAAGAATTTTGGCATAAGTCTTCCTTCCCCAACTAGGCTGTCAGTCTCTGGCCTTTAGTAAATATGTATGCTTTGTCTGTTTTTGTACATCCACCCTCATCTCCTAATCAGATAATCTCAATGGGATTTGTATCTCTTGTATACCATAAGCTTGATAAATACTTGATAATACTCGATGACAACTCAAAAGTTCAATTCTATTGCCACTACTTGAATTATATTAGCACTTACTCTGTGAGACAGGTACTGTGTTAATTATTAGAATGAATGAAACTAGAAACAGACCTTCTCCTCCTAAAACTTATCGAGGGTAGGGAAATGAAAGACATTGATCATTGTATAAAACTTATAATGAGTTTTACAAAAGAAAGGTACAGAGAGCCAGAGGACCATATAAGGGCAGGAGCTTGGTGTCACTTGGGAGTAGGGATGGCTTTCTCGATGTCACACTGACAGGGAGTGGACAGGGAAGGGTATCCCTGGACTGAAGGAGCAGTGACTGTGTTGTGGGGACAGTCATATGTGAGATAATGATATGAGGTAAGGCTAAAGAGGAGAGCAGGGGCACACATGTAGGCCTGTCGGTCACATCGATAACTCAGCCTTCCCTCTAAAAGCAGTAAGAAGACACTGGAGAGTTTGGAGGAGATAGATAGGATCCTCCTTTCTGTGTTTTGAAAAGAGCCCTTGAGCTGCAGTGCTCATAGGGGACTGGGGCAGAGCAAGAATGAACAAACAGAGAGCAAGGAGGAGCCTTCCCAGTGGTCTGGGCAAGGGATGATGGTGGGTAGATTGGAGTGGTGATGCAGAGGAAGGGAGTGGAAGGATTCAAGACAGAGTGGGGAAGGGAAATAGACTGAGCTTGACACTGGGTTGGAAATGGGGACAGGGAACATACAAATTCCATTGATGTCATCTAGGTTTCTGGACTGAGCACCTGGGTGGACAGTGGAGCTGTACACCAACATATGGACTCCTGGAGAAGATTGGATTGAGAGGGAGTGTGTGAGTTTAGTTTGGACAGGTTGAGTGATGCCCAGGCTCTAAGAGGAGCTGTCAAAGGATGGTTGGATAAAGCCTTCTGGAACTTTAGGGACAAGTCTAACTTGTCCAGCATTGATGGTAGCTAGTTCACATGTTAACTTCAACCACAGTCTCCATCCTGCAGGCTTTTAACCTTATTTTCAACCTTACTGACCCACTGATTTTACTCCAAATCTCTTTAGGATGAGTCTTTAGGTTAGAGGTAAATTTGGGAGTCTCTGGTGTATGGTAGCTGATGTTGTGGGAACGTCAATGAGAATTGGAGATGGAATAGAGTGAGGGGGGAAAAGAGATTAGTTAGACTGAACCTTGAGAAAATGAACCAACATTTTCATGGCTGGTTACAGGAGGTGAAGGCTGAACAACAGCTCGAGTGAATAGAGGCAGAAGAAAAACCAGGAAACTTGAGGTCATAGGAGCCCGGGGAGGAGAGTGGTTCCAGAAAGAAACAGTGGTCAACATCAAAAACTGCTGGACGGACAAAAGAATCGGAACTAGTGTATTGGATTTAAAGACTAAAGATCATTGATGAGCTGGGCAGGGGATGTTTCAGCAGAACGGGGGGTCAGAAATCTGTGGGAGCCTGTTGAGTAGTGAACGGCAAAAAGAAGAGGAAGAATGGAAATATCAACAACTCTTTTGAAGAATTTTCTTGTTAGGGGGGCAGAAAGAGCCAAGGTTGATGGAGAATTGTGGAAGCGAAGGAGGATTTTTGTTGTTGTTGTTGTGTTTTAATGGGAGAGACTTGACACAATTACATACAAAGAATTCATTGGGAAGAGAGAGCTCAAATATTTGGGAGAAAGAGGGGATTATTTACAGTGTTTTAGGGTGAGGCTATTCTGGATTGTCCAGGACTAAGAGGTACCCTGGGACACAGGACTTTTAGTGCTAAAACTGGGATAGCTTTGGACAAACTGGGATGATTGGCCACTCTAGTTGACAGATAGGTAAGAGAAGATGGGACTTAAAGCACAGGAGCTGGAATTTTCTGCAGGAAGAGGAGCATTTTCTCTTTTGCAATGGGAGGAAAGAAAAGGATGGACTCAGATGTGGAAAACACTGCAGGCTAACTTGAGGAAGCTAGGGGATTCCTGTCTGATGTTTTCAATTTCCTGAGTAAGTCCATTTGCTGAGAGGGAATCAGTGGAGAAAGTTTGAAATGCTCTTTGTGGAGCCTGGGAGAGCAAATTGACCAGAAAAATTACTGGGCAGTGCTGAAGGTCCCTGTGAGGTTGGGTTGCATGAATTTAGGATGATGCTCATCTGCCCATGTGTGTGT